>NC_046683.1:56264231-56567261 GCF_009870125.1 Drosophila pseudoobscura
AGCGACACCAAGTTGAAAGCTTATAACAAGCAGATCGCTGGCAGAACGCAGTCAACATGTCTCTACATTACAAGAAAGGTATGTAAATATTTTAGTATTAGTATTTTATGAAGAGGACGGTATTTTAAAGTATTTATTATGATGTACATTCGATCTATAATGCAAAAGCAACAAGGGTGGATCGTGTGGATCTTGTGGATTTTGTGGATAGGGTGGATAGGGATAGGGCTATCTACATCTGTGGGTGTAAGATGTAGATGTCAGGTGTTTATAGCACACGTAGCTGGCAGCTATGCTCGCATTTTGTTCACTGATAAAGCTTTATGGTTTTGTACGTATTAAAGTGACATTTAATAAAGGGACGACGTTGGAAGAACTCTTTCCCGTTCTGCTATCTGCTTTCATTATTGTTTTCCTGGCAATTGCTAATGCCGGCGATCAATTATCAAGCGCTGGAGCCAGGAGCAGGCCATCAAATGCACAGTTACAAGCAATAACGAGCCAGCCAGCACGGAAGGGAAGGGAAGGGAGCGAAACCCCTACCAATTGGAGCCCTGTACATTGCCATGGATGATTGAAATGGGTTGAGTGTGGTGGGGGCTTGGGGGTGTTCAGCTTCGGATTCTGGCCACAATCCTTCATTGTTGTTGCAGGCAGCATCCATTCGAGGCTGTCGGGCGGTCGTCCGCCCAGTTATCCAGCCAGCCGGCAGCCAGAGCTGGCGATAAAATAAATTTGCATATGAATTGAGAATTAAGAACATTTTGCACATCGTGCAATCTCTCCCTTACTCTCTCTCTCTCTCTCTCTCTCTCTCTCCTACTCTCCTACTCTCCTTCTCTTCCTCCCACCAAGTCGCATTCTTTTTTCTCTCTTCTCTGCTCTCCTGCTGCTCTGAATGTGGATGTGGATGTTGGCATTGTGGCTGCTGTTTGGCCTTTGAATTAGAATCCACACACACCCACACACACACAGGGACATGCATGCATACATACACTCGATCTCCCATTCCATCCACTCTCTCTTTCTCTCGTATCAGCTTCCGTATCAGCCAGAGTGTGAATGGCTTATTTCCTTGTTGCCTTTTTGGCCGCATTTCGGAATTTGCATTTGGCCTTTTTGGGGGCGAGCATTTTTATGCGCTTTTGCTCAGGGCCACAAGCCATATACACTGGACAAAACCATGGCAACTAAGTCGCTTGCATTTGGAAATAAATCTATGAAAATTTACCTTTGTGTTGGGGGCTTTTTTTTTGGAGTGCAGGGCAAAGAGTAGAACAGCCCGAACAACAACTCGTTAGGCTATTGAAATTGAAAATGTTTGCCGACTGATGCGATAAGAATGAGCACGAGGAGTGGGTGTGGGAGTGCGAAGTGGGTGGGAAGTGGGCTGGGATTATAGTTTTGGGCATAACTTTGGCCAGCAGCAGCAGCAGCAGCATTTCGAGGGGAAAGTTGTGGGTCAAGTGTTGGCTGTCGGATAATTGGATTTCGGGAAGCAGCCTCCTGCAAACGCCTGCAATCAATCGATGCTCCAACAGCAACACCTCGACAAAAAACCTCCAGATTGAGGAGGACGATCCGCAATCGGCAATCCCCAATCCCCAGAGTATCGTAAAGCCCGCGGCCTAAACCGCGTGGTAAACTTCCATTTCATTCCACGGACACCAATCGAATGCTTCAGTTGTTTCTCTTTTTATCTTTTTTTTTTGGGATTTCGGGGCATTTGCAAAACTTTCGACATGCTCATAAAATTGCTCGTTTAACTCATTTAACTTTTTGTTGCTTGGGGTTCAAGTTGTATCTGTGTGTGTCCGTG
The DNA here is from genome assembly GCF_009870125.1 of Drosophila pseudoobscura. Classification (NCBI taxonomy): domain Eukaryota; kingdom Metazoa; phylum Arthropoda; class Insecta; order Diptera; family Drosophilidae; genus Drosophila; species Drosophila pseudoobscura. The sequence continues at coordinate 56,266,051 of NC_046683.1, forward strand.
TCCGTGTGTCTGTGTGGGTGGGTGCTCTTTTTTTTATTTTTAGAAAGTTTGCATAAATTGTAGCAACAAGAAAAGTTAATAATGCCAGCAGGCAACAGCTCGAGCTGGGGCGACAATGAAAATAATTCAATTAAAACACTTTCCAGTTTTGGGTTCCTCCACGTGGCACCCCCCACCCCTCCGGTGCATGCATGTCAAGTTACAATTACGCCGAACCAAATTAACACGTAGACCAGGACACCAGAACACCCGGACCCAAGCACCCAAGCACCCAAACAGGAGCTCCTCGTGTGGTGGATTGGCCGCGAGGCATCATTCTGCATAAAGTTTTGCATTGGGCGGTCCGGCCCGTCTGTTCATGTGTCCGGGATACCGCACCGAGTGCGACATCTATGCCATGTTTACTTTGCTACTTAGAGCCGGGGCTGTTCTTGTTCCAGCAGCTTAAAGCCACAAAGTGTCTCTCCTGCCGGGTATTTAAATGTTTGGCTGTGGCTTAGACTCCGCCTCCTGCTGCTCCGTGCGGCGTTTCCGGGTGTTTAGTGTATTATTTTAAGATTTGATAGGCTTTGCCCTGGGATTATGGCGGGCTTCGGTGGGCTTTTGATTTCTGGCATCACTCGCTCCCGTTGCTCCTGCCGGGGACCATTATGCCATGCCAGGCAGTCATGCAGGAGAACACTTTAATCATAGTTCAGTAATGCCCATTTTTTGTGCCCCCCTCACGCTTTCTGGCATACAATTTGTTCGACTGCAAATCCCCTCGATGGCCATAACCATAGCCATGGAAGGGCCTTAACGAGCCGCACTATGCGATGCATTTAACGGAAATAATTTCTCGATTTTTATGCACTCTTAACCCTTTAATGCCGGACACATGGCATCCATTTTTGCAGCAATTTAGTCCATTAAAAATTGTTTTTCCATAATTTTTTACACCCAGCATTAAAGCGGGTCGACAAAAAGGCGAGCGAAAAAAAAAACAAAACCGAAAAGAATTGATGGCGCATCGAGAGTCCATGCTCGTTAAAAATCAATCCCCCAGTGGGCGGGGCAAAGGTGTCGCCCCCCGCCCCACGCCCCTTCGTCTCGTGGTCAATATGCGAGACTATAAGTCTATATAAGCGCCAGCGCCGCCAGCAACGGTATGCAGGGGATATCCTTTCGGGTGTATCTATGTTTGGGTCGTCTGGCGGGAGTTGCTCTATGAAAAATACGGTCATTTGGTACCTCAGCAGCGGAGGATAGGTTTTTGGAATTTTCGAATAATAAAATCAAGTAAAAAACCTTATCATGCACACGCAATGCATAGTGTTTTCTCGTGGGTCCTCGTTTCTAATAATAATATCAAATAAAAAATCCTGTCATGCACACGCATGTATGTTGCTCTCGCCTGTGCCGCCCGTGTCTCGAGTCGAGCGTCAATCAGTGTGCAGGGCATTGCATTGTCGCACTGGACTGGCCCATAATTGTTGGGGAATCACCACAAACTGAGGCGCAATGAAGCGCAACACATCCACGCGACATTTCCAATCTACGCGGTGTATCTGTGCATCGTGTACGGGGCTATGGCCATGGCTATGGCTATGGCTATGGCCATGACTCCGGCTCCGGCTCCGGCTCTGGGTCCGGCGCTGGACACCTCCACCAAAATGTGTCCAATGTAACGCCACAACAAAGAACGTTAATTGACGCCAAAATGCTGCAGCATAAAAAGCACAACAAAAAGAAGCAGAGGGCATCTCCGGAAAAAAGGCAAGGGAATAACCAGCGAAGCGGAGAGCATGTGAAAAAAGAATTTGTCCGGTCGGACAAATTTTGTGGCAGGAGCTGGAGCTGGAGCTGTAGATGGAGCAGCATCAGTGCCGTGTCTTGGTCGGGTTTTCGGTAAATTTAAATGCGCCTCCGACCTGATCTCCGACCCGCGCCGAGCCGAGCCGAGCCGAGCCGACTCGAGGCTCAAGTGGCTTTATTAACCCTATGAGGGGTCACACGGGTCTCCTGCCCCAATGCCCTGCCCTCCCCTCGCCACTATCCCCGCAGCAGAGCGACAGAAAGAGTGGGCGTTGTTGAATCAGCACACGTGATTAATGGCCTTTAATTATGTCAAAGCGCGACGGAAGGACTCTGTCTAGGAATGGGCTCCCGTGTGTGTGTCTGTGTGTGTGTGTGTGCGCAACGGTATGCCAGTTAAACGCTTGACATTAAAAAATTGACACCGTTCGGGGTGAAATGTCGGCAACGTTCTGGTTCTCTGGGGCTGGTGCTGGGGCTGGGGCTGGGGCTTGGTGCTGGGGCTGGGGCTCCCCCTTCCAGCCGGTTGATGTGTTTTTGCTTCTCTGTGACAACTGTCTGGCACACGGAACTCGGTAGTTCCCCCCAGCGAGGCTTGTCTTTTCGGCCCGGACCGGCCCGGCCACAGCCGCCACTCCATCGACTGGGGCACAACTCCTTTGGACATTTGTTACCAAGCCCCGTGATTGTGTGTGGGCGTGTGTCTCGGTTGTCGCTTTTAATGAAAGCGTCATAAATTATGTTGCACTTGACGAAAGCAACAGCGAAGCCATCGCTTGCACCCCGGGGAGGGTCACTTAGCATATGGCCAGCACATGGCCTTCGGAGCAGGGAGCCCGTATGCTTTAAATATGTTAAACAGGTGGAGCCATTGGTGGAGCCATTTTACTCAGATTTCAAGCCACAAATGCCACCAAATAAGTTAGTTCTCAGAACAGAACCGCCGCCAGATACATGATGTAGGTGGAGAAGAAGAATATGAGGACGGAAGTGCGATCCCATGGCTTCAGCTTCGAGGTCCGTGGCGGGGCCGTGGCATTCCTCCTTCGCTCGCCAATCAAGCTCGTCTCCCAGCGCAGCATTGGCGGGGTCCCCACCGAGCCTCCGGCGGTGCACTCGAGGAAGACCAGGCCGGAGAGCAGCAGCAGCAGCAGCAGCAGCTGGATGTACGACATTCTTGTGGGGCCAAGTGTCTCGGTTCTACTGCTCGGTTGTGGCCAGACTCGTTCGAAATTCGAATTGAGTGAACAGGTAAAGCACACATGACTTGTTTGCACAGCAGTGCTCTTTGTGTCGCTCTTTAATGTTCGGAGAACTAAAATCCAGAGAGTTTGGGGCCCTCTAAGATCAGACCCCTTCCAAGATCATCTGGAGAACTCCGCTCTCTCTTTACAGATGTTTCTGTCTCTTCATCGCTGTATCGGGTATCGGGTGCCCCCGTGTCCGTTTTCTTTGTGCCGGAAAAATCTTTTCAAACCCTCGAAAATATATCGAAGCCAGCCCCCAACCCCGACCCCCTACCCCTCTGCCCTCTGCCCTTTGCCCTTTGCTATTTGCCAAATCAAATAATTATAAAAGTTGTGCCCCCGCCACGCCCACACACCGCCCACAGGCTTTGGCACAGGACTCACAGAAACAGAACTTGAAACAAACTTTTCGCTCGAAAAAGGTGCAGCGGCAAAAGTTTTGAGCCAACTAGCAAAAATTTCATTTAGGCGCATTTAGGCGTCAGCCGCAGGACGAGATCGGGGCATCCCCCCCCCCGGATAGAGATTCTTAAAGCCAGTGCCAGTGCGAGAGCATAGAAATCATATTTGGACACAAATTTTATGCAGCCTCAGCCTCAGCGGCGTCGGCGTCAGCGTCGACGTCGGCGTCAGTGGCGACGGCGGCTGGAAAAGTTTTTTTGCCAACGCTGCAGGCGAAAACTTTCGCCTCAGTCTCGGAGCAGGAGGCGGAGCCGGAGACTGTGTAGGCATCCCGACATCCTGTCTGTATCCGCCGTCCCGCCGTCTGTCCGCCTTTGTGCCAATTTCAGAGTTGCAGAGCTCCACCGAAGCGTGAGAAATGCGCCACAGCCTCCGCTTTGATGGATTTGCGCCTCGAAACGGGGCCAGACCCCAAGGATGCCAGCAGAGCCGCAAACCCCACAGCCAGGCGAACCCTTTCGTTTGCATTTTCATTTCGTTTCCCACCCCTCCCCCCCCCCCCCCCCCCCCCCCCCCCCCCCCCCCCCCATCCAAGCCTTTCACGAAAAATTGCTCCAAACTGATGGCCCTTGAATTGTTTTGCTATTTTATTCTGAAATTCTGCTTATGCCTGCTGCTGCTCCCAGGACGAGACCTCTTCGCACGCCTAGCCGCTGAGCTGGCTGATCAGCCGGCGCTGCCGCTCGTAGATCTGCAGCATGCGGCGCCTCCTGCGCTCCTGGCGCTGCCTCCTCAGCTGGCGACGACGACGAATGAAGGCGCGTCTGCGACGCCTGGCCGCTGCCGAGCCCGAGGATCCCGAGGAGGAGGACGACGCCGTGGTCGTGTCCGAGGTCGAGGAGGCCACGGTGGTGGTGGCGGCGGAGGGGGCGACTGTTGTGGTGGCAGTGGACGTCGCGGCGGTGGTGCTGGCGGCCGAGGAGCTGGTGGTGGTGCTGCTGCTGGGGGAGGCCACGGTGGTGGAGGAGCCTGTGGCACCACCCTCCCGGGCCAGCAGGAAGCAGCCGAGGACCGCGAGGAGGAGAACGAATGAGAAGCGCATGGTGAGGTGCTGTGTGTCTGATCTGGCGATCTGTGGCGGCTTTTATACCAGATCTTGCCCAGAAGAAGGCCCCCACTCCGAGAATTCCGCCCGATTCAATCGGCAAACACCACGGCTGACCCTCGGAGGTGTTTGCGCAGCTTCTCGATTGACATTGGTCTCGGTACACACAACAAGCAGTTCTTTTGGCGGCTCGCGAGTGGGTCGCGTGTGGGATTAGTGGTCTGTTGGGGCAGAACCCATTCTGAGGGGCTCTGGGCTCTAGGCTCTAGGCGGGCAAATACTTCCGGCAACGCGGATCGGTGGGTGGATCGACGGATGGGTGGATGGATTTACACGGACAGATATTCGAGGGTGGTGCCCATCGGTACGGCAACAGACCGACAAGACGCTTCATGGGGAACTAGTCAAGGACGAGTCTTTCAGGCTATTGTAATGCTCCAATCATTATCCAACGTTTCTAATGGCAATTGTCATACGCAAGGTGATCTGCTATCCCCCATAGAACCCGTGATAATGCCTCTCCTGTACTGAAGATGGTCCCGATCTTCAAGGGAACCATCGGTACAACGCCAGGATGTGGACTTCCCAAACGGGCTCTATGCACAGTATAGTCTCTGCCCTCCCTTCAGTGAATAATCAACCGAATCCCATAGATCGGGGATCGGGGATCGGTGGGTCCCACTCCCAGCCCCAGTCCCAGTCCCAGTCCCAGTCCCAGAGATGGATTTTGGATGTAAAGGAGGGCGCATCGGAATACATTTTCAAAATACTCGTATATTCAATTTTTTCATATTTCAGCGGTGCTTAAAGGTAAGTGTTTCAAGAGTGGGCGATCTCTCGGATGCGTCTCCGAGCTGCCGCTTATCCTTCGAGCTGGTTGATCACGCGGCGCTGGTTCTGGATGCGGTTGCGGAGCCTCTGGGTCTGGCGCTGCCTCTGGCGCTCGCGGCGCTGGCGCTGACGGGCCAGACGACGACGACGCAGGCGTCTGCGGCGCCTGGCCGCTGCCGAGCCCGACGATCCCGAGGAGGAGGACGACGCCGTGGTCGTGTCCGAGGTCGAGGAGGCCACGGTGGTGGTGGCGGTGGAGGGAGCGACTGTTGTGGTGGCAGTGGACGTCGCGGCGGTGGTGCTGGCGGCCGAGGAGCTGGTGGTGGTGCTGCTGCTGGGGGAGGCCACGGTGGTGGAGGAGCCTGTGGCACCACCCTCCCGGGCCAGCAGGAAGCAGCCGAGGACCGCGAGGAGGAGAACGAATGAGAAGCGCATGGTGAGGTGCTGTGCTTGATTCTGGCCCCGCGTGGGGCTTTTATACCGGCAGTCGTCTGCGTTGGGCTTCGTAATTGTTGTAATCAAGCGATAGTTCCACTGTTTTAATATTGGAATTCGGCAATGTGTGCACAGCTTGTCGGCCGACATTGGTTTCTTTATTTAGCCAAATACTGGGCTCTGGGTGTTAGCTTAGGTGGAGATCACAATGTATTATTGTAACCGTTCAAATGGTTGGAAAAATACGCTTTGGGAAGAGGAAGAAGCAGTCGCGTTTCAGTCGTCAGCAGAATATGCGCAGCACTGTGGATAAGTCTTTGACTTCTTTGTCGTTCACCATGGAAAGATTCATTCATTTAATGGCAGATTTAAACAGGAGAAAACCCTGGACTATTTGTAATCCTAAGACCTAAGAAGTCTTCTCATAAGACTCCTCCTAAGATCGTGGCCTTCTCGTGACCTCAGTTCCTTTTAGTTTTTTAGACATTTGAAAAGAGACTAAAAACAAGCATCATATCTTATTCCAATTTCTTTTGCAACTATATATCTGGCACTCTACGGAGCTACTGTGGTGGCTTGGGCTGAATACTAAATAAAAACAACATTGTCCCAGCAGGAACGGACTATCAAGTACCAAGGGAGTACACGGATACTCCATTCAGCACCATCATCCCGCACAGAGACGAATGGCTCGAGGGATTCCCAGGCCCAGCATCTTTACGGATGGCTCGAAGCTGGACGGCAGGGTCGGAGGAGGAATATGCTCTGAACAGCTAAACATAAGGCAATCTTTCAGGCTTCCGGATCACTGTAGCGTCTTCCAAGCGGAAGTTACAGCCATCAGGGAGGCTCTGCCTCATTTGGGTCCCAGGCCACCGGGACATCGAGGGCAACTGCAGAGCGGACGAGCTGGCCAGATGGGGTACTACGACCCCCCTTCTCCAACATAAGGAGGATATTTGTATGCCTATGGCTCATCAGAAAAGAGTAATACAAGCGACTGACAGACGAAAAGTGGCAAATAGGGTCACGTTGTCACACAGCTCGGCAAACATGGCCGACCATAGACAAGAAGCGCACCCCAGAGCTCTGCAAACTAGGCAGGGAAAGATGTAGCGCAGTCATAAGTTCCCTCACAGGAGACTGGCATACAGGCTGGGTGCCCCGCAGCTGCAGAGACGAGGACGAGGACGAGACAGTGGAACGCCTGCTCTGCTCCTGTCCGGCTCTCAGCAGAAGGCTACAACACTTAGGCTCTGCCTTTCTAAACGACATCTCGGAGATGTCTACGCTATGTCCTACGAAGATCGCAAACTTTATAAGAGCATCTGGCTGGGACAACTGCTGACATGAAGTCTCACTTGCAGGAAGGGAATGATCCCAAGCGGTATCAATCTCCAAGCGAGCCTGGCAGCCACCTCTACCTAACCTAACCTTCCTTTGCAATTAGGCTTTGGAGTAGTTATCTTTCAAGGGGATTTGGCTTTGGATTGGGATGCGAGCCTTGCTTGATGTCTTGCCTTTTGTCCTGCTATCTCATCTTCTACGACTTTGAGGTTCAGGTCTCTGTGGATGTTCTCGTTCCGGAGGTACCAAGTCATCTCCCACGGTCACTGGATGGAGGGATAGTCTTAGGTGGGAATCTGGAGCGCCTATGAATCGCGGTGTCATCGCTGCGTGGATGTTTCACCATTTTACAGGCAGTGCGAATACGTAGGGAACTACGCTAAGAGTCGGTGGAAAATCAGCTTCGCCTCTGAATGATTACTCGGATCGAGGGGAATCCTATTTATCCCTGTATCTTCCAAGTTGCGGGACACGAGTACTGCAGTACCTTCCTTTGGAGTTTTTGGTGGATTAAATCCTCTTCATTTCGTAGATTCAAGTGTTCCATGGCTCTATTGCTCGTGACTCTATTTTTCGACTATCAATTGACCAAAAATCAATAACAAATATCCCTGTAGCCGAAAGTTTCGTTTTGGGAGTCAATTTAAGATGTTGAATACATTTTTGAAATGTTCTTTATTTGCGTTCTACGTCCCGATAGGATCTCAGTGAATTCCGAAAGTTCTTTGGTCTGAAAAATGTCCTCGCCTATCCCCGACGGTTGCGGCGCTGCTGCCTCCTTCGCTGCTGCTGGCGGCGCCTCTGGGCCTGCCTCCTGCGGCGCTGGCGGGCCAAGCGCGCTCGTCGCCGACGTGCCTGGATCCTGCGCCGCCTGGCAGCCGCGCTGGCGGAGGCGGAGGCGGAGGTTGTGGCCGAGCTCGAGTCCGACGCCTCTGTGGTCGCCGACGCCTCTGTGGTCTCCGATGCGCTGGAGGGGCTGGCAGTCGTCGAACCAGTGGAGGCGCCAGTGGCGGGACCAGCAGTGCTACTCGCCACACTCTCCGTCGCCCCGACCGTGGTGCTGTCCGTCGACGATTCGGTGGAGGTGTCCGTTCCCTCGCAGCCTACCCGCTGGGAGAGGAGCAGGCAGCCGAGGAGGCCCAGAAGCAGAACCAACGTGAGACGCATCGCTGAGTCGTTTGTCCAGATTTCCAAAATGCAAAGCCTTTTAAGCCAAATCCTTCCCGGAAGCAGACCTCCATTGATGATTACAGCGCCATCATCAGATCATGCGCATAATCCGTCATCCATGAGCACAGAGTCGATACTCTCCAAGTCTTAGCCAACCTCTGTTTTGGGTATTTCCAGCATTGACGTTCTCCAGATACGAAGTGGGGCAAACAAAAATATTTACACAATGTCGAGCCAAATGGTTACACGGCTTTCTGGGGCCCGAGATCAGTATAAAAGCCCCACGCGGGGCCAGAATCAAGCACAGCACCTCACCATGCGCTTCTCATTCGTTCTCCTCCTCGCGGTCCTCGGCTGCTTCCTGCTGGCCCGGGAGGGTGGTGCCACAGGCTCCTCCACCACCGTGGCCTCCCCCAGCAGCAGCACCACCACCAGCTCCTCGGCCGCCAGCACCACCGCCGCGACGTCCACTGCCACCACAACAGTCGCTCCCTCCGCCGCCACCACCACCGTTGCCTCCTCGACCTCGGACACGACGACAGCCTCCTCCACCTCGGGATCGTCGGGCTCGGCAGCGGCCAGGCGCCGCAGACGCCTGCGTCGTCGTCGTCTGGCCCGTCAGCGCCAGCGCCGCGAGCGCCAGAGGCAGCGCCAGACCCAGAGGCTCCGCAACCGCATCCAGAACCAGCGCCGCGTGATCAACCAGCTCGAAGGATAAGCGGCAGCTCGGAGACGCATCCGAGAGATCGCCCACTCTTGAAACACTTACCTTTAAGCACCGCTGAAATATGAAAAAATTGAATATACGAGTATTTTGAAAATGTATTCCGATGCGCCCTCCTTTACATCCAAAATCCATCTCTGGGACTGGGACTGGGACTGGGACTGGGGCTGGGAGTGGGACCCACCGATCCCCGATCCCCGATCTATGGGATTCGGTTGATTATTCACTGAAGGGAGGGCAGAGACTATACTGTGCATAGAGCCCGTTTGGGAAGTCCACATCCTGGCGTTGTACCGATGGTTCCCTTGAAGATCGGGACCATCTGCAGTACATCTCCAGGAGAGGCATTATCACGGGTTCTATGGGGGATAGCAGATCACCTTGCGTATGACAATTGCCATTAGAAACGTTGGACAATGATTGGAGCATTACAATAGCCTGAAAGACTCGTCCTTGACTAGTTCCCCATGAAGCGTCTTGTCGGTCTGTTGCCGTACCGATGGGCACCACCCTCGAATATCTGTCCGTGTAAATCCATCCACCCATCCGTCGATCCACCCACCGATCCGCGTTGCAGGAAGTATTTGCCCGCCTAGAGCCTAGAGCCTAGAGCCCCTCAGAATGGGTTCTGCCCCAACAGACCACTAATCCCACACGCGACCCACTCGCGAGCCGCCAAAAGAACTGCTTGTTGTGTGTACCGAGACCAATGTCAATCGAGAAGCTGCGCAAACACCTCCGAGGGTCAACCGTGGTGTTTGCCGATTGAATCGGGCGGAATTCTCGGAGTGGGGGCCTTCTTCTGGGCAAGATCTGGTATAAAAGCCGCCACAGATCGCCAGATCAGACACACAGCACCTCACCATGCGCTTCTCATTCGTTCTCCTCCTCGCGGTCCTCGGCTGCTTCCTGCTGGCCCGGGAGGGTGGTGCCACAGGCTCCTCCACCACCGTGGCCTCCCCCAGCAGCAGCACCACCACCAGCTCCTCGGCCGCCAGCACCACCGCCGCGACGTCCACTGCCACCACAACAGTCGCTCCCTCCGCCGCCACCACCACCGTTGCCTCCTCGACCTCGGACACGACCACGGCGTCGTCCTCCTCCTCGGGATCGTCGGGCTCGGCAGCGGCCAGGCGACGCAGACGCCTGCGTCGTCGTCGTCTGGCCCGTCAGCGCCAGCGCCGCGAGCGCCAGAGGCAGCGCCAGACCCAGAGGCTCCGCAACCGCATCCAGAACCAGCGCCGCGTGATCAACCAGCTCGAAGGATAAGCGGCAGCTCGGAGACGCATCCGAGAGATCGCCCACTCTTGAAACACTTACCTTTAAGCACCGCTGAAATATGAAAAAATTGAATATACGAGTATTTTGAAAATGTATTCCGATGCGCCCTCCTTTACATCCAAAATCCATCTCTGGGACTGGGACTGGGACTGGGACTGGGGCTGGGAGTGGGACCCACCGATCCCCGATCCCCGATCTATGGGATTCGGTTGATTATTCACTGAAGGGAGGGCAGAGACTATACTGTGCATAGAGCCCGTTTGGGAAGTCCACATCCTGGCGTTGTACCGATGGTTCCCTTGAAGATCGGGACCATCTGCAGTACATCTCCAGGAGAGGCATTATCACGGGTTCTATGGGGGATAGCAGATCACCTTGCGTATGACAATTGCCATTAGAAACGTTGGACAATGATTGGAGCATTACAATAGCCTGAAAGACTCGTCCTTGACTAGTTCCCCATGAAGCGTCTTGTCGGTCTGTTGCCGTACCGATGGGCACCACCCTCGAATATCTGTCCGTGTAAATCCATCCACCCATCCGTCGATCCACCCACCGATCCACGTTGCAGGAAGTATTTGCCCGCCTAGAGCCTAGAGCCCCTCAGATAGGGTTCTGCCCCAACAGACCACTAATCCCACACGCGACCCACTCGCGAGCCGCCAAAAGAACTGCTTGTTGTGTGTACCGAGACCAATGTCAATCGAGAAGCTGCGCAAACACCTCCGAGGGTCAGCCGTGGTGTTTGCCGATTGAATCGGGCGGAATTCTCGGAGTGGGGGCCTTCTTCTGGGCAAGATCTGGTATAAAAGCCGCCACAGATCGCCAGATCAGACACACAGCACCTCACCATGCGCTTCTCATTCGTTCTCCTCCTCGCGGTCCTCGGCTGCTTCCTGCTGGCCCGGGAGGGTGGTGCCACAGGCTCCTCCACCACCGTGGCCTCCCCCAGCAGCAGCACCACCACCAGCTCCTCGGCCGCCAGCACCACCGCCGCGACGTCCACTGCCACCACAACAGTCGCCCCCTCCGCCGCCACCACCACCGTGGCCTCCTCGACCTCGGACACGACCACGGCGTCGTCCTCCTCCTCGGGATCCTCGGGCTCGGCAGCGGCCAGGCGTCGCAGACGCGCCTTCATTCGTCGTCGTCGCCAGCTGAGGAGGCAGCGCCAGGAGCGCAGGAGGCGCCGCATGCTGCAGATCTACGAGCGGCAGCGCCGGCTGATCAGCCAGCTCAGCGGCTAGGCGGTGGCGGGTGGAGCCCTCGGCCAGCGAGGGGGCGGAAGCTAATAGATAAATAAAGCCCAAGATGCCTTTAAAGAGAAGAGTCCTTTAAGTCTTGTCCGCTTGGGGGATTTGTGGTGCGGGTTCCCTGGGTGCCTTCCGGCGCATCATCCTATAAGCCCTGCCGGCACTGGCTCTTTGGCTCTTTGGGGCACTTTATCAGCGCTTAAACACATCTCCATCTCCAGCTCCATCGCGGGCCGCCCCCACGCACATTTACATAGTTCGCATTCAATCAGTCGGGAGCACAGATGTGGCCTCCCCGCATCCCCGCATCCCCGCAATCCTCAATCATCAATCCTCAATCCTCAATCCTGGGCTGGCAGACAATTGGCCCTCTCCCAGGAGTTTATTGTGCCCGGGATTGAGCGCTTAAAAATGCTTTCCTTGTAGCCAAAAGAGAGTGGCAGTGAGCCAGTGAGCCGCAGCCAGGAATCAAATCAAATAAAATATTCATTTTGATCTTTGAACTGTGCATAAATATGCAGCTGCCGAAGGGGAGCGGGGCCTGGGGGGGGTACTTGTACGAGTATCTGCGATACGTATACAAATTTTGTGTGTATAAATGTATAAAAGATGCGGTTTGGCGACGGCACTTCATCATCTTGCTCGTCCTCGTCCTCGTCCGCGTGCGCCTCCCCCTCCGCCCCCACCCCCCTGGTGCTGCCCTGAAAGAGAAAATGGAAAAAGGAAAATGATTTCGCATTTGGCCCCATTGTGTGGGGAATCGAAGAAAAAGCGGATATGAATAGCTGGAGTGGAGCGCCGCCTCGTGCCACTGCGAATCGATTCAAGATTAGGGTTAAGGGATTTAGTCGGAGCCACAGTTGCCATAGTATTCCAAGGCAAATTGATGGCTTTGTGTCCGTTAATTGCTCGACGGAAGAGCTCGTCCGTGGAACCAATTTCGGATCAGATTTGCCTGCCACAAAGCCACTGAGGAGGAGACTGCGGCCTCGAGCCACCAAAGGGGAGCTGAGATCCCTGATTGTTGACAGACCTTGCAGACCCCTTTGCCACCTCTAAGTAGGGAAAAAAGAGCACTCAACCTCTGAGGAAAATCTTCCCCTAGTTTCGGTACTCTCAAACCCCAGGAACACGGGTAAGAAGGGAGGGAGGGAGCTCCCTGCTCGCGGAGACAGTTATTAGAATCGAGAGCAGGCATCGGCCTCGACGAGGTTAACCTTTGAGACTTGTGCCGGGCCTAAGCCCGATGTCCCGGATACCTGTACGACTGCACCGCAACACGGAATTGGCCTTGTTTCGAGATTTAAATGAGATTGGAGCCGTGTTGAGTAAGCCTGCAAAACAGGAGATTTATAGCCCCAAAATGTCCTGGTCCCTGGTCCCTGGTCCCTGTCTCTGTCCCTGGCCCATAATCAACTAATTCAATAAACCCACAGCAGGAGGGGGAGGAGATGGCAGGGGGAGACACTGGTCCCTGGTAGAGGGGTGGAGGGGGGGGAGTCTCTTCGAATGTTCTGCCGAATAACATGAGGCTCTGTGATTTATACCCAGGGAGTGTGAAATACAACGAAATAAAACGAAAATTTCCTCTGCGGCCGAGGGGATATGTGAGCGTCCTGAATGTCCTGAATGTCCTGTATCCTTGTAGCTACAACTTAATGCGCAACAACGAATGGCATGCAATGACCAAAAGAAAACCAACAAAAAAATAACAGAAAAGAATCAAATATATGTCTTCTTCACCCCCCAGCAACCCCCCACCCACCCGTTTGGAGCTCGAGGCTCTGAGATTGTTTAGCATGTCCTTTGCTATTCAAACAATTTGCATATCCTTTTAGTGCAGCGAGTGGACTTAAGAAATCAACAACAACAACAACAACAGCTGCAGGCATACTAGGAGGAGGTGCGAGGAGTGTGTCCTGGACGCAGGCATACTAGGAGGAGGTGCGAGGAGTGTGTCCTGGACGCAGGCATACTAGGAGGAGGTGCGAGGAGTGTGTCCTGGACGCAGGCATACCAACACGACAGTCAACCAAAATCCAATGTCGGCTCAAGAATTCCAGAGCCAGAGCCAGAGCCAGAGCGGGGAAGAGCACCCAGAGCCGGAGTCCTGGATGAATGCCCGTCAAATCCTGGGCCGCTCCTTGCGGGGGGGTAGGAGCCGGAGTCCCCTCCGATTTGGCCACATTTTATTTGTGGAAAACAAACCTCTGGCGAAAGCAGTGGGACTCCGGGTGCTCCAAGGGTATACGTTCCTTGGATAGAGTTTTATTTAACACGTTCGAGGGGTGGCCAGGCGAGCTTTAATGCCAGAGAGGGGGAGGGAGGGGGGAGGGCTGCACAGACGGAGGGATGTATTCAAGTGAATAGGTCCGCGTCCTTGCGGAGCTCCACTGCGGACCCGTCCTCGTCCCCGTCCCCGTCCCCGTCCACGACCAGTTGGCAGCCATAATATTTATGCGCAGACGTTGCTCAATAAGCTGCTCAAGGATTTATTAGCCAAATGGACAGATTTGACTGGCTGGCTGGGATGCAAGTCGTGCTGGCTGGCTGGCTGGCTGGCTGGCCTGTGGCATGTGGCATGTGGCATATGTGTGAGGCTGCCAAGTGGTCCTTCCACCGGGAGAAATCTGCCTGTCGTTGCAGGGACCTTAACGCCACATTAGAGAAATGTTCATTGCCTGGGGGGTGGGCGGGGGATGAGGGTGGTTCGGGGGGTGGCTCCCAAGTCGTAGCCAACTTATTGATGAATGTTTTCAAAATGTTTGCATTGAATGGCAATTTTTCAAGATTTACTGCAATCGGAAGAACCCTTTTGGGGTGCCTCCGTGGGGGGTGTGGGTGGGTGGAGAGCAGCTGGCCCACGACTTCGTGGCGGGGGGCGGTGGGCGGGGGGTGCGGAGGGGTGTGGCTTTGTGTGCCTGTCTAATGGAGCTTAAATGGCCGTTGGCTTGACCCCTCAACTTTTTCTTGGCCGTTGAAAAAGTTTTCCCCAAGTTCAACAAAGTGAAAACAAATGCATTGTGTGTGTGTGGATCGGATCGGGGCATTTTCGAGGGCTTAGCACAATGAAATTCACCTTTTTGCACCTTTTTTTTTACCCCCCCCACCACCCCCCTATTTCCCTTTGTGGTCCAGGGGGGCGGGCAAGGGGGCTTGCAGATTTGTCGAGAGATTTGTGCTGCTTGTATTCCGTTGCCCCTTTTCGAGGCCCATTATGCGCGGTAATTGAAATTGAAATTGTGATTGGCAATCAGTGGCAACTTGTTAGCATTCCGTTGGCATTGTTACAGTCGCTTTATTGCTTCCTCAGTGAATCCAGTCAGCCAGTCCCCCCACTCATAAATCATAAAACACCCGAGAGCCCCCCGATAGCCCCCCGAGAGCTGGGGCCACCTTCAAATGGCCAAAAGCGTTTTTAAAAACTGTCACCGTCAACGCCGGATCACAATAAACACGACGGACACAAACACACACAATTGGCAAACATTTCATTGCGAATATATTGAATAATAATTCGATGATATTTGGACCTTTTGTGGGCCTTTTGTTTTCATCCGGGGCTCGGGGCACCCGGGGCACCCGGGGCACCCGGGGCACCCGGGATGGCGCTCCATTTTAATTCAATTTGTGGATGCGGCGCCAAAAACCATGCAAATGTCGAGTGTCACGCCGTACGAACGTTTCAAATGCCCAAAAATATGACAAATCTAATAGAAGATGACACTGATGGATAGACAGATTTTAGGGGAACACCACCAGGCCCCCCCCGGCGATACTTTTAGGAGACCTGCTCTTGTTGTTGGTAAACAATTTTATTTGCTTTTGCTGCGGCTAACATGAAAGTGAGTGAGAGGGAGAGATACAGATAGAGAGAGAGAAAAAAAAAACACGAAAAATACCATTGAGACATGAGACACGATCCCGGGAAGGGGGCGGTGGCGGCGGCGGGGGATCACCATTGAGGAGGCACCGCTCCTAGACGGTCTTGGGCAGCATGGCGAATATGCCAGGCTTGAGGTTGTTCACGTCCTGGACGTTGAACTCCCCGGTGAAGTGATCGTCCATTATGAGGGTGCGCTTCTTGGCGGCGTCCAGGAGATGGGCCTGCCAGATGATGTCGAACTCGAGCTCCGGCAGCATGGCGGTGGTCGGGTCCTCGGGCCACCAGAACTTGTTGATGAAGTACGCGCCCTGTAAGTGACGAGTGCGGAGTGAGTGGGGGGGGAGTTTGCGATGCAGCTTGTACCGGCCCTGGAACGTGGCCTGGCCGTGAGACGGGGACTCTCTGTGGATGCGGCACTCACCTTGGCGATGGGGCAGTTGTCGATGATGTGGCCGAACTCCCGGATGAAGCCGTGCACGAACCGGCCCACGGGCGACTGGTTCGCGAAGCCCAGGATGCGGCACACGTTGAGGGTGGTCACCAGGGTGGTCGTGTAGTGGGAGTCCACCTTGTTGGTGATGCGCACCTCCAGGTGGATGTCGACGTCCTTCAGCTCCTGGTGCACCTCCATCGAGAAGTTCAGATGCGGATCGCTGTTGTCGTACACCACCTTGTGGCTGACGAACTTCTCGTCGCTCCAGATTTTGATCTCCTTGAATTTGGGCCGCATCATTTTCTGGGCGGAGTGGAGGAGCGGAGGAAGGGGGATTAGAACCGGCTTGAAGGCCCAAAACGAGCACTCACCTCGGCCAGGGAGCCGTGGCAGATGGCCAGCAGGACTTGCACCACAACTAGAGTCTTCGGTAACATGATGGACCAGCTCGTGGACTTCACTGGCTCTTCTCGGCGGCTGGCCCGCCTTTTATAGCCGATCCAGGCTGCTAATGGTCCAAGTAATTGCGATTTCGATCGGGCAGGCCTCAGTGCGTTTCCAAAGTCCATATCCACCTCCATTTAGTTGACCTAATTCCCCGTGGCCACCGATTGGATCGATTTGGGGGCTGCCTAATGCCCGCACCGCTTTGCCCTCCATTGAGGCCTGACTAATCGCCCAATTGCCGGAATATATAAGTGGCGGCTAATTGCAAAAGTGTCCCAGTGTCCCCCCAGTGGGTAAATTGAAACAAGATGCGTGTGGTGCCCACGCTCAACCGAAGCTCGAGCTCCAGCTCGAGCTGGTGCTGGTACTCCCCGGTGCTGCTGCTCTTGGTGCTTGGCCCCATGACGGGCGCCTGGGTGAGTTTCCCGGGTCGTGCGGGGGGATGAGGAAACACTCTGCAGCACCGACTAAATGACCCTCCTCCCCCCCCGCAGCGTTCTTTCAAGGTGATCCTCACGGGCGTGGAGTGCGAGGCCAACGGCAAAGTCGTGGACCTGAACGTGCAGCTGCACAACGACTCGGGCGACTCGAGGATCAGCGTGGACGTGACCACACACGCGGACCTCCCGGACGTCCAGCTGCAGATCAACGTGGCCCTGGAGACGGACACGGGCAACTACTCGACCCTGATCAACCGAACCGTGAACTTCTGCAAGATGATGAAGCAGCGCAGCTCGGATCCCCTGGTGCGGCTCCTCTACGACGACCTGCTCAAGCACGGCAGCTTCTTCAAGGAGTGCCCCGTCCGGAGCGGCACCTACAGCCTCCGCGGCTATAGGGTGGACGAGGAGACGCTGCCCAGCTTCCTGCCCGAGGCGAACTTCAAGCTGGTCGTCCTCATTCTCAGGCCCAAGAACGAGATGCTCTCGCGGACCACCATCTATGGGCGCATCGACAAGTCCAAGGGATTCGACAATCTCAAGAGGTTCAGCCTAGGCTGAGAAGAGAGAGAGACAGCGAGAGAGAGACAGGGAGAGAGCTTCCCCCAATAAAGACACGAGAACCCAGAACCCCAGACTGTCTGTAGTTTAGTATGCAAAATGCCTTTTGTCGCACGATTGACGTCGTCATTGTCGCCTTGTGCTGCTCCCCATTCCCCCTGCACTCCGGTGCGCATCCCATTCCATCCCAGAGGCTTCTCTCCATCTCGTCACGTGTTTGCCTGCTCGACTGCGAAATTCGCATGTTTGCCCAACGACGACGACGACGACGACGACGACGGTGACAAGCTGTCTGCAGGCAGCCGTCGGCGGAGGCAGCGCAATTGATGACGATGATAATGGCACCAGAGGGGGGGCGGAGGGGCACCAGAGGATGGGTGCACCTGATGAGCAACAGACGACAATGATTTAGGTAGGAACTGCTCGAGTGGAGACACCACACCCCACCCCCCACATGGCACCCACATGGCACCCACATGGCACCCACACACATGTCAGACGGCGAGAGTCGGCCATAGTCAGGTCCCATATTCATAAGCAGATCCCGAATAGCCACGTAACCAGAGCCTACGGAACTTGGCACAAAAACTTGTAGATATCTAAGAGATAGAGACAGGGCACCCCCCTCCGCCCGCAGCCCCGGCTGTAATTAAGGATGCACTGCACATCGCTGCCGCGTTTGAGAGTCGTTGACAGCGCCACTCCATGAGTCCATGAGTCATTCCGGTAGCCAAATACTTGGCTTTTTACCCCATCTATATATCTAAGGCCCGGCCTCGTTGCGAGGGCGATAAATCTCGCGTAGAAAAGTGCAATAACTTAGAGGCTGGCGGCTCCTTTGAGGAGCGTTCTCTCTCTCCCTGCACAGAGCTACCCCTATATCATTTCGGGACCGTAGCCGGGGCCTGATCGTAATTGCTTCAGCCGTGTCTCGGCTCTCCGAGTGTTACTTTGAATAATGGATATGGATGTCCATCCCGTCCACCCGTTTATGTGTCTGTTGTTCCATCTTTCGCAGTGTCCTTCCGTCCACGGGGGCGCGGAAAGGGGGCTGGCTGTAAATTTATGCAATTATCGTTTCGCTTGAATTGTCCGAAATTAAATTTGTTATATAAAAATGTTAATTTTTGTACGTTTCGTTCCGTTCTGTTTCTGTTGCTGTTTCTGTTTCTTCTGTTGTATACGCATTCAATTATCGACATTTGAGTGACTTTTATTGAATTTATTCCATTGCCTGTTGCCTGCTGGCTGTAAATGAAATGCAATCGAGTTGTCGCGTTTTTTTCGGCTATAAGGTTATCAATTATTATTGTCACATTGTCGCAGATTGATTGGGGATTGGGGATTGGGCACTCTTCGATTCCAATCAGGTGCTCGCATAAAACCCGATAGACCCGGGCCAAAATCCGTTTCCAAATTGCATTTAAATAGTTCTGCTGCTGGAATAACCGGCAAATAAATTATGTGAGATAATAAAACGACTCGCGGCAATCCGAAGACTCCGAAGAGTGCGAAGAGCTCGAAGAAAACCTAGAAATTGGGTTAGATATATGCAAATCGAACCCAAGGGAAGGAAGAATATTGATGAGCCGTCGACCGGCGACCACTGACTGTGGGTTGGGTTATGGATTCACGGCCCAGTTATGGATGATAGACCACCACCACTCCCAGTTATGATGGGGCGGATGGGCGGATGGGCGGGTGGGGCAGGGTTCGTTGAACTGCCCCCTAGATTATATCACAGGTCTTCTTCCCAGCGCTGTTGCTGGCGACGACGCTTTCTACATTTCAATTGAAGATTCCGGCAAGACCTTAACCCCGAAAGCGGCGGTTCTTTGGGTTAGCAATCCCCCCCCCCCCCCGCCCCGCTCCCAAAAAATTTGCATTCGCTCCGTCTCCGATCTGCAGTCGAAATCAAACTTCAATTGGAATGCAAATGGTGGCCCCGCGCCAGGGGCCAGGCCAAAAAGAAAGGCGAAAGGGTGTTAAACTATATTTGAAGTCTCTCCGGTCGCCATATCGGACGGATGGACGGACGGATGGACGGACGGATAGATGGATGGCTCCGAGTCTCTTGATTGTCGGGTTCAATGGCTTTGCCAAAAGTTTCTCTCCCACTCTTCTCTTTTTTTTTTGTTTTTCGCGAGCTTGAGTGAATTGAAATTTAAAGTTTTCGCAAATGCCGCGAGCCGGAGTCGGAGCCGTAGCCGTAGCTGAAGCCGTAGCCGGAGTTTGTTCAACTATGAAAATCCACTTACAAAAATTATGTTAATTGCAACGAAGGAAAAGGGCGGGCCCAGCCGAAAAGAAATGAATTCTTATTAAATCAGGCCGTGTACCAGGAGGGGGGGGATGGGGACCCGGCATAACTGACAGACAGACAATCGGCAAACAAACAGATTGCCAAAAATAACAGTCGACGACAGCGAGTAACAGATGAAATCTCAGGCTTTTAATACTCTTTCAAGGGGCATGGAGGATGCACTTTCGAGGCACTAATGCCACAGTTGCCAGGCAAGACATTCCCCCCGGGGGAATGCTGGAACAACCGCCTAGGGTATCCCCATCTTCGGACCTCCTTTCTCTTGGCGGGGGGCAGGGGGCGGGGTGCGACGCCAGTCAAAGGGCCCCAGACCGAGCCCAATATTTGCACTTTGAAGCATTTTGCCAGCTGAGAGTTAATTTTCACAGTCTTTTGGCATCTTTGTCTTGTACATTATTGGCTCTGTGCCGGGCTCTGTGCCGGGCTCTCGGCTCAGACATCATGAAGGGCTTGGCAAATAATCGGGCGAGGCAGGCATTTGGTAATCAGTTTTTGCTAAAGTTTTAATGCATTTAAAATAAAGTTATACCCCAACTGAAGCCCAGAGGTGGGGCCTGCCAGCCCCCTTCCCCTCCCCCTCTATCCGCATAAAAAAAACTGACTAGAATCGAAAGAATTTATTTGTTCCTGCTCGCCGCCGGCGGCGTCGTCAGCGGCGTCCTCCTTGTCGACCAACTTATTGCAATTGCTACAAATTTTTACATAAATTTACGCTATGACAAGGCTCTCCCTCCATCCCTCCCCTCCCCTCTCCTAGTTCTAGTTCCTCGCATTATGCAGGCCCCGTTGGCATTTTCCGTATTTTTTTCAAGCTTCTAAGGGTATTCTTTTTATGCGAGGATTCGTGGTGGTGGCTCCTTGCCGTTTGAGTCGTTTCTTTTCTTTTTTTTTGTTCCCAGGTGGAAATCCACTTTCAATTGTTTGGGGGGCCCTGCCTTTGGCGTCCTGGAGGTTTACATATTGCTCATTTCGGGCTGGGGGGAGGTCCTGGTCCTGGTCCTGGTCCTGGAGCGGACTCCTCGCTTATTGCCGCTGTCTGTTGAAGTGTAAACATTTTCGCAGAAGGTGTAAATAAAATCTTGTAAAGCGTTGCCACTGCCTCTGGCTGCCGCTCCCCCACCTCCTCCTCCTCCTCCCCCTGCTCCTGCGGAAGTCTGCTAAGCTCCTGCCATTCCCTGATTGTTTGTTCCCTTCCCGATTGGGCAGATCCTCCGCTCTCCGCCTCTCTGTCTGTGTGTGTCAACAAAATTTGTGCAAATAAGCCGGAAAACTGGCTGAATATTGATGGAGCTCTCGACGGGGGGGCGGCGGCGGGCTTTGAGGGGGGGTGGTGCGATGATAGGTCCAATTCATCCAATGACAATGACCGAAAATTCCGCCTAATGGCCCTGGGGCTCGGGCCTGGGCTCGGGCTCGAAATGTTGTTTATTTTTACGAGATTCCCATTAACGTGGAAGAGCTCATTAAACGCTCGAAAATTGCCAGCGAACCACAGCCCCCCAATGGGGCAATAGCTCCACTATTTTCCACCTATGTGTGTGCTAAAATTAATGCCAACAACTCAATAATTTCCAATAAATGAACAGCCTCCAGGGCACAGTGGGCGGAATCGGATGGAAAGTGAATATTTGGGAATTCTAGGGAAAAGTCTGGCATTTATAAAAACAAGATTCATGCATCCCTCGAGGGTTTGCCCGCCTTGGAAAAAACTATAAAATATTCCTCAATTATTCGATTATTTATATATTTCCTCTTAATTCTATATGGGATCTGAATGGCTCCAAAAATTCCGCAGATTTCTAAATTCCTGGAGGTTCGAGATGCATCCAATAATATGGTATCTCTGTATCCCCTAATCGAATGCATTCCCCCCAAAATAATATCTTTATCTGGGAATTCCCATTGAACGCACCACAGATGCCATGGGCTCCACAGCTGTCCGGTGGCCGGGAGCAGGGGGCGGGGGGCAGGGGGCAGGGGGCCAGGGACCGGGGGCAGGGGGTGCATTTGTGGTGTCTATTTAATTACAATTGTCGCTGTCGCCGCAATCCGTGTCCTGTGCAACGGCAACTGCAATTAACGCACTCCGGCCGGAGCCAGAGCCGTAGCCAGAGCCGGACCCGGACCCCGGGATGCATGTCGTTGAATGCGGCTGCAGAGGGGGCTTTATCTCCATCGAGGGCGGTGCTGGGCGATTATTTTACGCTCAATTATTGTTAAATATTTCACAAAATGCGAATATTTATTTTAACACACGGCAAATTGGCCCGCTCGGACCTCTCGGACCACTCGGACCACTCGGACCGCTCGGTGTCCGTGTCATGTCCGTGTTTCGGTTTGCCGGCCGAGTGTCCTAATGAGATTGCAATTATTTGGCCATAAATTCGTATTATTCGGGCTTTAAAGTTCATGCACTCCTGGCACTCCTGGCACTCCAGTGGGACACATTTTTCCCTGCTCTGCAGGATGCTCTCCATGCTCTCCATGCTCTCGATGCTCTCCTGAATTAACCCTCGTGCAGTGACAGCATTTAATTTGAAATTATGTATTAATTAATTGGCCAACGGCACTGGACATTATAATTAAATATTTAATTTATGGCATCTAATTGGGCCATTAGTCAAGTGCGGGCCGAAAGGCCAGCAGCCCACTGTTCGTTGCACTTTGTTGACGAACTTTTTCGCCCCCGAATAAACCTCAAGGGGCAGCAAATGCGATAGCAGTGCTTTCTAAACACCCAAAGCGGCCTTGGATCGTGGCTCAAACTCGTTGAAAGGGCATCCATGAGGGACTGGAAGTCTATAACTTGCTAAAAATAGGAATTTTTTACCTTTTCCTAGGTCCAAAATGTTCGAAATTCATCAAGAAATATTTTACAAAATTGCAAATACAATTGGAATCGATTTTGAACCGTTTTTAGTTCAGATTTGAGACTATTTAGAGCCTCTTTGAGCCCCTTTTACGCTCTTTTAGCCCAGTTAGGCCCTTTTTAGAAAATGGTCAAAAATATGTTATGAATCCAAGCGGCTGGAAAACCCCCAAGCAGTGTGCCGAAACGTTTTGAAACACTCTTAAAAAAAAGGTGTAAATTAAAGGCGCGCCTTTGGGGTGGGGGCTTTAAAAGTCGCTGCATACTTTTAGGCGGGACCCGAGGCCCAGCCAACACAAAGCACGTGGGCCCCCCCCCCGTCGAGCGGGGGGCTTGGCGGGGGGCATGCATATGTGGCACTGGCTGGGGCACAGGCACAGCCACAGCAAATATTGAACAACATTGGCTGGGAATATTGAAATACTTTCGGGGACTGTTTCCGCAATGCCCTGCCTCCCTGCCTCGCTGCCTCGCTGCCCCCCGCTCCGGGGATAGTTTTTCCTTTTGTGTTTGTCTTTTGGTTTTTCCTGCTCTCCCATTGTCTGCTGGGGATCCCCCTCTGCCCCTCTGCCCCTCTGCCCCCCTCCCTGCTGCCCGTGCTATTGTCTGTTTACCTTGGGTGCTCCGACTGCATTTTCGGGGCTGTCTTTTGGGCCCAGAACGCGGCGAATTTATTGCAATCACGCACGAGATTTGTCGCTTGCGAGAAAAAGAGGCGCAGCGGAGGGGAGGGGCCGCCGCAAACCGCAGAATGTTGCAACTAAAAGGCCGAAAACGCATTGCGCATTAAATTTAAACTAATTGTTTGGCATTTGTAATGGCTGGGCCGCTGCGCCAAACGTTTTAATTGTGGCATCTGCAACAGCAGCGGCAACAACAGCAACAGCAACAACAGCAGTTGCAACAAATTATTGGCAGGCTTCAAAAAGCCAATGATGCCCCAAACCAAAGGAGTGCGAGGGCTCTGCGGGACGATTTCGACTGAAAGATACCCTCGAAACGATTCGGATGGCTTGTGAGGCGCCACACCCCACATTTGGCTCCAATCTCCAGCCATGGACTCGACCAAAGCCCTACCCTCTTCCCTTTTCGCTGGGATAACCCATATACCCTGCTTCTACAGGGCATACAACAAACAAAAAAAAGGGACTGGAAAACCTGCATAAAAAATGTAAATTAATTTGGGGTCTGGGGTCTGTTTGCGGCAATTAATTTGAACACGCGGCTCCGCCTTTATTTCTGGTCGCGTTTCCGGTTCCGGTTTTGACTTTGGCATATGTGCGGTTACCCACCATCCCCCCAATCCCCCCATCCCCCCAATCCCCCCATCCCCCCAATCCCCTTTGTTTATGGCTCTATTTGCAGAATGCAGTCGTTTGTTGCACGGGACGTCGGACGGGGGGCTGCATTGACTAGCTTCTGCTGACGTCCATCCTGATATATTTGAGCGGTCCGAGCCGGGCCGGACAGTGTCTGGGACTTCTATGCGGCCACTAAGGCAACAGTTGAAGGACACTAATGCCTTCGAGAGGAGAGCAGGAGCGAAGGTCAGCAGTGTGTGTGTGTGTGTAGCCCTGATTGGTGCTGGTAGGTTAAAGGGTTCTCCAGAGCTGTTGTTTTGTCGCACACTTTATTATTGACTCGACTAAAGATTTACCTTTCCCGATTTTCCCACTCCCACTGCCACTGCCATTCCCTCCAGTCCCTCCACCGCTCCCAGATCCCCAGTCGTTCATTTGGGCTTCGGCTTGGCCTTCCCGTAGAGCTGCTCGGGCGTTGGAATGTCGCTCACAAAGAAGTTGGCTGGAATGTAGTGGAATATCTTCTTGAGGACGTCCAGCAGAATGTCCTCGATGGTCTGGGTGATCACCGTGTAGAGGGCATCGGCCAGCATGCGCCAGTTGTCGTTGAAGAACTTGTTGGTGCTGTCCTCTGTGGCAAGGAAAACGGCAACATATCAAGAGGGGGCCAGGGGGGGGCACGGGGGCACGGGGGCACGGAACGGGTCGCACTCACCCAACTGCTTGTTGCCGTTGAACAGATTGGAGAAGTACGACCGGAGGCCATCCATCTTGAAGTCGACGCGGCAGTTGGTCACGTTGTAGAAGGTGAAGCCCCCCTTCGAGTACAGTCGCGTCTTGGTGTGCATCGTCACCGTCATGTTGTCGGCGTCGAGGAACACCTGGCCCCGCCCATTCAGGGGGATGAGCAGAATGCGCCCGAACAGGCTGTAGTCGCCCTTGAGCTTCATCACCGGCAGCGTGAAGGTTGTCTTCCAGCTGTAGTCCTTCTTGAAGACCCTGAAGGGATGGCAGAGGGTCAATCGGGTGTCCCCAATGGTGGGTTGGCTTACTGGCTGGTGACTTACTGGCTCTCCAGGACATGGGTGTGGCCAAAGCCCACGATCTTGACATTCGCCAGCTCCACTTTGAGATTGATCGCGTTGCTGTTGCCCTGCGAGATCCGGATGCGGTTCAGGTGGAACGGATCGAAGCTCTTGATGCTCGTGAGGCCGGGTATGCCTGCGAAGGGTATCCAAATGGCGATGGGGATGGGGATCTACAGACACCTGGGCTGGGCTACTCACCGTCGTTGAGCTTGTCGAAGAGCTGCTGGATGCTCTGGGTCGAGCAGTTGACAAAGTTCCTATCGGCTATCCTACACTCCTTGATGTAATCTGCTGCGGTTCGATATTCGGTTTAAAGAGACACGGCGAGAAGCCAGAGAAACAGAGATCCGGTTTAGTGGTGCAATATTTGGTTGGCCAGGGGCCGGGATCTCCGGGGCACGGGGACCCTAGAGTAGGGTCTCTGCTCTCTACACTTACGCGGCTCTGTGAGAAACCCATCGTCTCCTCGAACCAGGGAAACGGCCAAGGCCAAGCCCAGGCCACCAGCCACCAGCCAAGACCATCCACGTTCCGAGGGCAGACTCATCGTTTACGCGTTCAAGATTCGAGGAACCGCCTGTGTCCAGTGCCTGGGGCCCAATGTCGACCAGCTCCAGCGGACTGCAAATGAAAACTGAAAATGAACTGAATGAAAAGCCCAATTTCGATTTCGATTTCCATATTTTGAGCGCGGCTTTCGTTCAAACGAAACTTGATTTGAGTGGCTTGCGAATATTTCGCAATCCCCATAGCCATAGCCATAGCCATAGCCATAGCCATAGCCATAGCCATAGCCATAGCGTCTGCAGTTGTTGGCCTGTTGGCTTGTTGGCCTGCTGGCTTGTTGGCCAATCTGCTGGCTGCCAAGAGAACAGTAGTACGATAGTTGTTGAGCACTTGCTGCGGCAGTTTCCACAGTTTCCACAGTTTCCACAGTTTCCACAGTTTCCACTGGCGTTTCGTCATCGATCGATCGCTTGCATCGTATCGTATCGTATCGTATCGTATCGGATCGCTGTGTGGGGAAACGAAACGAATGTTGACACTTGGCCGACCGGCTGGTTGTTGCAACATCGCGTGGACAAACATCTGGACACCGCAGGTGGAAGTCTGCCGTCCCGCCCGTCCCCCAGCAAAGGGAATTACTGTCCGTCAACGGAGGTCTTAGGACCGAAGGAGAAACAAGAAACAAGTCTCTATGGCCCCCATATATCAGGATAGCTGTCAGTTGTGTGTGCCCCCCCACCACCCCCACCCCCTGGAAAAGTGGGGGGAAACTCCTTGCAAGAAGTCAGCAATTTTTCATTGCCCCATGCCCCATGCCTCGTGTCTCGTGCGTTTTTTAAGGGGCAATCAACTAAGTGAAGTTCTTGGCCAAAGAAACTGATTTATTGCGCTCATTTCATAAATTAAGTTATTGCATTGATGGATTCCGAAAGTCCGAAACACCGAAAGCCCCATCGAGGGAAAATCAAATTAAATGCGATTTCTCTCCCCCCCTTCAGGTGGCGTCTCTTTGTGGAGGGGGAGGGGGGCAGAACTTAAAAATATGAAAGTAAACCCATTTGGCTTATCCGCCGTAATAATCATTCGACCAGTGGAGCGGACAGAGGCGGACAGGGGCGGACAGGGGCGGACAAAGGCGGACAGGGACGGACAGGGGCGGTCAGGGGCGGTCAGGGGCGGTCAGGGGCGGTCAGGGGCGGACAGGGTCGGCCAGGGGCGCCCAGGGGCAGCCAGGAGCGGACAGGGACGGACTTGGGCGGACAGGGACGGACAGGGTCGGCCAGGGGTGGCCAGGGGCGGACAGGGTTGGACAGGGGGGCCGCTCCTGCAGCATAATTAAGTCCTAAAACAATGAGCACAACATCACAAATAATTATCTCGAAGAGAGAGCGAGAGAAAGCGAGAGAAAGAGAGATTCTTTGGGGCTTCCCCAGAGTTGCCCAAAAAATTCTCCAAGTTAATTTGCATGAAGTGGAGGGGGGGGGGGGGAGGGCAGGAAACAGGAAAAGGGCAGCGAGACAAATAAAGGCGCAACCGGTGAGAGGGCAGGGGACCGGGGACCTGGGACCAGAGACAGAGCAAATATTAATCCGCAAAAAGGAATTGTCACAAATTGTATATGTGTGAGTCTGTGTGTGTGTGTGTGTGTGTGTCCGTCCTCTGCTTTGCTTTCTTCCCAGTAGCGTAGTCGCCAGCCCTTTCGAGGGGGGGCCAGCCTTAGTCCCTGCGAAGCCCCCTTTGTCTGCCCTGGACTCTCTCCTGTGGCCGTTGGGGGCAAACAACAGCTGCAGCTGGACAGAAAAAGGACAAAAGGACTCGGAAGTTGCGTGTGAGGTGGGGGGACGGTGCGAAGGGGGGCCGAGGGGGGTCGCTGATTGTTTCAAATCGCAAGTTTGGCTTACCTTTTGGGGAATTAATTTGCCAAATAAACGCTGACAAAATGCAGGCAACTGGACAAGGACAAAGCCGGGCACAGGCACAGGCACAGGTCCAGGCACGGCCCAGGCCCAGGCCCGGCACGGTAGAGATCCAACTAATAGGATTTTGATGATAGTTGCTTGGCCACG
The DNA here is from genome assembly GCF_009870125.1 of Drosophila pseudoobscura. Classification (NCBI taxonomy): domain Eukaryota; kingdom Metazoa; phylum Arthropoda; class Insecta; order Diptera; family Drosophilidae; genus Drosophila; species Drosophila pseudoobscura. Next base: position 56,293,561 of record NC_046683.1, read on the forward strand.
GCCGTGTGGATCCCATGCGGATGCTCTGTGTGGCGGGGAGTAGGGGGCAGGGGGCAGGGGGCATTGCAGTGTTGCTGCCACCATAATCAATTTTTGGCCAGTTTCTCTCTATCTCTCCTCTATCCTCTCTGTCGCTTTCTATAGTTCAGATGATTGTAGCTCTTGACCCATGAAATGAGTTTTGCCATGTGTGAGGGTATGTGTGGGGTTATGTGTGTGCGGGGGGTGGGTGGGGGGTGTGGGGGTGTGGCCAAAAGAACTGCCAACTGAGCCGCAAAACCAAAAGCTGCGGCACATTTTGTATTCATGACTTTATCTCTCGCTCTCTCGCTCTCTCCCATGCCAGGGCTGCACTGCCCCCCCACCCCCTCCACCTCCGCCGAAACCCCAGAAGAAACCGCAGCAAGCTTTTCTTTTTGTGTTTTATTTTGGTAAATATTTGTACGTGGCTCTCCAGCCCTGGTAAGCCCTCCCCCTCTCCCCCTCTCTCGCTCCTTTTTGCAGACGGCTGCATTATAATTAATTTTAGTGGCCCAAATATGTAAATTTCTGATTACGAAAGCAGTAAACAAAAATTGAGAATAATATTCACAAATATTACGCATACGCACAAGTGGCATATACCCTTAAAAAAGAAAAAAGAAAGCGTCCTTCTCTAAGCGGCTTAAACTGACAGGTTTCCACGTAGGTAGAGATGGCCCTCCCCCTCCTGCCACCGGCCACCGCATCCACATGTGTGACCAGACCTTGTTCCGGTACAGTCCTGCAGCCCCACAGCCCCACTGTCCTGCTGTCCTGCTGTCCTGCAGTTCATCAGCAGAACTGAAACTTTGACTCGTTACAGCCGGAGGCAAAGTTTCGCCTCTCTTTGGCGCCCTTCGTTAGGATTTTTTCCTGCGCGACTTTCTGACTTTAACTTTCAATGGAATTCCATAATAGTTTTTTTTTGTGTGTGTGTGTGTGTCCGGCCAACTTTGCATAGATTAGTGGCAAACAAGGGAAGGGGGGTGAGGGGGGCAGGGGGGATGGTGAAAAGTTTTTCCTGGCGCATTGCTTGACTTTTTGGTGGATTATTTAATTAGCGGCCAGCGAGGACAACTTTTTGCGAGTTCTTAATTAACGATCACTGCGGTTGTTCTATGTTTTCGCACACCCAAACGCATATCTTTTATTTGCATTTAATGTGCGGACAAATATGATCCGAAATGGAGCACAGAGCAGGCCCGGCGGAAGCTGCCAAATGAAAGGGCTTCTCGTCGTCGTCGTCGTCGTCCTAGGCCACGTCTGTGAGTCTGTAAAGTTTTTGCCATCAAGCGAGCCCACAATGTAAATTTAAACTATTTATAAACAGAGCCCCAACCGAACCAATCCGACACCGACACCGAGACTTCGACTCCGACTCCAATGGGGGAGGAAGGGGGGGGGCTTCCAAGTAAATTTGCACAGACAAGCCAACAGTTTGACTAAGTCTATGGCCAAAGAAAACCTATTAGTCGTCGTGTGCTATATGAAACCAGCAGAAACTATAAATTTCCATAGAGAGGCGAGAGCCGAGAGCCGAGAGCAGAGAGCCCAGAGCCCAGAGCCGAGTGCCGAGAAGTTTTAGAATAAACAGCAGCAACGGCTTAAATTGCCGCCAGGGCACACATCCACAAAGATACATCTATATCTATCTATCTACGAGATACGCGCATGTTTGCTTTATTTGAAGAGTTTTGCGGCATCTTGAGATGGATCTGTGGGCTGGGCTGGGCTGGGCTAAGGGGGGAGGGGGGTGAATGCATCATCATTTCGGGCGTAGCCTTGGCAAATAATTTGAAAAATCAACAACTGTCATTCAGGCGACAATTTGGCCCCAAAAGTAGACTTGAAATTGCGTCAAAGTTTGCATTGCATTGTGGCGCCCAACGAGGGGTGGATGGATGGGTGGGTGGTGGGGGGGCTGGCCTTGAAAAGTCAGATTTGGAAAACATACTTTTGCCATTTTCGAAAATCACACTCTCCTTGTCGTTGTTTGTGCATCGCAGTGATGCTGCTGTTGTTGCCACTTGAGCACTGAAGTAGATGAAAGGCTTTTGGCTTTGGCTTTCGTCTCGGGGCGGACCTGAAGGAGGACGAGGGGCTGGGGCCGGGGCTGGGGCTGGGGCCGGGGCTGTTGTTTATTTTCGCAGCGTGCCAGCGTGCGGCGGAGGTATCTTTTTTCGCCCTCATTCAGCTCTAAACTCGTGTTCGTGTAGCTGCCAGGGCTCAAGTATGTTTGCCAATTGAAATGCTAGACAAAGTATCTATATGCACGGGCAGAGGTCGGCCACAGGCAGACGGTTAGATACAGATACAGATACAGATATAGATATAGAGAGGGCACAACTGTTTGTACTGCGGCTTTAAAAGCCAATCGATGCGCTTTTCAAGAGTCGCCCTTAAAGGGGCGCACGCAAGGCCTAGAAGTATATTACACAAAAAACCATCATTTGGGGCAGGCAAAGACCTGTCCAGTCCACTCCAGTCCCATCCCATCCCATCTTTGGTGGGACTAGAAATTTGCTGATCTGTCATAATTAAAGTTTTTGACAGAAAAAAGGGGGCCGGAAAGGGGGTGTGGGGGGGGACAGACATGACATTATTCTGCAGGCTGTTCAATGCTCAAATGCGCATAAAATTCCAGTACGGATGGATCTGTGGGAAATACGCACAAAATGTACTTTTCGGTTTGCCAACGAAAATTTTGTGCTGAGCGCGTGAAAATTAATTAAAATATTCGCTCTGTAACTGCCGGGACGCCGTCGGAGCATAACTGAATTTTAATTGAACGCAATCAATGCGAATTTATGAAAGCCAGTCCCTGCCGTCCTGCCAGTCTGTCCCTGCCAGAACCTACCCCACACCCACCTCCCCCTCTGCCCACCCCCCCCCACTCTCTGGCAATTGGCGTTAATTTGTCTGACGAGAAGATATTGAAAAGAAAAATCAACTTTACCTTACGGATTTTCAATTGAATTGAACAATGTTTAGGTGTGCGAGAGGGGGGCGATGAGGGGGGATGGAAACGGAAGGGATAAGGGCAATGGAAACGTAATTAAATGCATGGAATTCTCAGTGGAACAGAACGGTTTTGGGGCTTGGGTCGAGGGGCCTGGGGCCCATTGAATATTTATGCGTATTAAAGGATTTAGGGACAATCCTTGAAAAACTTGAATCCAAGAAGAATAGACCTCCGGCTCTCCGGCTCTCTGGCTCTCCGGCTCTCCGGCTCTCTGGTGCGCTTAGATGCATTCGAAATGCAATTAAATAAATTTAAATGCCATCTCAGCAACGCACCGGCAATCGAGGAGCCCGAGACAATATTTATTCAGATCTTAAAGCCTGTAAGTGCATAAAAATAAATTCCGATTCGAAATGGAATAAATCGAGTAAAATCACTGTGACAGCAAGAAACAATTTAAGCATGTTGGACAGGATAAGCCTTTCGTAGAGGACGGGGGGAGAGCATTAGATGGAGTCCCAGGAGGAGCGCGGGGGGGGGGGGGGGGGCATAGAGGTGTCTGCAACAATGCCGTAATGCAGATGGAAGACGAAGAGAGCTGTGCATGGGCCAGGGTCGTAGATATTGCTGGCTGAAAAAGGATTTGGAGAGCCAAACGAACCGAAAAGCGAACACGACACATGAGGCAGGGAGGCAGGGAGGCAGGGTGGCAGGGAGGCAGGATGAGCGGCGGCTGAGGATGAAATGTTCTAATGCACACTCTCGTGTGCGTGTGTGTGTGTGTGTGTGTGTGTGTGCGTGCATCTGCATCTGCAAGATACACAGCACAGGCACACGCACACATCCGTGCCGTGCCTCTTCTCCCACCGTGAGTGTAATTGATTTTATCGGTCATGTTAATTTTGATTAAATATGCAAATCGACGATACAAATTCTCATTTGTCGCCCCGCTCACTCGCTCACAGCCGACACTCACGTGCGAGTAGATTACCTCTGCGGTGGCGGTGGCGGGGGCTAAGGGCGGGGGGTCGGAGGATTTAGATCCCTTGCTGTCCTCCCACGAGAGGGAGAGATCGGAGCCTGCCGGAGTTGTAACTCACGATTGCATCCCACCTCCTCACCTCCCCACCCCGACGCCCCACCCATTGACAGTTATTATGTTACGGTATTATCTCGTTATTTATGCAGCAGATGACAAATGCAATTTGTTGTTTGCACACCCAGAGCCGAGCCAGGCCAGACCGATGCCCGAGAGCCCCAGCGCCGGGTTGCAGGCACATGATAATTTCCAATCATTTGAATAATCTCCTCCTGGTCCGTTCTGTGTCCCTTCTGTGTCCCTGTCCCTGTCCGTGTCCGTGTCCGTGTCGCCGTGCGCTCTGTGAAAATATTAGCTTAAGAAAATGTCTAACGAGCTCTACGTGCTGCGGCATCCAAAAGGGCCTCCCACCGCTGCCACTCCTGCCACTCCTCCTGCTAGGACTTGGGTGTCGTCTGACCACGCCCATTAGCCTCCGTGTGGACGTTGACTTTTGTGCGGTTTTTGGGTATTGATTAAAATTGCTGCTGCCGCTGCTGCCAATCCGAAATTGACACACGAGATGCATCGACAATTAGCAAATGTTAAGGCTGAGTGATATGGGACCGACCTTTGCCCCCCCCCGCCACCAAAGAGACCTCCACTCGACGGAGGAAGGCCCCCCTTGCTTACATATCGAGGCCCCACATTATCTGCCCGTCTTCTGGGTGCATAAGTTGTTGTTTGCCCATGTCCAAATGCCTAATCATAAATCGAAATCACTTGTTAAAAGTAGAACACGCACACACCCTCAGACGGGCGTACAACCCGTCTACTCGTGTGTACCCGCTAGCCTCTTATCGGGGCTATAGACGGCTCTAAATTAAACCAACTTCCAGGCGATCGATCGCATATAATATAAATGGGGGAAAGGTATATAAACGGGCATGCCCAGTGCGCCGGTACAGTCCCAGCGAAAGTTTGCCTCTCTTGGCCCCTTGATTGATGGCCGATCGCCTCCCCTCCCCCCCGCATTGAAGGAATAGAAGACTCTCCACAGTGAATGGGGGTATTCAGCGTGGAGTAGAAATGTATATGGAAATAATTGCTGTGCCGAGAGCCTGACAAATGATGCTCTGGCTGGCTGGCTGGCTGGCTGGCTGGCTGGGTGCCACACAAATGATGCTCCCATTTCAGTGCTGCAATTGTTGCCTGCAGCATTTTTCTCACCCGCCTGGCAGACAGACAGACAGACAGACAGACAGAAGGCCTCCCGTCTCCCTCGACGCCCCAGGAGACCCGGGATGACTGGATGACTGCCTGACTGTGTGAATGGTGTCATTAAACGATTTTTCATCGCAAGCTGCCGCAGGTGAAAATGCTCTGCCCCCCCTCACCAGCCCCCCACCCCCCCCCCCCCTGGGATGTGTGTGTGTTACTTTTTAGCGGTCCACGACCTTTGGCACTTTAATCTCTACGCCGTGTACGCTGCGGTTCAGAGTTGAGCAATTTTTCATCTGCTCTCTCGCTGCTTGCCCGGAAATTGAAAATCAACTCACCTGAAGCGGAAATTATTATTTCTTTATCATCGAGCGAGCCCGAGAGAGAGAGAGTTTTCCTCGGGCCCGGAACCCCTTCGCACCCACAGCCCCTCCACCATTATGAATGTGTTGCATTGTTCGGAGGGGGTGGCACGCTGTCAAGTGCAACATTTGTGACGGGGGGGAGGGGAATGGGGGATGGGGCATGGATTGATTATGCAATCGGAACACGTAGTTTTTAATCAATTTTACGTGCGAATATTGCCAAAAATGATTGGGGATTTCCTTCCTTTCTTTGAGAAGGACATCGACATCGGTCAGACAGTTTTAGAAATTTAATTAAATTCTTAGAGCTCGTTAATGACTAAAGACATGGCCCCACCCCCCGCCCCCCACACTCCTTCCAATCAGGAAGTGCTCCAGACGAAGGCTGCACTTGCAGCCGAATCTGCGGGGCCCCTGCAACACGTGCAAACAGAATACTCGACTTCTCGATGGGCCCCAACAATGGGGAGGCACTTATAGCCGGAGCCGGAGCCGGGCCATAAAGAAACACTGCTGCCCAAAAAACAAGTCGCCAACAAAGTCAAATAAAGATTGTAGGCATAAGTCGCCGCCCGTCGATGATATCGATACGGCGTGAAGGCATTCTAAATTTAGTGCGATGATGAGGAATGACCTGCTGGATTTGGGGCCCTGTGTTGGCCCTTGTGGGCCCCCGTCGTGCAGGCACAGGTTCTCCACCTTACTCACGGCTTATCGGAGGGGCGGAGGGGGGCTAGCTAGTGCTTGCCACCTACCTATCGTGTAGAGTCGTTGGTTTTTTTTTTTACTTTGAATCGCGATAAGATAGCAGCTCGTACTTCTCGTTTGCCCCAAAGCAGAGTGAAACGGGATCGTAAATGAAGAAATTCGGCGCTTGTTTACCCGGAATTCTCGTCTTCGATGGCCATGTGGCCCCAACTGGGGGTTATATAATAGAACCGCAGATACATAGCATTTCTGTGTCGTGGCTGCACGAAATAGTTGGCGGAAATGACCAGGCCATCGATTGATAAGACAAGAAATGTGGGTTAATGCCTCGGATAGTCACAGGCCCTTCCACAGAAGGAGGGGGGTGGGGGGGAGCTAGCCCTTATCAGCAAGGAAAAGATTACAATCGTAGAACCGGGCATCGTAAAATGTGTGGAAATTTACAATATTTGATTATCCCATGAAATCGAATTTCCAATTTCCAGGCGACTTCTTGGATCGTCATGTATCGAAGGTCTGCCCGTCTGCCCGTCTGCTGTATCTTATCTCTGGCGACATATGCCGCGCCGCCGTAGGTGCCGCAGTAGAAGCCGCTGAACAACCGCTGTCGATCGACAAACACACGCGGAAAGACGTGAGTGCGAGCGAGAGAGAGTGGGTTGGGGGTTTTCTTATCGACGGACGACCTTTTTACACAATTTCTATTCCCTACCCTACTCCCCCCCCACACACTCTCTCTCTCCGTATCTCCCTTTTCGGTTTTCGGTTGCTCTATTTGCTCTGTGCTCTCGTATCAAGATGGAAACCGCTGCAAGCTGGTCGGCTGTTTTCGGACCTCGCTTATCAGTCGGTCGGTCGCCAGGCAGCAGATACCCTTCGATATCCCCAATGCCAGATATTGACAGCTCCCGACAATCGGGCAGCATTAACCCCATCGATGAATCGCAACCTGTTTGCCCTGCTATCTGGCAGTGGCTCTGTCTCTGGCTCTGTCTCTGTGGGGCTCTATTAGATGTCTATTTATCCATCACACACGCACACGCACACTCACACTAGCACATTCCTCACGGGCTCGTCATATCTGGCTTGACACGGAGTCACCACGGAGCAGAGGTACGGGAAGGTACGGGGAGGTACGGTGCTACGGAGGTATCGATAAGAGCGTCCAATCCAAATCCAGTTATCTGCCTCGCACTCACACTATCGTCGCTGCCGAAAGGTAAAGCAAATAAAAAACAACACTCCGCCCGATAAGGAGTATCGTATAAAAAGCAATATCTACGAAAATATGTCATTATTTCGTTATTGAACTCCAAAGTGTGCAGTGCGTTCGGTGTGCAGTGCGATTCCGCCGATGTGCAGTGATATATATTTTTTCTCATTTTTTTTTTTGCTCTGAAATATATTCCGTGCTGACGATAGTGTGCCCAAGGATATGGCTAGCACGATCGGTGTGTATTTGGCAAGTAGAATAGCAGGCTTATCACATGTTCCATTCAATCCGCTGTGAGATTCTTCTATTCTACTTTCGACAAACACCCGTTGACATCTTATAGAGCAGCCCTCCCCAACCCCTCACCACCCCATCCCCCCACATATCGTAAGTTCTTTATCTGTCCATCGGTCGAGTGAATCATCGCTCGCCGACAGATAGGTGGGGCTCGGATCCACTCCCTGTCTGATCTCATGGCCCCCACCGCACCGCCACCTAACCTCTTCGCCGAATGCCATGTGATTTATCGCTTATCGCGGCGGTGATTTGGTTCTATATTTTCACAGAAACCTGCTGCTGGCGAAATCAATTCAATATCGCCCCACCTCGCCGATAAGAGCGGGCATTTCTTCACGTAGCACTCCATGGAATCGGAGTGAGAATCATCGATAAGGTGAGCGGGGTCTTAGCGTGTCTCCCCCTCGGGGGGGTCTTTGTTCCTTGGCCGCATTCATCTAAGCCAAGTCCACTTTCGTTTGCCCATCAGCCATCCAACCAAATTGAAGCTAACGACAGTTTAGTCCTTGCCATTCCCCCGCCCAGTCCTGCCGGCCCCCTTTGGTGGGTAAAAAATAAGCGCCTATATCCATGTCATTTGTCTGTCTGCTCCACTCATCGCTGCCCTGCTGCTGCTGCCCTGCTGGTCTCCCCTTTGACTCTGCTGCCAGTCAACATAATGAAAATGCAATTAATTTTTTCCAGCAATTTCTTTTGCGCCCTGGCCCCAGGACCCAGGACCAGGACCCACGACCAGGACCAAGTCAAAGCTGACGCCTCGCCTCGTCTGAGCTCTGGCCTCCCCCCTGCCTGCTGCCAGGGCAGGGATGCCACCCATCCCGATCCGACTCGATGCTGTTGCAATATTATGACTCCTGCTGTTTGTTCTGACAGCCGGCTGGTTGGATGGGGGCAGGGGCCGGGGAAAAGCGGCAAAAGAAATGTTTATTGTGAAGCATTTTCTATGGCAATTGCAACGAGCCTGCCCCGGACCCGGCCCCGTCCCCGTCCCCGGCCCCGACAGCTCGCTCCAGCCATTCGCATTAAATGAGGAAACCAATTATTCGCGCTTATAAAGATTTACCGCCATACACTCGCGCGCACACGGAGTTAGACAGTTGGAGATATGGCAGATGCGAGGCAGCCCCCTCCCCCCGCCCACTCCCCAAACGGGGAGCTCTGGGATCTGGGATCTGGGATCTGGAATCGGGGATGGGCCTTGGTCGTGGCCTTTGTTTCGCTTCGTTTTTAATGGGAGCACTGCTCTCTGGCCGCAGGCTCGCTGATTAAAGCCGGCATCAGCGCCAGCGCCAGCGAATGCATCGTCCTGCCACGTCCCGCCTCGTCCTGCGAGGGCAAAAGGATGTCGAATGGAATTGCAACCGCAATCCGAGCAAAGTTTCTGAACAAGACTTCTACCGATACAGGATACGATATGGGAACAGCAGTAATTACTTAAAAATATCCAACCCCCCTCCCCCCCCTCCATCTGGCGGGCGGAGGGGGGCCATCCACTTAGCCCTAATGCTGCCACAATTTCCTGTTGTCCGAAAAACATTTTCGCAACAATTTCGCACATTCCTGATGGAGATTTCCGGGCGAGGCCAATTTGCGGGCCCACAAAGGCCTACTGCTCGAGGACCGGCGGCTGTCTGGGAGCTGTCCCTGCCCCCGGCCCCCGGCCCCTGCCCCCCGGGCATAACTTGTCATTTGTCTTGGACACCCCTCTCGAGTAGGGAAAATCAGAGCAAGATTTCGCTGAAATTACCTTTCATTTTGTCATCAAAAACCACTTGAATAGGGCGCCACGAAGACGGAAGCAGGAGTCGTCTGGCCCGGCCTGGTCCTGGTCCCGGCCTGGTCCTGTCGTTAGGGGAGTCCTGCCAGAACGGCCGCAGCAATTACAGACGGTACGAGTAATGTCCAGAGCCGCAGGGAGTGTCTTCGGTTTTTGGCTTAAAGCCTTTTAGCCTTGGCTTCCGGCTTGCCTTGGCTTTGGCGCTGGCTGGGGCTCCGTCTCCGTCTCCTTTTGGCTTTTGCTTTTACAGCTTTTGGCCCTTTTGTGTGTTGCATTTCTTGAAACCGAAAGCGCATTGGGCCAGGAGTCGAGGAGATCTGAAACAGAAGCGTTAAATTAAAACGTAAATACCACTTAGCCGGGCTATAAAGAAAGTGGCAGGTCCCGGACTCAGACCCGGACTCAGACCCGGACCCGGACCCAGACCCGGACCCGTTTCCGGCACTGTAATCAGTGGGTAATTAAGCGAGAGAGCGAAAAGTGAGCAGGACACCTTGAAATTGCTTAATTTGTGCAACCTGATTTAATGACTGGAGCTTCTTTCGGGCTCTCGAGCGGCCAGGATGGTTGGGAGTCCTCCCAGCTCCCAGCTCGTAGCTCCTCCTCCTCCACAAAAGAAGCGCAAACTTCATTTCATGGCACGCTTATCACGAGCCAAACCATAAATAAGGTTCTAAACATTCGTTTTGACAGTTTCATCGGCGCCCAAAGTGCAGCCACACCGAAAAAAGTACAGTCACCGCCCCCCCGGGCAGCCAACTTTTTTTGCAAGTTCTTGTCGGCACGGAGGAGGGGCGTGGGGGGGGGGAGACGATGGGACGATATTGCAACTGCTGCACAATGTGCAAAAAATTCTAAACTGCAATAAATTCATCAAATGTGCAATGGAACATGCTGTAATGTCACGCCCACTGCCCCCATCCATCCATCCATCCAGGCTGCGGGGCCCGACTGGGGGGGGGACCCGGCTGGGACCCGCTGCATACTCCATTAAATGCGCTCCCCTTTTGGCCAGGAATTGGGTGATATTTTGTAGGCAAATGTGCAATAAATTGTAAATGTTTGTGGGGCCTGGCTGGGTGGCGCTGCCCCTGCTGGGATATGGTGGGGAGCGGTGCGGTGTGCCAGCTGTGCCTCCACAGCTCCGTTGCAAATTTGTGACGCGCCAAACGAGTCGAGTTCCTCGTAAAACTTGTCCGCTGCACGCCTGTCAACTTTTATAAGTGTTTTTGCAGATTGTTTTTCGTTTCGATGACTTTTTCGGGGACACTTTGTTGGGGCGCTTAGCAGCGGCGGTGGCATGCAGCGAATGCAATTTAGTGGGTGGTCGTGGTGGGTAGCCAGGGGGTCAGGGGGTCAGGGGTCGGGGGAAAACAAATTTTGTTAGAGCCCTGAATGGGTCAATCAATGGATTGCTCTTAAACCATTTTAAATAAATATTAAGGGTACTCCCGCGACCCCCGGCTCACTCGCCGGCCCTAAAGCGATGTTCCATTCATTGATCTTCCATCTCTCGATTCTCTGGCCACACTTGAACAATTACAGCCTCATTAATGCTCTTTCCGCTGCGGCATGTGGCATGTGGAATGTCGGAAAATATACAAACGAAAGGCGGCTCCCCTCTTGAATGTCCGGCGCTCATTCAATTATGCAATTATTATTTGGCTTTTATTTAATGCAATTAAAAAATTAAGGAGAGTGCAGAGGGGCCTGTGCGGGGCAGGGAGGGGGGGGGGAACAATGCAATCAGTCGAGGGCTGCAAACGTTTGAGGTCAATGGAGGAGGAGGGCCCTCGTGGAGGCGCCACAATGTTGCCTAACGCAGCAGAAATGCCTCCACACACACACACACACAGACAGGCACACACAGGCACACACACACACACACAGACACGGATGCATTCCCATTTCCATTCCCCTTTCCACATACGTAATTTAGCTATTAAATCGTATTTTTATTTAGGGGCAGGGGCAGGGGCAGGGCCAGTGGCAGGATCCGAGAGTCCCAGAGATTCGGATATGGGGTCACCGCAATTGGAGGGCCAGCCCTGGAGCCCTGGGCCTGGACAGGACCTTTCACACGTGCCGAGGAAACGAGTTTTCGGGGGAACACATTTCTGCCAACGCAACGGAAACGGAAAATGTTCTATTGGTTAGCCCCAGTCCCCGTGCCCCATGCCCCGTGCCCCGTGCCCCGTGTCCCGCCCCTTGGAGTAGGCAATGCAAATGTCAGCCCCACTCCCAGTCCATCCGTGCGGCCAGCAACAACAGCTTGACACAGTGGAGCGTAAAATTAATCGTGGCAGCAGCCCCACCACCGCCACCACCGCCGAACCCACTGCTGGGGCCTGGGTGGAGCTTTTCGGCTACTCGTTTCGTTTTTTACGATCCGGCGGACAGCCTCCCTGCCGGGCTCGGCTTCTGTCCGGACTTATTGGTTCTGCTGCACTTTTATCTGTGGCATGCGGCGTGTGGCGCCTTTTTCGAATACGTTTTTTCGGTGCACGGTGCACGGACCCGGTCCTTGGGGTGGCATCAAAATTTAAATTATTAACTTGGGATCGCATAAATCTTGCGCCAGGCCCAAACGGAAATGCCTCCTTCGGGGGCGTGCCCATAAAACGTGTTGGCAATTAACGGCTTATTAATGAAGCGGCCAAGGTAATAACGGCGGAACCGGGACCGAGACCGGGACCGGGGGCCACTTTCTTGAAATCCCAGCATTTGTGATTGCATTTTCGTTTACATTTGCTTAAAGATTTCCTGCCAGATCTCAATCTCGAGTCTTGAGTGGGAAGACATGTGTCGGCAGACCGATGAAACCACAGCAAAATTCGAGATGTTAATTGTCTGGGCCGGCTGCTTGGCCAGGCCATCAATCCCTTCGGTCCAATCATCGTTGCGCCTGTGTGCCAGCAATCCAATTAGTTCACCTGAACATTTTCCAGTCGGTAATTACCAATATGACGACGGGGGGTGGGGAGGGGAGCCCCCGATGGGCCGGCAGTGGCGCATTTTAATCTCTGAAGAAAGTGGGTGGCAACCGCAGAGCCGGACAGGAGCAGCAGCAGCAGCAGCAGCAGACACTGGACAATTAATATTCAAATTTATTAGCCACCTCTGAACCGAGTGTGTGCATTATCAGCAGGCACTTCAAACAGACTGATGCGCAGGGGGGAGGCAGGAGGCAGCAGGCAGGACCACCGATGACTGGTCTTTTCTCGTATCTGGTCAAGCACGCACTCGACTGGGGGGAGGAGCAGGAGCAGGAGCAGGAGCACTCACTGGAGCAAATCGCTGAAAGTATAGGCGACAATTGCACGATGGGGACCTCTGGGAGATATTTCAACGGCTGAACCATGCCCTGGCAGGGCCGCCTGGTGTGGCCTGGTGTGGCCCGGTCTCGTGTCACACTGCGCTTAATTATTTGCATATGATTAGACTTAATGGTCGAGTGGACTCGGTAGCTGCCTCCCCGCCCCACTGCTTCCCGCCCCCCAGCCTAATCACACGAGTCAGCTACGTTGTGTAATTGTTAATGATGATTAGATTCAATTTGGGGCATCATTAGTTAGCTGACGAGGCGGCCACAGTCCTCCCCCCCTGACCCCCCTGAGCCCCCCGAGCAACCGACCACTGGCCCTGCCATTGTCTGGTGCTCTTTAAATTTATGCCAACGCCGCAACTGATGAGGCAGGAGGTGGAGCGACAGGCAGGCAGGCAGGTCCGAGACCCAAGTGACTTACGTGGACGTTGCAACGTGACCTGAGGCCGTTGTCGAGTTTGAGGTTAATTTTGCAAAATTGTCGAGTCAACGGGTTAAAACCTCCATTCACCTCCCATTTCGCTGCTGTCAAGGGTTCTCTCTCCCGTCTCCCGATCCCCCTTCGGTTGAATAGTTCAAAGTGGTATGCAAATGTGAGGCATTGTGTGGTTTTACTTTTGCCGGAAGGCGTCCTCAGCTCCCAGTCCAGCCCCTCGCCGGTCATCTTGCGGACTGGACTCGTCCGTCCATTGTGCGATTTTAATCACTCTGAAAGCATCGACGCAAAAGTCAACTAATCGCCGTTAGTGGCCTTCCCTCCGTGCTAATTGCTGTGAGCCGTAATTGGACTCGATTCCAGGCTCTTGAGACCCGTCCGACGACGACCCATCTGCCGACGAGAGCAATCGAGCGGAGCACAATATGATTGATTGATTGATTGGTCAGCGTAATCATGAATTATTTTACATTGATTCCGGCTTGGACTTAAGAAAACAAAAGACACTCACTCTCTGTACCCCTCTGCAAGCCCCTCTCAGTACAAGGATCCGATGGGTATACAATATTTATCTCCAAGATAGTCCAGCCAAAGCACTCGTAACTTGCATTCTGAAGGAGGCCTTCTTCAGCAAATGAATAAAACACGGACATATAGTCTACCTTTTTGGCCGATTTCCTGCCTATGTGGTGGGCCTGGCTTAAGACTTGCATTAATGAAACGCACTTCTCGGGGAAATTACAACGATTTTTTTAATATATTTCTAATTATGGCCGAAACTTTGCAGGGCCCGCGGCCTGGCCACTGCCGTTGGCAATTTGCCACAATTTTGGTTTCGGTTTCAGTTTATTAACGCAAATTTATTGCAATTAGTGGGGGGGGCGGAAAAAAATACAGAATAAATCGCCCGGCGAGGGCGAAAAGTTTTTAATTTAGAGGCGCGGCTTATTATCCGTGGGGGGGGAGAGCCCCCGCCCCCCACCGAATAGGTGAGGAAATGATTAAAAAAGTTGCCAAGGAATTAAAGATTAGTAATGCAAAATTATGCGCAATTTTCATTTCATTTCTCTATCTTCCCCGCGAAGAGCCGGCGAAGAGCAAACTTTGGTTTACACATGGCCGAAACGGAATCCGTCCTGCTCTCCAAAGTCCTCGGAAGGAGGAGGGGGCAGGGGCGGAGGAGCAGCAGGAAAGACTCCTGCGAACACACGGACCATTCGGGCATGAAATTAACAACGCTCTTGAAAATATTGCTAAATGCAAAAATATTGCTAGCCGGCGAAGACGTTCTCAGATGCAGCTACCAGATACCGGCAGCAGGGGCAGGGGCCCAGACGACAGGGTCTTTGGGCATTTAAATAAACTCCGACTAAGGCGCCGCAGCTCCTCAGATTTATGGTTATTGTGTGTCGAAAGTAAAGCTGCCATCGATGGATGGCCGTTCGTTAAAGGGTTCCACACAGCGAGAGATTCGCAGGGCCATTACGGCTGGGCCCAATACCAATTAAAATTTGGAGCTAACTCTCTTCTCGGGAGCCCTGCCCCGGCCCCTGCCCCGGCCCCGGCCCCCGCAGATGCAATCAAATTCGTGTAATTGTAAAATCAAATCATATTCCCTGTATGCCATAGAAAATATTTATGCTCCCACTCCATGGGCCACGGGCCGGTCCCTGCTCCTTGCTCCCTGCTCCCCTGCTCCTTGCTCCCTGCCTCTTGAGGCAATTGTGTGTGGCTGACTGGCAGAAAAATGAACTGCTTGTTAGGACGCAGCCATCCAAGTCGGAGCCCTGCCTTGGGGTGCAGTTTGGATGATTTTATTTTTATTTTTGCCCGAGTGCCCGTCCGCCCTTTCATGGCAAATGGAAAATTGTTGTATTTTGTATTGTTATAGTTGTTGTTGTTGCTCTGTGTGGAGCTCAAGTTGCTGCACTTGAGGGTTCACTTCATGGCAACATATGCGAAAAAATTGACCACCATCAGTGGACCAGACCGAACCGAAGCGGACTGCCACTTACAGGAAGGTGTAGGTGGCACAGAGGCTGCCGAGAGGCGGTACATGGTAGGTGGTCCATAAGTCTATAATAATCTGAGTGATTGGATTGAGGCAAAGATGTAATCGCCGAGACGTCGAATCGCCGTCACTGAAATGAGTTTCATTTCGAAAATGCCCGCCTTTAAAGGCATTTGAAACAAAGAGGAGCCATGCCCGGCCGATGTGCCACTTAAAGCCTTTGGTTGGTAAGCCTTTAAAGGAGTTGCACTGTCCCCTGGGAGCTTTTTGGGAACTTGAGCAGCTGTCAAAAAACTTGTCTCGCTCCAAATCGAATTAAGTTCAATTACATTTCTGTGGATTGCAGGGCGAGAGTGTGGAGGCCGACGTCGACGTCGACGCTAACCCATCCATCCATCCATCCATCCATCCATCCATCCATCCATCCAACCATCCACTGATGAACTGTCTTTTTTGTTGTTTTTGTTTTGGCGCTTCCTTTGGCTCCCGCTGGAAATGGAAATCGACAACAGAAACATGTTGCAGACAGCACACATGCAGCGCATAGGTGGGGCACCAGGCAGGGGAGGCAGTGCGGCAGGGGAGGAGTGTGCGAAAAAGTGTGAAAACATTTTTGATTCATTAAAAATTTAAAAAGTTCAAAGTGTTTTGGCAGACGCCTCTTCGGTGTCTCTCTCTGTCTCTCTCTCTGTCTCTCTCTCTGTCGGTGTGTCTATGGAAATGGAGCTGCCAACTGGTTTTGTTTTCGAGTGGTGCTGCCGGTGCCAGTGTGGCAGCTGTCGTTGCACGCTCTTAGCCGCACTCTGGAGCATGTATTTAAGGCTTTATTGAATCCTTGGAGCCGCTGGCAGAGCCATTCGCCTCAGTTCACCGTAAAACTTGCAAATCACCAACGAACAAGGACTCCAAGGAGGGATACTTGTCGCCCAACTGTGACCGGAGCGGAGCAGAGCGGACCGGAAATTGTTCTGCGACCATGAAATGTGCTCGGAAAGGATTTTCGAGTGCCCCGAAAATATTAAAACGTTGCCTTTTCATTCTGTTTCGGCTTTCGGCTTTCGGAGAGGGCCCTCCACAAGTTCTATCTATGCAAAGGGCGATGGCGAAGACAGCTTGCCACGAAGTGGTGGGCGGGGGCGGTGGCGGGTGACAGGGGCAGACGAATGACAAGGACAAGGAGATTGTCCTCTGGCTTTGATCTGGCTGCCTCAGATTTTCGGCTTGTCCTCAAACGAAATGCAGTCGAGCGTCAATAAGCGCACCTGCGTACATCAAGACGAATCCGGGGCCCACTGTGGCACGGTGCCCCCGGAGACGCCGCCAGCCGTCCGGCCGGCACGGGGCGCTGCTCTTTTGCGGTGGCTGCCCCACTGTGCCCCGTCCTCGTGCTCGATGGGCGTGTAAGCAACGAGTGAGCGAATGAATGACTGAATGAACGACTGAATGGATGTGGGTAGGGCGTTGTCACACTCCTGGAGCTGTCCCTTTTTTTTTTTCCCCCATTTTTGCCACTCTTCAGGGGCAGGACGTCGCACAGGGGGCAGTGAAGCATGTGGCAAAACGATAAACACATTGCGGGCCCTGCATTGTAATCACTTTGACATTTATGCATATCAAGCAAAAACCCTCCAAAAGAGACTCTGTCATCCTCGCAGCGTCTTCGTCATGCCCCATGCCCCATGCCGCATGCCCCAAGCCCCTGTCTTCCCATCTCCATTCAAATGTGGCACTTTTAATGATGTCCAAATAAATATATTGGTTCGGATCGGATCAGCCTGTGTATATTTTAATGCTGGTCTGGATTTTCATTTCATTTTAAATGCAAATGCAAATGAAATAAATGCGAATCCACAAGTAACCATCCAACCATCCAACCATCCCCCGGATGGAGGGAGGAGGCCTTACCTTGTATCTGTTTATCGCTCTGTTTCATGGATTTCCCTCTCGATACCCACCAATCGTAGTGGGGCAATGGGTATATTTGGCTGTGGAGAGGAGAGCATTTCCCTTTGGAAAATGTACATCCTTCGGTATCTCATAGTCGCATCATCAACGACTGGTTTCCCTTCAATTTTCCAGCAAAGTTTGCAAAATGAAAACTTCAAAGCGTGTTCACGAGGATTTATTAAATTTGAAGAAAAAGAAACGGAACGAAAGGAAAGGAAACGAGTGAAACGAATGGAAAGGAAACGATTTCGGTTGTGCATTTTGTTTAGTCAGTGAAAGTTTTTAATAGGCGTCAAATGATACAGAAATGGATAATCCACAGAAGCAGACGCGGCTAACCCGAACCCCCTCCCCGCCAGCGCCCGCACAACTATCAGCGCTTGGGGCATGCCCCTCCCCCCGAAGCAACGCCTGCCGCCTGGCTGAGCGGGGGAAATGTCTAACATAATAAAGGGGCGCGGAAAACAATGTAATGAAATAATTTCCATTGTTAAAATGATAACAATATATCAGGCAGACACTGCCAACCAGCTCCAACGCCAGCTCCAGCTCCAACGCCTGCTCCTGCTCCAGCTCCAAGGCTCCACAAGAATAGCAATGACATTAACGATGTGCTCCCAGTAGGAGGAGGACACTCGGAAGGACGGGGGAACAACAGCGTTTGTCGCGGCTGGCTTGACAGTTTCCAGAACCGAATTCTGCGGCCTTCATTGGGGGGCACGGGTGGGTGGCGCAGGGCTGAGGCGTGGCGTGGCGAGGCGAGGCGAAACGAAAGGCTTGCTTGTCTGCGAGTGTCTGGGGCACATGTTGCCGGCGAAAAAACCAATTTGTTATGCGCTGTAGTACAATTTAACGGCCCTTTGATTCCCCAAATTGCGTGGATGCATTTGAAACGTAGAAAGCACAATGGAGATGCAGCCCGGAAGCCCGCCCCCCAGTCTCCAGTATCCAGTCTCCAATCCACAATCCTTTCCCCGGGACTAATTGCCAGCGCACTCGCCATGCCGAACACGTGGAGCTTCTTTTGGGCGGGGGCTGGGGGGGGTTTTATTGCAAAACTTTGCTCATAAAGCACTAGGGAGGCAGCCAGCCGCGAGCAGTACCATTTGTATTGCTGTCCGAGCCCATTTGGCCATGTTAATTCATTAATACTCCTCGTACAGCCTTGACCCAAGCGTCCGTCTTAGGCCCGCGCCCCACCACACGCCCACCCGCAAACGGTAATTGCCATTTTAATGCCGCTTTACAGTTTCGGCAAAGTAGCGAAAGAAAAGTTCAAATCATGGCATTACGTACTCGCCCGCCTGGGATACAGAAAACTAATTCCCTGGCGCATTAGGCTCCCGTGCGGCCCGGCACGGCACGGCACGGCACGGCGCTCGAGTCTCCACCAACGATAGTCCGGCACAGTGGGCCGATAGCCAGAGAGACGCTTTCTTCGCATTCACATGTCTTTATTGTGTGTGTGTGTTTGTGCGGATGGATTAAACTATTCTAGAAGATTCCACCGGCCCTGATGCGGCGCACTACTTCATGGGCCCCTTCGGTATCTCGGAGCGAGGGATGTTGAAGATCTGACGTATCTGCTGGGGAGTCTTGCCCTTCATCATGTTGGCCAGGTGCTTGGCAATCAGTTGCAACAAACCCTTTATATCCATGTAATCGGCGGCCATCATTAGCTCGATGACAATGCGCTGCTCCATCTTCAGGAACTCGATGTCCCAGGGAATGATGTCATCGGTGGACCGCCCATAGGCAGCCTCATCTTCAGGCGGCTCGGGGTCGTCCTTGTGGTACTCGGCCCAGATCAGGACCAAGCGCAAAATTTCCGAATTCACTTTCGGCAGAACAAGAGGTTCCTTCTTCTTATCCTCCTTGTCGCCATCCTCGAGCAAGCCTTTCATGATTCCCGAGCACTTCAGGAACCTGACGTCGACGTCGAAGTCTTCCCCGTTCGAAGACTGCAGTTTAATGGTCGGCATTTTGGTAGCTTCGTTGTTCTGTAGATCGGGTGGGAAGTGCACTTATTTTATAAAACACAAAATCAAACACTAAACCTTACCGAAATCACAATTTATCAAATTTGAAAACCCTTTTTGCTTTTTCGTGTTTTTTTTTTTTTTCAGTGACAGGCTGTGAACTAGTGATGGGCAGCTTGGGTTAAATGTCGATACTGTATCGATGCTCGATGCTAGACTACTCGATATTTGTTCAATGTATCGATTTTTCTTGCGATGTATTGAAAAGTATCGTGTATAATTTGTTATTTTGATTTACATAAAGGGGATTCTTTTATTGAGTGATGATGCGGTTTCAGAACCGGAATATCGCGGGGAAATAATTTCCCCAGCCAGGCTCCGTTTTTCACATTCACAAAAGTTTTCCGATTTACTTTTGAAATCACATAAATTGGGGCTCTCTTTTTCCCATTCCGCAAGATTTCTTCGTTTTCAAAACGAAAACATTTTCGTTGACGAAATGAAAAGTAAACGGCTTTTTATACAACAAAACGAACCTTAATTGCAAAAGGAAAAAAATAGATGACTTATTGATGCATTAACATAAACTTG
Organism: Drosophila pseudoobscura; assembly: GCF_009870125.1. Lineage (NCBI taxonomy): Eukaryota > Metazoa > Arthropoda > Insecta > Diptera > Drosophilidae > Drosophila > Drosophila pseudoobscura. The sequence continues at coordinate 56,313,432 of NC_046683.1, forward strand.
ATACCTATATCAGGGTAATTTAACTTGTGCTTTCTTTATAAATAATTTTATTTTAACCCAACCTAAAATTTGACTCGGAAAAAATTGGCCACAGCAACAACAAATTTCGTTTTGGTGTAAGCAGCTGACGCATTCCGATTTGGTTATCGGAACGTTGGCAATTAATAAATTTTTGCGTATAACAGCACAAATGTGCATGTAACAGCTCAGACTGTGCTTGTAACATGCGCTCAACAGAAAATCTGGGTGAGCACAGCTGTTTCCCGCCCAATTTAATTCGGACTTCAAAATGTAACATATCGATAAAAAAAATATGTGAAAAATGGAACACCTTAAAACGAAAACGAAACGTTTTGGCTGAAAACGTAATCCGCAAAAGTAAATGAAAAACGGAGCCTGCCTGATTGTATTTTCAATTATTTAATAATTAATATATTAATATATATTTATTTCAGTCTTTAATCCGCTTATTTTGTAGCTGTCTTTTGTCTCAAATATTCACAATCGCAATCGCATTTCTTTATTGTGTCTGTGTGCGGATGGATTAAACTATTCTAGAAGTGTCCACCGACCCTGTTGCGGCGCACTACTTCTTGGGTGCCTGGGAGTGAGGGATGTGGAAGGTCTGACGTATCTGCTCGGGAGTTTTGCCCTTGATCATGTTGGCCAGGTGCTTGGCCGTCAGTTGCATCAAACCCTTGATGTCCATGTAATTGGCGGCCAGCATTAGCTCGATGACAATGCCCTGCTCCACCTTGAGAAACTCGATGTCCCAGGGAATGATGTCGTCGGTGGACCGCCCATAGGCAGCCTCATCTTCAGGCGGCTCGGGGTCGTCCTTGTGGTACTCGGCCCAAATCAGGACCAAGCGCAAAATTTCCGAATTCACTTTCGGCAGAACAAGAGGTTCCTTCTTCTTATCCTCCTTGTCGCCATCCTCGAGCAAGCCTTTCATGATTCCCGAGCACTTCAGGAACCTGACGTCGACGTCGAAGTCTTCCCCGTTCGAAGACTGCAGTTTAATGGTCGGCATTTTGGTAGCTTCGTTGTTCTGTAGATCGGGTGGGAAGTGCACTTATTTTATAAAACACAAAATCAAACACTAAACCTTACCGAAATCACAATTTATCAAATTTGAAAAACCTGTTTGCTTTTTCGTGTTTTTTTTTTTTTTCAGTGACAGGCTGTGAACTAGTGATGGGCAGCTTGGGTTAAATGTCGATACTGTATCGATGCTCGATGCTAGACTACTCGATATTTGTTCAATGTATCGATTTTTCTTGCGATGTATTGAAAAGTATCGTGTATAATTTGTTATTTTGGTTTACATAAAGGGGATTCTTTTATTGAGTGATGAAGCGGCTGCAGAACCGGAATATCGCGGGGAAATAATATATTTTCAATTATTTAATAATTAATATATTAATATATATTTATTTCAGTCTTTAATCCGCTTATTTTGTAGCTGTCTTTTGTCTCAAATATTAAAACACGAAATCATTGTTTTATCGATAATTTTCTTGTGCTTTTAATGTATCAATTTTTCTAGCGATGTATTGAATAGTATCGCTTATAGTCTCTTATTTTGGTTTGCATAAAGGGGATTCGTATACGGAATATCGCGGGGATATAATATATTGTCAATTATTTAATTATTGGCGCAGAAAGTACACGGATGTTTCGTACTTTTTATGATTTTATTTTACTTAATTCTTTACCAACCACTCTGTCCTGTTGATACCGCAAAAGTCCTCATTGAATCCAGCTCCGATCTCTGGTTCTATTCCGATCTAGTTCTCGCATAGTTCTAGTTCGCAGAACTAGAACTATCGGATGATTATTCATATCGATACTTATTCGGATACTTACGATATTTCGTACAACGTTAATAGTAAATACAATTGTAGATTAACACTAATAATTATAAGCTAGCAGCAAGGTAAATACAAATGTAGGGTTATAATACTAAAACAACCTAACAGCTCGGCCATCCTGACAATTAGATCGCCCTCGATCGTAAATATGTAATTAAGAGTAATTTTAATTATATGTGTATATATATATTTTGTTAACTATTTAAGTAGGGGTCACTTTCACACTGATTACGCCAATCTGCCCATTTCCTTAATCGGCATGCCTCTATAATGCCCTCATACGGGATTTGGCTTATTTGGCAGTTTTCAATGTCATTTAACACATATCTGTCGTTCGGCAATACCTTCTTGATGATGTACGGACCCCTGTACTTCGGAACAAATTTTTTATTTGTACCTATTGTGGTGTCAATGTTTCTCATTACAACGAAATCGCCTTCCAAGAACTCAATATGATTTTTGTGATTCCTTTCAAAATACTCTTCACTCTTCTGCTGACAATGCTCGATTTTATCCAAAGATTTCTTACGTACTGATTCTAAATCGCTTTGAGTTCGGTCTTGTTTATCATCTAAGTATTCTGTTAACGCGTCAATATTACAACCCCTCTGTTGGACTCCGAATAACAACACTGAAGGCAATTCTTTCGTGGTCGAATGGACTGAGTTATTAATTGCATATTCAGCCTTTATTAAAAGTTTGCTCCAATCCTCGTGATTTATTGGCTCAGTTATTTTGGCGAGCATAGCTTTCATAGTTCTGTTAACCCGTTCTACCTGACCATTCGCTTGGGGTGAAGCAGTTGCCACTTTCACGTGCTCTATATTATTTTCTAACAAAAATTTACTAAATTCTAATGATGTAAAACACGTTCCTCTATCGCTAATAATTCTACGTGGACGACTATAAAATTGAAAATACTTTGAAAAACATGTGTTGACTTCTTTAGTGCTTGTCGTATTTACAGAAAACAATTTTACAAATTTCGTAAAGGCGTCAATGATAACTAATACATGCTTCTTCTTTGATATAACAGCGGGAAGTGGTCCAAAATGGTCTACGTGTAAGGTGTCGAATGGGATTGGTCGCTTAGGAATATTGTGAAGTGTTCGATTGTTCGCATGTGTGGGGACTGAAAACATGATACAATTTAAACAATTTCCTATAAACAAATCGATTTTAGATCTCATATTCGGGAACCAATAATGTCTTAAGATTTCTTTCATACATTTCTCAGTTCCTAAGTGACATAAGTTTTCGTGAACTCTTCTGATTATTTGCGTTTCCATTTCAGCTGGGACATAAAACAGCTCAACGTCGTTCTCACCTATTTTATAAACAATTCCATCGCTCAATGAAAATTTCTTAACAGGTCCATGCTCCAATTGTTCTTTTAATTTTCCTATATGGTTGTCCCTGTTTTGTGTTATCTGAAGCTGAAGATTAATGTCGTCACACTCAATCACGGAAACTATTCGGTCTTTGTTATCACTTTCATGAATTGTCACTATTGGTTCATATTCAAAATCTTGATTAAGCGCTGAAGGATATCTACTTAAGGTGTCCACATGGGACATATATTTTCCACTACGATGTTTTAAAGTGTAATTATAATTTGCTAGCTCTATGGCCCATCTGGCGATATTTGAATGAAGACGTCCCTTTCCTAAACATAAAACTACTGAGTTACAATCTGTTATAATTCTAAACGGAATCCCTTCTAAATAAATTCGAAATTTCCTCAATGAATAGATCACAGCTAACGTTTCCAGCTTGAAACTTTCGTATCTTGCCTCTAGTTTTGTCGCTCTCTGTGAAAAATATGCTGTTGGGTGAAACTTATTGTCATCTTGTTTCTGCAACAAAATTCCACCAAAACCTTCACTACTTGCATCACAATGCAATTCTGTTTCTCGATTTGGATTATACAGAGCTAATACTGGTGACGAAATCAGTTTTTCTCGAAGATATTCAAAAATTTGTATGCATTTGTCTTGAAGCTCAAACTTAGTTCCAGGTTTTGTAAGTTCTTGTAATGGTTTTGCTATTCTTGAGTAAGCAGGAATGAAACGCCTAAAATAAGAGAATAATCCCAAAACCTTTTGCATTTCATGGCGATCTTTTGGCAATGGCAGATGCTTAATGGTTGCTGTGTGTTCACAGTTTGGGCTTATTCCCTTACCAGAAAGGGTATATCCCAAGAACTCAATACTTTCATAACCAAATTGACATTTACTAACCTTAATTTCTAGTCGATATTCTGCGAGAATTCTTAAAACTCTACCTACTGTTATAAGATGTTCGTTCAACGACTTGGAACCTATAGCGATATCGTCCATGTAAACTACTACATTACCTTCGCGAATTAATGGTTGTAAAATGAAATTAATAAATCTCATAAATACTGCTGGTGCATTCATAAGCCCAAAAGGCATTCTTGTGTATTCATATTGTCCGCTAGGTATGACAAATGCTGTATACTGCACTGAACTTTCTGCTACTTTTACTTGGTGATAACTGTGTTTCAAATCTAAAAGTGTAAAAATTGTGTTCCCTTCTAATCTCTCTAAGCAGTCGTCTATTAGTGGCAATGGATATCCATCACGAATGCAAATCTTATTAAGCTGTTTGTAATCTACACACATTCTTTTTTCCCCTGATTTTTTCTTAACTAATACTATTGCAGAGCTGTAAGGCGATTTACTTTCTCTTATGAAGCCTTTTTTCAATAGTTCATCTATTTGGGTATCTACTTCTTTCTTCTCCTGATATGAAAGTCTTCTCGGAACAGTGCGTACAGGTTCTTCTGATTTAAGTTTGAGGTTCATTTCATAGTTATGTTGAATTGCTGGAATGTTAGTTAAGTCTGAATAGTTAAGTTTTATCAATTCCATGAATTTACTACGTTCTTTATCAGTTCGCTTTGGGTCGATATTATAGCTGTCCTCTTCTTTTGTTATTTCAATACTATATATACGGTATATCTAAGTTGGTTCTTTCTAATGATTCACCTGCCATATGCTTTTGCTCGTTATCTTTCAATAAAAGGTCAATGTTATTACAATTCAATTGGACACTAATCTTATTCTCATAATTTTCATCCTTCAATAATCCATTATTATTGATATCTGATAACATCATCTCACTGTCTCTATTTGTCAATACTACATTTTCAATTTGGTCGCTCTCAATGTTCACTAATACTCTATTTTCATCTAAGTCACTGTTCACTAATACTCTATTTTCATCTAAGTCACTGTTCACTAATATTCTATTTTCATCTAAGTCACTGTTCACTAATACTCTATTTTCATCTAAGTCACTGTTCACTAATACTCTATTTTCATCTAAGTCACTGTTCACTAATACTCTATTTTCATCTAAGTCACTGTTCACTAATACTCTATTTTCATCTAAGTCATTGTTCACTAATACTCTATTTTCATCTAAGTCACTGTTCACTAATACTCTATTTTCATCTAAGTCATTGTTCACTAATACTCTATTTTCAATTTCATTTTCAAAAATTAATTTTATTCCATAATTTTCAAGGAAACTGCGCCCCAGAAGGACATTATACGAAATATAGTTGTTTGGTACAACGAAAAATATAAGTTCTTTTTCAATGTTATGAAAAACTAAATTGACAATTATTTTTCCAAAAATGCTTATTCTCGAACCGTTAACTCCAAAATACTCTGTCGGTCTTAGTACACCATCAAAATTTTCATAAGGTATCGCCGAGCGCTGCATCAAATTAATAGCGCTACCGGTGTCCAACATGCCAGAAAGAAATTTAATTTGATACCTGCGTTTTATATCAGTGTAAAAATATACCCCTACCTGATTAACAATAGGAACAAAAATATTGTTCTCCTCTCTGTCGTCCATCGGCGGGTTGCTGGCTGTACCCACGGATCGCTGGGCTGACATAGGCTTCTGTTGGCAATCCTTCACCTGGTGCTGCATGGATCCACACTGGAAACACGATCCCTTCTCCCGCTTAGGTGCGGGACACGATGAAGCATAATGGCCATGTGCTGAACAATTATAGCAGCGCGCCTGGCTCCGGTCATTTCCGGAAGCAGTCATCCCAGTGCGCCTAAAATTCGTCTGGGTACTCTTCCTCAAAGCCTCGTATTGTCGAGCTAGCTCCTTAAGTTTTCCGATGGTCGACGCTGAATACAATAAGGCGATACTGGAAGATCGATCACGAAAACCATCAATGATGAACTGCACTGTCAATTTCTCTTCGATGTCGGCACGCATAGCAATTTCTTCCATGCGAAGAATATATCCCATTACGGAGTTTTTCTCCGGGTTGAAAAAGGTTTCCTTCAGCAGGAGTACCACGTCGGCAGTTGAATTGCTGCGGCCAAAAGTTTTTAGGAAGTTTCCTTTAAACTCGTCGTAAGTCTTTGATTTGTCGACACGCATGAACAAGTCCGCCTCTGTTCCCGCCTTCATCAACATGCGCACACAACGAAGCTTAAAATTGCTGCTTTCGTTCACGCCTCCGCAAATCCGTTCAAAATTCAAGACCCATTCAGAGGCTTCATCATTTTCACTGGCAGAAAAAGGGGCAATCAGTTGCTTGACCATTCGGATGTCATCGGTCACATGGTTGTCCATTACCATTAAAGCAGCCAGTTTCTTCTTTTTCTCAGCAACCCTTATTGCGGCGTCAAGTAATTCTTCTTCTTTCATATCGTCGATCTGCTCATTTTCAGACACTTTCTCCTCCGATTCAATATCCGATTTATTCACCAGACTTTCAGAAACTTCATCCATTCCACCACTTATGGCAAGCTTGCGAAGTTGCCTTAGTGTTGCTCTGGCTGGAAAAATGATCTCTTTCTCCAGCAACCACTCTACAATTTTTTCTTTGTCAATGTTTGCCATGGTTTCCTCAGCCATTTATAAAATGTGGAAAATACTCGTTGTCGGGGATGCCAGTAGACAAATACTTATGTAGGCAGATTCGTTAAAGGGCTACTATCCCACTTCTGAAGTTATTGGCGCAGAAAGTACACGGATGTTTCGTACTTTTTATGATTTTATTTTACTTAATTCTTTACCAACCACTCTGTCCTGTTGATACCGCAAAAGTCCTCATTGAATCCAGCTCCGATCTCTGGTTCTATTCCGATCTAGTTCTCGCATAGTTCTAGTTCGCAGAACTAGAACTATCGGATGATTATTCATATCGATACTTATTCGGATACTTACGATATTTCGTACAACGTTAATAGTAAATACAATTGTAGATTAACACTAATAATTATAAGCTAGCAGCAAGGTAAATACAAATGTAGGGTTATAATACTAAAACAACCTAACATAATAATTAATGTATATTTATTTCAGTCCTTAATCCCCATTTTTTTGTAGCTGTCTTTTGTCTCAAATATTCACAATCGCATGTCTTTATTGTGTGTGTGTGCGGATGGATTAAACTATTCTAGAAGATTCCACCGGCCCTGCTGCGGCGCACTACTTCATGGGCCCCTTCGGTATCTCGGAGCGAGGGATGTGGAAGATCTGACGCATCTGCTCGGCAGTTTTGACCTTGGTCATGTTGGCCAGGTGCTGGACAATCAGTTGCAACAAACCCATGATGTCCATGTAATAGGCGGCCATCATTAGTTCGAGGACATTGCGCTGCTCCTTCTCGAGAAACTCGATGTCCCAGGGAATGATGTCATCGGTGGACCGCCCATTGGCAGCCTCATCTTCAGGCGGCTCGGGGTCGTCCTTGTGGTACTCGGCCCAGATCAGGACCAAGCGCAAAATTTCCGAATTCACTTTCGGCAGAACAAGAGGTTCCTTCTTCTTATCCTCCTTGTCGCCATCCTCGAGCAAGCCTTTCATGATTCCCGAGCACTTCAGGAACCTGACGTCGACGTCGAAGTCTTCCCCGTTCGAAGACTGCAGTTTAATGGTCGGCATTTTGGTAGCTTCGTTGTTCTGTAGATCGGGTGGGAAGTGCACTTATTTTATAAAACACAAAATCAAACACTAAACCTTACCGAAATCACAATTTATCAAATTTGAAAACCCTTTTTGCTTTTTCGTGTTTTTTTTTTTTTTCAGTGACAGGCTGTGAACTAGTGATGGGCAGCTTGGGTTAAATGTCGATACTGTATCGATGCTCGATGCTAGACTACTCGATATTTGTTCAATGTATCGATTTTTCTTGCGATGTATTGAAAAGTATCGTGTATAATTTGTTATTTTGATTTACATAAAGGGGATTCTTTTATTGAGTGATGATGCGGTTTCAGAACCGGAATATCGCGGGGAAATAATTTCCCCAGCCAGGCTCCGTTTTTCACATTCACAAAAGTTTTCCGATTTACTTTTGAAATCACATAAATTGGGGCTCTCTTTTTCCCATTCCGCAAGATTTCTTCGTTTTCAAAACGAAAACATTTTCGTTGACGAAATGAAAAGTAAACGGCTTTTTATACAACAAAACGAACCTTAATTGCAAAAGGAAAAAAATAGATGACTTATTGATGCATTAACATAAACTTGATACCTATATCAGGGTAATTTAACTTGTGATTTCTTTATAAATAATTTTATTTTAACCCAACCTAAAATTTGACTCGGAAAAAATTGGCCACAGCAACAACAAATTTCGTTTTGGTGTAAGCAGCTGACGCATTCCGATTTGGTTATCGGAACGTTGGCAATTAATAAATTTTTGCGTATAACAGCACAAATGTGCATGTAACAGCTCAGACTGTGCTTGTAACATGCGCTCAACAGAAAATCTGGGTGAGCACAGCTGTTTCCCGCCCAATTTAATTCGGACTTCAAAATGTAACTTATCGATAAAAAAAATATGTGAAAAATGGAACACCTTAAAACGAAAACGAAACGTTTTGGCTGAAAACGTAATCCGCAAAAGTAAATGAAAAACGGAGCCTGCCTGATTGTATTTTCAATTATTTAATAATTAATATATTAATATATATTTATTTCAGTCTTTAATCCGCTTATTTTGTAGCTGTCTTTTGTCTCAAATATTCACAATCGCAATCGCATTTCTTTATTGTGTCTGTGTGCGGATGGATTAAACTATTCTAGAAGTGTCCACCGACCCTGTTGCGGCGCACTACTTCTTGGGTGCCTGGGAGTGAGGGATGTGGAAGGTCTGACGTATCTGCTCGGGAGTTTTGCCCTTGATCATGTTGGCCAGGTGCTTGGCCGTCAGTTGCATCAAACCCTTGATGTCCATGTAATTGGCGGCCAGCATTAGCTCGATGACAATGCCCTGCTCCACCTTGAGAAACTCGATGTCCCAGGGAATGATGTCGTCGGTGGACCGCCCATAGGCAGCCTCATCTTCAGGCGGCTCGGGGTCGTCCTTGTGGTACTCGGCCCAGATCAGGACCAAGCGCAAAATTTCCGAATTCACTTTCGGCAGAACAAGAGGTTCCTTCTTCTTATCCTCCTTGTCGCCATCCTCGAGCAAGCCTTTCATGATTCCCGAGCACTTCAGGAACCTGACGTCGACGTCGAAGTCTTCCCCGTTCGAAGACTGCAGTTTAATGGTCGGCATTTTGGTAGCTTCGTTGTTCTGTAGATCGGGTGGGAAGTGCACTTATTTTATAAAACACAAAATCAAACACTAAACCTTACCGAAATCACAATTTATCAAATTTGAAAAACCTGTTTGCTTTTTCGTGTTTTTTTTTTTTTTCAGTGACAGGCTGTGAACTAGTGATGGGCAGCTTGGGTTAAATGTCGATACTGTATCGATGCTCGATGCTAGACTACTCGATATTTGTTCAATGTATCGATTTTTCTTGCGATGTATTGAAAAGTATCGTGTATAATTTGTTATTTTGGTTTACATAAAGGGGATTCTTTTATTGAGTGATGAAGCGGCTGCAGAACCGGAATATCGCGGGGAAATAATATATTTTCAATTATTTAATAATTAATATATTAATATATATTTATTTCAGTCTTTAATCCGCTTATTTTGTAGCTGTCTTTTGTCTCAAATATTAAAACACGAAATCATTGTTTTATCGATAATTTTCTTGTGCTTTTAATGTATCAATTTTTCTAGCGATGTATTGAATAGTATCGCTTATAGTCTCTTATTTTGGTTTGCATAAAGGGGATTCGTATACGGAATATCGCGGGGATATAATATATTGTCAATTATTTAATAATTAATGTATATTTATTTCAGTCCTTAATCCCCATTTTTTTGTAGCTGTCTTTTGTCTCAAATATTCACAATCGCATGTCTTTATTGTGTGTGTGTGCGGATGGATTAAACTATTCTAGAAGATTCCACCGGCCCTGCTGCGGCGCACTACTTCATGGGCCCCTTCGGTATCTCGGAGCGAGGGATGTGGAAGATCTGACGCATCTGCTCGGCAGTTTTGACCTTGGTCATGTTGGCCAGGTGCTGGACAATCAGTTGCAACAAACCCATGATGTCCATGTAATAGGCGGCCATCATTAGTTCGAGGACATTGCGCTGCTCCTTCTCGAGAAACTCGATGTCCCAGGGAATGATGTCATCGGTGGACCGCCCATTGGCAGCCTCATCTTCAGGCGGCTCGGGGTCGTCCTTGTGGTACTCGGCCCAGATCAGGACCAAGCGCAAAATTTCCGAATTCACTTTCGGCAGAACAAGAGGTTCCTTCTTCTTATCCTCCTTGTCGCCATCCTCAAGCAAGCCTTTCATGATTCCCGAGCACTTCAGGAACCTGACGTCGACGTCGAAGTCTTCCCCGTTCGAAGACTGCAGTTTAATGGTCGGCATTTTGGTAGCTTCGTTGTTCTGTAGATCGGGTGGGAAGTGCACTTATTTTATAAAACACAAAATCAAACACTAAACCTTACCGACATCACAATTTATCAAATATAAAAAACCTTTTTGCTTTTTCGTGTTTTTTTTTTTTCCAGTGACAGGCTGTGAACTAGTGATGGGCAGCTTGGGTTAAATGTCGATACTGTATCGATGCTCGATGCTAGACTACTCGATATTTGTTCAATGTATCGATTTTTCTTGCGATGTATTGAAAAGTATCGTGTATAATTTGTTATTTTGGTTTACATAAAGGGGATTCTTTTATTGAGTGATGATGCGGTTTCAGAACCGGAATATCGCGGGGAAATAATTTCCCCAGCCAGGCTCCGTTTTTCACATTCACAAAAGTTTTCCGATTTACTTTTGAAATCACATAAATTGGGGCTCTCTTTTTCCCATTCCGCAAGATTTCTTCGTTTTCAAAACGAAAACATTTTCGTTGACGAAATGAAAAGTAAACGGCTTTTTATACAACAAAACGAACCTTAATTGCAAAAGGAAAAAAATAGATGACTTATTGATGCATTAACATAAACTTGATACCTATATCAGGGTAATTTAACTTGTGCTTTCTTTATAAATAATTTTATTTTAACCCAACCTAAAATTTGACTCGGAAAAAATTGGCCACAGCAACAACAAATTTCGTTTTGGTGTAAGCAGCTGACGCATTCCGATTTGGTTATCGGAACGTTGGCAATTAATAAATTTTTGCGTATAACAGCACAAATGTGCATGTAACAGCTCAGACTGTGCTTGTAACATGCGCTCAACAGAAAATCTGGGTGAGCACAGCTGTTTCCCGCCCAATTTAATTCGGACTTCAAAATGTAACATATCGATAAAAAAAATATGTGAAAAATGGAACACCTTAAAACGAAAACGAAACGTTTTGGCTGAAAACGTAATCCGCAAAAGTAAATGAAAAACGGAGCCTGCCTGATTGTATTTTCAATTATTTAATAATTAATATATTAATATATATTTATTTCAGTCTTTAATCCGCTTATTTTGTAGCTGTCTTTTGTCTCAAATATTCACAATCGCAATCGCATTTCTTTATTGTGTCTGTGTGCGGATGGATTAAACTATTCTAGAAGTGTCCACCGACCCTGTTGCGGCGCACTACTTCTTGGGTGCCTGGGAGTGAGGGATGTGGAAGGTCTGACGTATCTGCTCGGGAGTTTTGCCCTTGATCATGTTGGCCAGGTGCTTGGCCGTCAGTTGCATCAAACCCTTGATGTCCATGTAATTGGCGGCCAGCATTAGCTCGATGACAATGCCCTGCTCCACCTTGAGAAACTCGATGTCCCAGGGAATGATGTCGTCGGTGGACCGCCCATAGGCAGCCTCATCTTCAGGCGGCTCGGGGTCGTCCTTGTGGTACTCGGCCCAGATCAGGACCAAGCGCAAAATTTCCGAATTCACTTTCGGCAGAACAAGAGGTTCCTTCTTCTTATCCTCCTTGTCGCCATCCTCGAGCAAGCCTTTCATGATTCCCGAGCACTTCAGGAACCTGACGTCGACGTCGAAGTCTTCCCCGTTCGAAGACTGCAGTTTAATGGTCGGCATTTTGGTAGCTTCGTTGTTCTGTAGATCGGGTGGGAAGTGCACTTATTTTATAAAACACAAAATCAAACACTAAACCTTACCGAAATCACAATTTATCAAATTTGAAAAACCTGTTTGCTTTTTCGTGTTTTTTTTTTTTTTCAGTGACAGGCTGTGAACTAGTGATGGGCAGCTTGGGTTAAATGTCGATACTGTATCGATGCTCGATGCTAGACTACTCGATATTTGTTCAATGTATCGATTTTTCTTGCGATGTATTGAAAAGTATCGTGTATAATTTGTTATTTTGGTTTACATAAAGGGGATTCTTTTATTGAGTGATGAAGCGGCTGCAGAACCGGAATATCGCGGGGAAATAATATATTTTCAATTATTTAATAATTAATATATTAATATATATTTATTTCAGTCTTTAATCCGCTTATTTTGTAGCTGTCTTTTGTCTCAAATATTAAAACACGAAATCATTGTTTTATCGATAATTTTCTTGTGCTTTTTTTTTTGGTTAAGGCTTGATTTTATTTCCTTGGGAATCCATCTAGTATTCGTCTAAAATGAGCCCTTTTTTATGGCATTACTGCCGCTTTTGTCCCACTGTTCGATGGCCTTTGGTTTTGTGCTGATTTTAGCGCTTTTGTAATTGGAAAATCGCTTCGTATATAAAATGAAATCAATCAAGTGTGGCCCCCCTTTCGTCTAGCGGGTGAAAAAAGGATACTCTAGTGTTTTTTTCCATTTCACTTCTTTATCTCTGGCTCCCAGTTGATTTCTTTCGCTGAGCAGAGGCTTTCGTTGCTTTCTTTCTCTTTTTTTTTGTTGGTGGGCTGCGGCCTCGTTGGCGTTAAATTAATTTGGTTGCTTTGTTCTTCATTCCAACCAATCCTCCCCCCCTCCCCCACACACACACACACACACACACACACACACACACACACACACACATGGGAGAGGCCTTTGTATGGATCCGAATGTGCTGCTGCTGTGTTATAAATATTAATGAACTCTGCCTCCTTGAGGCATCATTGTAATTTATTTTACATAGTTTTCGAACTCTTTTCAGAGCTCTTTTCTGCGTTAATTGCCAGAAAAAGTTGTAATTACCATTGAAGAATGGTCCCTGCCCTGGCCCGCCCTGCCCTGCCCTGCAAAATGTACGAGTAGTCGCCAGATTTGTGACAATTGCTTGGGCACAGACCAAGACTTTGCCATTTTTAATGATTGTGCGGCCCACAAAACATTCCCCAAAGAACCCAAAGAAACTCTATGCCAAAGTAAAGCAAAAGTACGGGGCACGGAGCACGGGGCACGGGGCATGTTGCATGTCAGTGAGTTTCCTTCAAAATGTATGCAAAGGAGTCGAAAATTGTCTGCAAATTGAAAGCGAAATGTGAGCGCATTTTAATAAAACATATGCGGCGCACACTCGCACGACTCCTTCAAAGGACACTCGTACTCCACATGGCTTGCCAATAACTCTTGCACTATCTTAAGCGGACAGACAGACGGACGGGCGGACGGACGTACCCAAGGACCGACCTCATCGCTCGCCTCGTGGAGAAGAAGTGCAGACAAAGCCGCAGTCACAGTTCGCTATTGCGGCTGAGTTATGGGCGGGCCGGGTTAGAGGGCGCTGCAGGGCCACGCCCACCCGAAAATTTGTGAAAATGTGCAAGCGACACAAAACATTTCGGAATATGTAACATGCTTTTAGGCGGACAAGCCCAGACCGGCACGAGGGCCCCCGGAGCAAAGAAAAACAACATTTTGCGGCCAACATTAAGCCCAACAAAGGGCGGCCGAGTGGGGGGGCTGGGAGGCAACAATGAACCGAAATGAAATGAACTAAAATAAAATGCCATAGAATAGGAATAACTTGGCTAAAATGCGACAAGAAAATTGTATTACAACAATGGAAAGCGATTGTGGTGAAAAGTACAATAAAATGTCGCTAAATTAGACATGAAGACAACCGCAGCCCAAAGGGCGGTCGGGCTGTGGCTGTGGCGGGGTCGGGGTCGGGGAGGGCCCCTCCCCCCCTCCCATCCTTCCGTCCTTCCGTCGGAGGACGAGTGGCATATGGCTGTGGCGTGATAAGTGGAGTGCAGGCCAACTAATTGCGCTGGATAGTGGAGTGGATGTGGATCTGGATGGCACTGTAGAGAGATTTGAGTGGAGACTACTCAACGGAGGTTAATTATCTGTGGAATACAATATATTCCAGATACGAATCGAGTATTCGGTTTCCCCATCGATGAGCAACAGATGAGCCCCGGGGATCCGTCGCTGCGCAGCGGAAATTAAAGCCAAAGTCACGTGCGGGCTTTTCAAAAACAATTTAATAAGACAATTTCGACAAAAAATAATATGCCATAAGGCGGAAGGCAGACTGTCCCGTCCGTCCGGGTATGGGGGGCGTAATAGGCTGCCGGATGGAAACTCTTTGCGCCAGTGTCCAGGGGGATTGAAAATTATGCGATTATCGTGACATTAAGGCGGGAGAATGAAACCCACGCAAGCCGCTTAAAATGCTATCAAAGCTATATTGGTCGAGAGCTTCCGTCTGGGTCGCCCCCTTCACCAGCCCCACCCCCGAAGGCAGCACTGACAACACAATGAAGGAGCAGGACCAGCCAGACGATGAGGCGACAGGACATGCTACAAGCAACGACTCTGACTCTGACTCTGACTCCGGCTCTGACTCCATCTAGGACTCTCACTTCTTCCACTTTGTGTGAAATAATTGCTAGGAATTTTCACGCGTATTTCCGCCTTTGCCTTCCGCTGTAGTCGTCGTCGTCGTCGTCGTCCTCGTCCTGGGAGTGACTTCCTCCATCCCCGACCAGCAGGAAGCAGGAAGGACGTAGGGCGGAGGACGGAGGACGGAACCCTGCCTGGGCACTAAAAATTTCACAGCAATTTTCAGCTCACCTGCGCGCAAAGCATTTCCACAGCTCGTTCCGTTCGTCGTTGCGATTTTAACAATTTTATTAAATTGAATTTATATCATTTACACGCTTGTCGACTCCAAGTCTGCCGCGGACAAGGGGCTATACGTTCACCCTCCTCCGCAACACCCCCCTCGTGTTGCCATTTAATTTGGCGCTTTCGTTTTATGTGGCATTTGTGCAGGATATACTCCCGCGTACATCCATGCCAGAGAGAGAGATAGAGAGACATTTTTTGCTAGGCTTTCGGCAATTCTTGCTTTCATGATTATTGATGCGGGTGAAATTTAATTGGTGGCCCTCTGTCTGCCCGGAGAATGTCTCCCGGCCTCGTCCTCGTTGAGACCTTTGTGGCCTGCCGTCCTGCCGTCTGGCCTGCTTATTAGATAATATTTTTCCAGACTAACGAGTTGGAGCCGCCGCTGCTCTCAGGCCTATTAGACCACTTGATGGGGCGTTGGGGGATGGCCTCCTGCCGCATCGCTGGGATAACGTATCCCCCTCTCGACCAGCTCTCTTTCAAATCCGAATTGCAACATTTGAAGTATTTCCAACTGCCGGGAAAACTTGAAAAGAATTGCCACGCATGTCTGCGCCAGAAATTTGTTTAAATAAAAGCCAAAAACTTTTCTTATTTCGCGTAAGGCTCTCTTACAAGAAAAAAAACCAAAAAAAAAGTAAAGAAAGGAGAAACGAATACGAACCGGGAAGAACAACAAACAAATAAGCGGCAAAGAAAACTTCGACGCCGATACAATTTCGTAAAATGTCGAAAACTGTGATTGCGTTGAAGCCCGAACTGCTGCCGCGCGGCGCCCCCCTTGGTGGAAGCTACCAACTTTTGAGTCAAATGTAAATACTTTTCCTGGCAAATATTATCACAATTCCACGCGGCTGCTGCTGCTGCTGCCAGAGATACTAAATAAACTGTGGGCTGTGGGGAGGCGAGGGGGAGCCGGAAATATCCTGCAATTGCAATCAGTGCGGAGGGAAGGTGGGTGGCAGGTGGGGGGATTCGTCGGGAGGCAGATGCCCCATAATCCGCCACTTGTCAGTGCCGCCCCCCTCCCCCTTTGATTGTTGTGGAAGAAGCGATGGAATGCTAATCTCCGCCCTGTGCTGCGCCCCCCCCTCGCATATTTCTATGGCCAATTAGGCAGGCCAATGCGTTGGACAAATTAGCCGAAAACCCAGAGTTCCCCACCCCCCCACCACCCCGTGAGCCGGGGCGCACTGGGGGCGCATAAAAATTCATTGCCTCGAATATTGCGCATACGCCGCGTGGTGCTCGGTAAACTGCAAAGCGATAAACTTCAAGTGCCCCTGCAATGGACGACCACATGGCCATCTCGTTTCGCAGGGCAATGACTAGAACATGCCATGCCATGGCATGACCCTCCGCATCCACATCCACATCCACATCCACATCCGCATCCGCATCGATTACCATTACCCGAAAGGGGTGCTCGGGTTTCGGGCTACAGGCGAGCCCTGTCAGGGGCCCGGCCATGCCATATTAATCTGGTTAATGATGAAACTGAATCAGCGTTTTAAACGAGCCACTGCACAATGAAGTGCTTGGTCCTGCCCCCAGACTCCTGCCCCCAGACTCCACCCGTGTCCTGCTTGCCTGCTTGCCCGCTTGCCTGCTGCTGTGTCGCATAAATGGCCCGGCCTGGAAATAAATTAGCTGCGGCTTTCTCTCGACTCTCGGCTCTCGGCTCACGACTCTCGACCATTGGCCATAAAGTTGGCCAACTCATGGCGTTCTTTTTTTTTCTGTTCTGGCCCGCTGTCGCATCCTCGACTTGGCTTTAAGGCGACTTTATCTCGCCGCTCCTTAATGGCGGAACCTTGTAAACCTTTAAAACAAATTTTTGCTTCGCACCCTCTCGTGTTGCTCCCCCCTCCCCCCACCCCCCCATTGCCACGCAGTAACCGAAAAATTGGTCAATTATTCAAACGAATTTCACGCATTTAATTGTGTAAATTTAGCCAGGCATGACAGACATTCACACACACACACACACACACACACATGTACACCCTGCCACACACCACCACCCCCTGCCGCGCCGATGGCCGCCCCCTTCCGTGATTCGGACTCTGATGTGCCTCGCCTAACGTAACGTAACGTCATAATCACCCCGAAGCGCACGTAATTGGCCAATCAATTGTGTCATTGTTCGCATTTATAACGCGGCCTCTCGGACTCCACTACGGCCGTACGGCTCTGTCTGGCCGTGGGCTCTACGGTCCGCTGTGATTTATTTGAGAGGCGAGAGGCGGCAGGCGGCAGGGGGGGGGGGGGGTGGGGGGGCTCCACAGATGGACATTATTCCAAGTGTTAGGCCTAACCAAAACAGAAATAGTTACAGTTACAGTTACAGTTACACTGGAAATGACCCGAAAAACTGCAACTGCAGCTGCAAATGAGGAGGATCCTGCAGCAGAAGTTTTTCATGCAGTTTTTGTTTCGTTTCGTTTCGTTGCGAGTTGTTTTTGGTTTTGTTTTCAGTTGTAACTTTTTAACAAATGCACAAAACGAATGACAACTTCCGTTTCCGGTGGGTGGGCGCTGGAACAGTAAGAGCGGGGGGTGGGGGTGGGGAGGGGGGACCACGGCCGGCTGTCACAGCGAAAAATTACATGCCTTGCGCAAAAGTTTTGCCTCTTCATTATTCTAACATCAAGTCGACACGAGTTGCGGTTTTTGCAATTTTTCTTCAACTTCCCACAACGTCGCCGCATTCTTGTGCTTCTCCGGAATTTCTGCACCGTCAGACAAAGTGTGAAACGAGGCACAAAACTTCTTGGGAGCCCACCCGTACCCGTACCCGTACCCGGACCCGTACCCGGACCCGGACCCACGCGCGTCACGGCGCACATGCTGCCAGCGACTCGAGACACAGGGACCGGGGGGACAGGGTGCAGAAATTATACGCTGCATTTTAATCACAATTCAAATCAACGGCAGAATCATCGTCATTATTCCCAACAGCAGGCGCTTCTTGAAGAGAGTGTCGCGCGTCTCTCTCCGGCAATCCATTGAAGGAATGTGGACCAACTTTTTTGGAGTGCTCCACGTGGCTGCCACTGCTGCTGCCACTGCTGCCGCCGGTTCCTCATTAACTCTGTGCGCGTCGGCTGTTGGCTGGCAAGCGGTTAAAGTTGTTCCCATTCCCTGACGAACAAGGCTAATGTTCAGCACGGAATTAACTCGATTTTTAAGTAGAAAAGAGCAGGCTCCTCGCCTGGAGGTCCCCCTCCTCCATGCACCGCCAGAACAATGCCACACCAGGCCCTGTCCCTGTCCCTGGCCCTTTTCCGATTCATTTACAATTTATTTCCACATTTATTGCCAACATTTCGGGCGTAAACATTTACAAATGAAATTGAGCATACGATTGTGTTGCGTAAATATTTTTAATAGCTGTAAAATTACAGCAGTCAAGGATCGCGCCGGATAGGGAGGATAGGGACCCCCCCTCCCTCCCATAGTTCGTAGGGAGCAGGCGCTCACCTTTGCCTCGATTGTCGATTGTCGATTGGGGCAAAAGTTTCCTGGACACTTTCCATATGATTTATTAATGTTTAAGCCAATGCAATTTGCCAATCTTTGACAGATTGCGATAAGAGCAGGCACTAGGCACCGGGCACCAGGCACCGGGCACCAGGCACCGGGCACGGGGCACGGGACACCGGGCAGAGGAGAGACCCAAAAGACCCTCAAGAGAAAATGGAAACTGTCAAAATGAGGCAAAATCAATGACAGTTGCAATTTGGAAAAGTTTTTGCACCCCAAGCACCCCATCCACCCCACACCCCCCACCATCGCCATAACGGGAACGGGGGAGGGGGAGCAAGTTCTTGCCTCGGTTTCTGGGTCCTCCGCTTCGATCGTATCGTATGGGGCAATTAGCATTTTGTGGCAATGTTGCAACAATAATTCAGCGAGCCAGCAGGAGTCCCAGACCAAGCCAGACCACGCCAGAGACCAGAGACCAGAGACCAGTCCAGACCAGGGAAAAAAAACTCTGCCGAAGACTGAGAGAGAAAAAAATTATTTGATTATCCTGCGGCCATGCGCTGTCACAATTTTGCAGACTTCCCGCCGAGCGTGTCGAGCGAGTGTCCGTCCAGGAGTCGAGGAGTCGAGCAGTCGAGCAGTCGAGCAGTCGAGGAGGAGCCTCCCGGAGAGAAGTCCTGCTGCAGCAGCACCCTGAAAAGTGCCACATCAGCGAAAGTCTGTTAACTTCCGGTTTATGGTTGCAGCAGCTTATAGAGTCATTTCCGCCTGCTCCTCGTCCGTGTCCTCGTCCGTGTCCGTGTCCGAGTCCTTGCCTGGGTCCTCGTCCTCGTCCAGTTCCCATTCATTCGGCTCAGCCAGGCAGCCGTGCAGCTGGCGGTGCCCGCAGACCATTCTATTAAATCATCATTTCATTCCTAGCCCCTCACCCCTCACCCCTCCCCCCTTCACCCGACCCACTGCTGCTCCTGCACTGCGCTTGCGGTAATTTCTTTCTCATTTTTTGTCTCCTTTTTTTTTTTTTTCGTCGGTTGCAAGTGCTTCCTTTAGATTTATAATTAAGATTTGGTTAGCAGCAAATAGCGGCTCTTTTTGAATTTATGCGGCCTGCTGCCTGCTGCTCTGCTGCCCGTAAAAGCGGTAATTTATCATATTTTTAGCGTCAGTCTCCAACAAATTATATGGGCTGCCGCGTGGGTGGGGAGGGGTGGGTGCCCAAAAACTTCTGAACAGTGCAATTTAATTACGCCGAGAGGCCTGGACGGATGGCCAGTACCTGGGAGGGCCAGCGGAGGGGCCAGTGGAGGGGCCAGCGGAGCGGCAGCGGAGAGCCAGCGGAGGGCCAGTGGAGGGGCCAATGAAGCGCCAGCGGAGGGGCTCCCATAACCCAACGGACAGCTGAACGGCAGATCTCCTCCTCTGATAGTTCTGCGTGCAACAGATCTTGATCACGAACGCACTCGAATATTGTAAATGGAATATTGATGATGTTCTAATGGCCACTATTTCGGGCAAGAATCGAATTCAATCAGCGAATGAGAAGCGTGGACGATGGCTGCGATCTGTAGAGCTCTTGTTGTTGGACTGCTGCTCTGCAGTGCCTGGCGCCTGCTGGAGGGACAAAAGGTTCGAATATCCTCCCAAATATCGCCCTGAGAGTGCTTTTTCACGCTGTCTTGCAGTCCCTGAGTTCGCTGCTCTTCCGGCGGATTGTCACCGACTACAACAGCAAATATCTGTCGCACTACGAGGCGTCGGTGAGTGCGGACTATACGACCGTGAATTTTACCCTACATTTAATACGGACCATCACGGTGGATATCTGGCTGCGGGCCACGTTGGCCCAGCGCGTGTCCAAGAGGGAGAACAGCTACCGGAACGTCTTCACCTACAATGTCAATCTGTGCCACATCTTGGGCAAGGCCAGGGGCCAGAGCATCATCAATTTCTGGCTGGAAAACGTCATGAGGGACTCCAATATGCCCAAGCAGTGTCTCCTGAAGGAGGTACCAGACTACCAGACTACCCAGACTCGTAGGTAGGCTTTGCAACTCTCGTGACGCCTTGTTTTTGCAGGGAAACTATACCATGCTGAATATTCAGTCGGATAAGGAGACCATACCCCGATTCGTGCGCTCGGGGAGCTTCAGCATCGACTCCAATCTGTACATGAGGGAGTGGCACAACGATAACCTGACAAACACCGTCTTCTATGTGGATATCAGAATGAAGTGAGGCGCCGCAGCCGTCAAATTTGTCACATTAAAACGCAATGAATCATTGAAGAGCTCAAATCTCCACTGGCTAACACAATTTCTCACTTCCAATCGAGTAAATCGTTGCACGTGCATTTCGCATAAATAAATTAATGAGCTCTCCAGCAAGGACACGGACAGAGGGCAGGGATAGGGACAGGGATAGGGACAGGGATAGGGACAGGGACACGGCCAGGGACATGGACATGGACACCAACACGGACACGGACACGGACACGGACACAGATTCGAGTACGGAACGTGGCTGCACGCTGCACGCTGCGATTTATGCGAGTGCGGGCAAACTAAGCGCAAAATAATTTAAACACTGTCAATAATAGTTTGGGGACAAAGTATTTTTCCATCGACAAGTTGCTCCTTGGCGCCGTCATCGTTCTCTCCTCTCGACACGTTCGCACGGGCTCCTTGCCCTGCCTGGCCCTGGCTTGGCTCGGATTTGCCATCAATTGCACTTCCGTTGCACGAATGATGGGGCAAAGCGCAATTTCTTGTATTTTTGTCGAAGGAATCGAACGAACGAACGCCACGCAGGGCAGGGCCAATGCAACCAGAGCCGGATCCGGAGCTACAATCGGAGTGGGAGTGGGAGTGGGAGTCGGAGTGGGAGTCGGAGTGGGAGCTTCTTTGAAACAAATGGAGGTGGAACTGAAGAATGGAACCAGGAGAAGTGGCATCGTGTACTCAAGGAAATTGCCATCATTATACTTGTCGCAGTTGTCGCACTTTGTGTTAAATAACGTTTAATGTTTGTTTGGCGTGAAATTGATTTACAAAGGGAAACCGACCGGATCGCTGGCATTGGAGAGGGAAGAAGGAATAGTGGAAGGGGAAGTGGAAGTGGAGGGAGACCACTATCATTGGTCTGGCGCTTAAGAGCTTGGCCCTAAGCCCAGAAGAATATGCAGTAAATTGAATCAATTTTCAGGCATTCTGTGGCATCAATTCAAAGGCCTCCCCAATTAGACGCTTCGCTGGGCATTTGAACTAATTAGGCAGAGCCTCACCTGACTTTCACTCACTCGCTCACTGACACACTCTCATTAGTCATCAGACATGTCTGCAGGCGTTGTCAGGAGCAGGAGCAGGAGGAGGAGAAGGAGAAGGAGGAGCAGGAGGAGGAGGAGCAGGAGGAGGAGGAGCAGGAGGAGGAGGAGGTGTTGGGGTCGGTGGGGGATCATCATCATACAACCTATAATTATACCAGCGGGAATCGCAACAAATTGGCGAGCACAAAGGCCTCGGGCAAATCGTGTGGACCGCCCAGAGGGTGGGCGGCGGCAATTAGGAAGCGATAAAGTTAAACGCTACACACACATCCCCCCGCCACCCCCCTCTACCCCACAGGGGAGCCCAAGGAGGACCAGTCAAATGCAGTTAAAGAAAGCGTCAACAGTTGTCGCCTAATGTATCCTTTTTGTGCCCTGTAATGGCAAGGAGCAGGGCCATATTTGTGGCAGCCAAAACGAAGCGGAATACTGGAGTAGTGGGTATTCGTATGGTCCAGTCTCTGGGTCGCCTTCTGTGTTTCTTTTCTGCCTGTGTCCTTTGCTGCATGCGACAGCTGCGATTCCTTGGAAAGACACAAGGCATACGACGAGGACAATGCGGCTAAATTGAACGTTCCACTCGGAGCATCTTGCACCCGTTCGCCGCATCGATAATCAACGCCATGCCGTGCAACATGTTGCCGCCTTGTACAGGATATTATTTTTTCTCGTCATGAAATTGCTGCCAGACGCAGCCCGGAGACAGGGTGGTGCACAGGGTGGCGCACAGGGTGGCGCAGATGCAGGTAGTAATGATTGCATTCTCGACGGCTGGCGGCAGGAAGTGTCAACATCATTACGGGTATTGCATCGATTATGTTTGAGCTACGACTACAGCCGAGCACTGATTTTTATTGCGTTGATGGAGGATGTTTGGGCGGCGGAGGCGTCTTTAGTTCGACAGGATCACATCAATCATCAGGGTGAGGGTCTCGTCGTAGGACCTGGTCTTGTACTTCCCGTAGAAGAACCCGAGCTTGCCGCGGTACTCGCCCGGAATGAGGAACCTGTGGGTCATGGCGCTGCCCATGCGCCAGTCGTGCATGTAGTAGTGGCCCATCTGGACGGGGCAGTTGTACATGAAGTTGCCGTGCTTGGTCATGTCCTTGAACCAGGACTTGAACAGGCTGTTCTTCACGGTCGAGGTGACGGCACAGACGTCGTTCACCTGGCTGAAGACCGACTGGAAGTTCTTGGCATTCGCCAGCCGCAGCTGGATGTCGATGTGCACCCTGAAGCCCCTCAGGATGGGCCTGTTGAGGTCCATGTCCATGTTCATCATATTCCTCGAAATGGTCAGCGAGAAGTTCTTGAAGTACTTCGGGTTGTAGCTGCAGTTGCCCGCCAGGAACTCCACACTGCGTTCCTGGAAAGGATCTCGGCTTGAGCGGGGACCCACAAGGGGAATCGGAGGGATCTTACCCCTGCAACGAGCTGCGATTGAAGGCAGAGCAGAATAATCACGGAGTAATGGGGCAATTTGCACATTTCGAAGCCCACGACAAAACGCAAATGAAAAACCGAATGCTTCAGAGCCAATTACGGACATGGGGGGGCCATTTATTTCCAAGTCATTAGCCATTCGATGCCAGATCAGATGATGGCTGATGGATGATGGCATCGGCCGTGCAGCTCATTATGAAGTCTTCGTCTTTGCCCTTGTACTTGCCGTAGAAGTTGTAGGTCTGCAGGCGGTACGAGCCGCTCGTTATGAACGGCGGCACCAGGCCCTCCCCGAACTGCCAGCCCCTCAGGTAGTAGTGGCCCGCCTTGAGGGGGCACTGGCGCAGGAAGTTGCCGTACTTGAGCATGTTCTTGTACCACTTTTTGAACAGATTCATCTTGGCGGCGTTCACAATGTGGCACACGTCCACGCTGGTGGAGAACAGGCTCTGGAAGCTCTTCGAGTTGCCCACCCGCAGCTGGAAGTCGAGGCGGGCCCGCCAGCCCTTCGGCAGGGGCCGCCGCAGGTTCATCTCCAGAAAGATCTGATCGTTGCGTATGCTGAAGGAGAAGTTGTCGAAGTATTCGCGGTTGAACCGACTTTCCCCAGCGATGAATCGGATGTTGCGATCCTGACGGGACAAAGAGTGAGAAACCCGCTGTGGATGGAAAATCCCTGGAAAATACTCACCGCCTCGGCGGAGCACAGAAACAGACACAGAAACTCCACAAGCTGTAACATACACATCATCTGACGACCCATTGCTCTTTACTAAACCCAGGAATCGGCTATATGTAAACCGTCGGAGTACCAAATATATTAATTAACTCATGCATTGGGGCCTGACGATCCGATAACACCACTTCCCGTGTCGTCTGTCCTCTGTCCTCTGTCTGAGAACAGACACATACCGTACTCGTGTGTATCTGATTAGGTGACCACCGCCTCCACGTAGAACTCCACGAGCGGATTCTCATCGTTCTTCTTAAACCTGCCGTAGAACAACGTCACAGAGATGCGGTAGTCTCCCACGTAGAAGAACGAGGGAATGTACCTGGCGTCCAGCGTCCAGCCATGCAGGTAGTAGTAGCCCCTGCCAATGGGGCAGCTTGTTGCTAAGTTTCCGAAATTCAGCATGGACGTGAACCAGCGGCGGTAGATCGACTCCTGGGCCCCTCTGATCATGGCGCAGTAGTTGATGTCGTGCTGGTAGATGCTCTGGTAGGGCCTGCCCTTGTCCAGGCGGAAGTCGAAGCTCAGGTGGGTCTTCAGGCCCTGCGAAAGGGGGGAGACGATCACCATATCAATCGCCATTTTGCCATTGACGATCTGGACCGTGAAGTTGGAGAATATCTTCGGGTCGAATCTACTGCCGCCCGTCTTGAAGGTCATTCTGCTGGCCTGCAATTGAGTGATGCCTATTCAGAAGATCCGCCAGATAAACGCGATACACCTACCAGAGTACTTCCACTTAGTTCCGTCAGAGCTGTGAAGCCCACAAGAATCGACACAAGTCTCGGGAAAAGCATCTCTGAATGAGGTCAATCCAAGCTGACGGCAGAAAGCCCAGTATTTGTAATTGCCGAAATTAGAGAACTCGAATGGGCTGCCGGCTCAAGCTGCGTGATCGATTGGAGTGCTCTGATATCGGTAATGGGCCTCGCTGGTTATTCTATCAGGACGGCTGGATCTCTGATCAGTGCCGGATTTCTGGCGATTGTTCTGGTGAACGCACATAAACTCACCCATCATGATTTCCAGAAAAGCACGATACCTATTCCTGATACGAGGGCAGCTATTTATGGTTCGGGCCTACACCACTCTTGGTAGTATTGGCACCAATGGTCGTTTGCACTAAAGAGCCAATCATCCAACAGACTCGTCGTCCTCTCGTGGAAACCCTCGAGCTCAGTAGCTCAAAAACGTAAGAAAATTATCAACTAAGACGTTATAAACCATCTCGACAGGTTACGGATCGTGGATGTATAAATTTAAGTTCGAAATAGGACAGTAAGCGACGATATGGTGTCTTAAAGCGAAACAAATGCCACAAAATGTTCCGAAACGAACCTCCTTTCTGTGGGATAACATAAGAGACGACAAGATTTCTGGAGCCTTCGACTCTAGGAGCTGCTAGGTTCGGCTCACATCGAGTCTGCAATAAAGAATGTCCATCTCTGGGATGAGACTGATCGGACGTTGGTTGTGCTCCACAATTGAATCCATTTGGTAGTACAAGATTGGAAAGACAAAAGGGGCAAGGGCCGCGGCTCCACATTTATACCCGCTACCCAGTCACTATCTCGCTCGTGTGTGAGAGAGAGGGAATGCTTAAAAGCGTGGAATGGGTTGCTTTGATTTGTTCCTTTCGGCTTTAATATCCGATCTAAACCAGATTCGGCAATCTGCTATATATGGTCATTCTCTATTATTCTGCGTGTCTTGTACTAGTTCTGGTTTTCTTGTATTTTAAAAATTGTGGAAGCCTTAGATTTCTGTTCTTTGGGGGGTACATTTGAAATACATTTATAACAGTGTGATATCACAGGTGTCTGGATACCATATGGTGGTTGTTCCAGCTCTGGTAGTCCCTGAGATCGAGGGGCTCATCGAGACGAACAGGCAGACACGGCTATATCGACTTGGCTTTTGATGCAGATCAAGAATATATATACTCTATGCAGTCGAAATCGCTTCCCTCTGGGTGTTACACACTTCCACTTCCACCAAAAATCGAATAAATGTACCCCTATACCTATGCCCTGTACGGGCATAAAAAGCTCGAAAGCAGTCGCGACGATTGGCTGGACTTGAGGAGAAGCTGGAACGTGTAGAGTTTGCACGAAAGGTGTCCAGGGCAGGAGCTCTCCACTAAAGCGGCCGAACTTGTTCGACCAATTGGTTGGGTTCGACGAAAGTCCGACCGTGGATGGCCGTGTTCGAAACAAATGTTTTGTTCGACGGTTCTGTACCTCGGAGCATTATTACTTTTCGCTTGCATTTTTCAAGGTTTACTCTCTGAAACCTATATCGCTGGCAGTGTTCGTCTAGTTAGTAGGCGAATTGGCTGATGTTCGACGAACCAGCTCGATGGATGCCCTTCGTCCGCACTCGTCTTACGCTCCCTAATAGCGCCCTATGGCAGCGCTCTGAGAGTGGGCTCGTGCTCTCTCCCTCTCGCTCTCCCACTCTGTCTTTCTCTCGCTTACGATCCGCACGGCTGTCGAGCGGCCTAGCACTTTCTTAGATTTACTTACGCTATAAGCCCCGATGTGAACGGCCGTGAACCATTACACAGTGAGATAAACGACGATTAGATATAGATATATATGTATACCACTCGAATTTAATTCTTCTTCTTTGGAATCCTCTCTGGAACAGGTATTGCAAACCAGAAACTGAAAATGGCAACGATTTTCTAGTGGAAAAGGTGTGGATAGTGGATAACTATGGACGAAAAAGGTGAGTTCCATTTGTTGTTTCTTTCGATCTCGTTTTTGGAGTATTAAATACTCCAAATAATAGCCCAATTCACAACACAAACAAAGATCAGTATAACTATTTATATAAATACTTCGAGCGCGTAATATATTAATAAACCCGCGTATTGGGGCCTGACGATCTTATCAAACTAAGCGAAAAAAAGAAAACTACGAACTTTAGTTCAGAACGGCTTCCACAGAGCAATCCAGCATGGGATTGTCCTCTTTCTTTTTGAACCGGCCGTAGAAGAATCTACCGGAGATCCGGTAGTCGCCTAGATAGAAGAACGAGGGAATGTAGCTGGCGTCCAGCGTCCAGCCGGTAGTAGTAGCCCCTGCCAATGGGGCAGCTTGTGGCAAAGTTTCCGAACTTCAACATGGACGTGAACCAGCGCCGGTAGATCGACTCCTGGGCCCCTCTGATCATGGCACAGTAGTTGATGTCGTGCTGGTAGATGCTCTGGTAGGGCCTGCCCTTGGCCAGCCGGAACTCGAAGCCCAGGTGGGCCTTCAGGCCCTGCTGAATGGTCGAGGCGACGACCATATCCATTAGCAGTTTCGTGTTGATTATCTGCATCGTGAAGTTTGAGAATATCTGCCGGTTGTACCGGCAGTCCCCCGTCTTGAAGGTCATTTTGCTAGCCTGCACAACGCATGGATGGGATGGTCAGAGGATTCGCCAGGTACAAGCTGAGTGCACTTACCGTTACCAGACCACCTTTGGTTAAAGCCATAAAACCCACAAATAGCGGAACAAGTTTCAGGACAAACATCACTGGATGATGTCAACGGGGGGATTGTCAGTGAGCCGAAAATCTATCACCATCGCAACGAAGTCGATTTAATGGGTCTGTTTTTGGGAACAACGAGATTGATTGATTGATCGGAATACGCTGATATTGGTATTGGTAGTAGGTGTGGTGGGGGCGGTGGTGGTGGTGCGTGCTACTTTATTTAATTCTTCATTGAGGCCTCCACAGTGCACTCGAGAAGGAACAGCCGGCCCTTGCTGCGATACTTGCCGTAGTAGACGAGGGCCCGCAGGCGGTAGTCGCCGTTGAGGAGGTACGAGGGCACCAGACTCATGTCCACTTGATAGCCCTTGAGGTAGTAGGGTCCCGCCGGGATCGGGCAGTTCTCCATGAAGTTGCTGTTCTTGGCCACGCTGTGGATCCAGCGCCGGAACAGGGACTCCTTTAGGCTCGAGAGCAGCTCGCAGTAGTCGGTGTCGGTCTGGACCAGGCTCTGGAACTTCTTGGCGTTCGTCAGCCGCAGCTGGAGGTCTATGTGGCCGCGGAAGCCCGCCTTCAGGCCCTGCGCCAGATATATGTCCGCCGTGATGGTGTTGTTGGCGATCGTCACGTTCAGGGTTCTGAAATACTTGGGGTTCTGCTCACAGTGGAGCCGGCTGAGGCTCACCGCACTGGGCTGGCCGTGAAAGGGGCTGTTAGATCCTGCACTCGGGCCTTCTCCTCAAATGCTTACCTGGGCCATGGGCAGGGCGAGGAGGAAAGCGAGGACGAGTGCTTTCTTGGACATAACTGCTCCCGATTTGAGGCCGCAGTGCAATGGAAAGCGACTTTTAATGCTGGACAATTTGCGGCCCAATTGCACGGCCATCCGATCTGCTAATTGGTTTTAAATTACTCTCGAATTGCGCACTGGGAATCGGTTTATTTATACACTTTGGTATTTATATAGTCGACCTATCTAGGAGCCCAACTCAGTGCCCACTCTATGCCGCCCTCATCACCGCATAGATGTCTATGTCGAGGACAAAGTCCTCGTGTCTGGTCTTGTGCTTCCCGTAGAAGAAGTGCGAGAAGACGCGGTAGTCCCCGGGTATCAGGTAGTGCGGCACCAGCTGCGAGTCCAGCTTCCAGTCGTGCAGGAAGTAGCGGCCCGGGGGCACGGGGCAGTTGCTCATGAAGTTGCCGTGCTGGAGGATGCTCTGGAACCAGCTCTTGAACATGCTGGACTTCACCGACGAGACCACGGCGCAGACGTCCAGGACGTAGGCGAAGAGCCGCTGGTAGTTCCTTCTCTTGTCCAGGCTGATTTGCACGTCCATGAAGACCTTGAGGCCACGCGGAATCGTCCTGGGCGTCACCAAGTCCATGTACAGGGTGTTGTTGACGATGGCCAGGGTGAAGTTATTGAAGTGCTTCTCATTAAATGTGCACTTGCCCGTCTGGAAGACAAACGTTGACTGGGCCCCACAGGTCCCTGTTATCCCCGCCGACTGCCAACACTCCTCCCATCAAATACTCACTGCCTGCGTGCCCACGAGCAGCGTTGTAATGGTGAATAGCTTCAACATTTCCCAGCTAATGACGGCTGCCAAATGAGACGCGATACATGATTTTCCCTCGACCACTCATCGAACTGCTTTCCAGACTAAATTGATTATAATTGATGCCAATTTAAGGCAATGTGGGTCACACATCGCCACACTTTGGGCCCCGAGCGACCGCTCTCTGCAGGAGGACCTCCAAGGCCTGGCCTATTGGCACCTGTTTTCTGGCTGCCCTCGTGACGAGGAAGAACACTGGACTTTGCCTTTAACACCCGTTTTATTTGTGATTCAGGGGTTTCGAATCTATGATTTCCTCACGAGCGCGTAGATGTCCATGTCGAGGGCAACGTCCTCGTGCTTGGTCTTCTGCTTGCCAAAGAAGAAGTGGGCCAACACGCGGTAGTCGCCGGGCATCAGGTAGTGCGGCACCAGCTGCGAGTCCAGCCTCCAGTTGCGGAGGAAGTAGTGGCCCGGGGGCACGGGGCAGTTGGTCATGAAGTTGCCGTGATCGCGCATGCTCTCGAACCAGCTCTTGAACATGCTGGTCCGCACCGAGGAGACAATGCTGCAGGTGTCCAGGACGTGGGCGAAGAGTCGCTGGTAGCTCTTGCCCTTGTCGAGGCTGATCTGGACATCGATGAGCGCCTTGAGGCCCCGCGGAATCGTCCTGGGCGTCACCATGTCCAGGTCCATGGTGTTGTTCACGATGGCCAGGGTGAAGTTGTCAAAGTACTTCTCGTTGAAGCTGCAATTGCCCGTCTGGAAGACAAACGTGGACTGGGCCCACACACAGGTCCCCGTTATCCCTGCCAACTATCGTAGATCTGCCCTCCAATACTCACGGCCTGCGTGGCCACCCACTGGTGGAGGAAGAGCAGCGTTGTAATGGTGAATAAACTCAACATTTCTCCGCCAACGACGACTGTGGAATGAGCCTCGACATATAATTTGCTGGGCGAAGAGCGCGAGCCAGACTAAATTGATTATAATTGAAGGCCACAGCGCAGGTTAATGAAACTGGAGTCACAGGTCGGCTACTTTATTTCCGCGTAGAAGGCGCAGGCCACCACAAAGTCCCTAGTCTTTCGCTTGTCCCTGTACTGGGTCATGTTGAACGTCACCTTGTACTGGCCCGCGTACAGGAAGGTGGGAATGAAGAGCGTGTTGTAGTTGTAGTCCTTCAGGTAGTAGTGGTTCGGATGCACGGGGCAGTAGCGCGGAAAGTTGCCGGCCTCGAAGAAGGTGGAGAACCAGCGCTTGAACATGCTGCTCTTCTTCAGGGCCAGTATGCTGCACATGTCCAGCGAGTACTGGAAGATCCTCTTGTACTCCCTCGACTTGGGGACGCCTATGCGGAACTCCAGGTCCATGGTCACGCCCGTGTCCAGGCCGCGCAGCAGGAATGTATCGAAATATACCCTGGAATTCCTCACCACCAACGACACGTTGGAGAGGTAGCTCCGATTGAAGTCGCTGCACACACTGTCTATCATCTTTATTTTCCCCATCTGGAGAGGTGTTCTCTGTAGTACAGGAGTCGTTTAGGGCGTACGCATATTTACCACCTCCGTAGCAGCCAACAACAACCCCACCAAGAGCCCGAAACGTCCGGAGGAGTGAAATTTCATTGATCTTTTCGATATTTTCGTCAAATGCTGACTGAACCCAAAGTCCAAAAGTTCCAGACTCGAACGCCAGACACGTTTAAAATAATCCCACCCAAAATGGAGGCCAGCAATTTGGTTATTGCGCATTTAAGAGGCTGGAGGTGGATTCCAAAAATTGATTTAAAGTCGACTCGATTCTCTATCGAGCAATAGATAACTATTGTCGAGGAACCAGTTATGGGCGGTGGGGGAAGGGCAATTATGATAATGACAAATGCTCATTAGGCCATGGCAGCGATGGCCAATCTATCGCGTTGATTCCGGGCCAAAATTCAGCCCATTGCCGGCCGGGCCACAGCCAAATGGAATTAGTCTCTAGCACAGTGTGAAATATGAATATCCGAAGGTGTTGCCAGCTAATAATTCCCGTCCTGCTCTGGGCCTGGTATCTGCGAGCGGCTCGAGCCACTGTGGGTATACCTGCCTTGGGATGGAATTCTAATACCCCTAAATACATCCCTTCTTTTAGAGAAGTTTGCAGATTGAGAGTCACAAGTGCGACTACAATGGCAAGTACATCGAGAGCTTCAATGTGTCGGTCGTGGAGAACCGCATCTCCTGTGAGCTGCTGACCAAAGTGCGGATCCCATCGGCAGTGAAGTTCCACATGGGCCTCGAAAGGGGCGCTGGCCCCCTGGGACCCTACAACTCGTTCTTCCAGTACGACATCGACTACTGCAAGACGGTCGGCTCCTATCGCAAGACCCTGTTCAAGAAATGGATCCTCAGCGTGGTCAAGAGGGGACAGTTTCCTCGGCGCTGCCCCTGGGCGAAGGGCACGTACTCGCTCAGGGACTGGGAGCTGAGCGACGAGCTCATACCGCAATTCATAGTCTCAGGACACTATCGGAGCAAAATCATCACCCATCTGGGGAGCCTGGGCAGACCCACCTACGAAATGCTGGTCGAGTGCGTGATTATTTCGCAGCTGATATGATCGGGGGGGGCTCTATAATGCTCTGAAAATAAAGAATGGCTCTACTGAAGTGTGACAAGAGCTTCAATTATCTCATTAGCTCGGCCACGGTCGAAAGGCATTGAAATTTCAATCGGGGGTTTTGTTGCAGATGCGTTCCCTGGGTTCCCTGGGTTCCCTGGGCTTTAAGCCGCCGCAGCCCCTGACAGACGGAGAGTCAGTCATTCGTGCGGGGCTCATCTCATCCGAAATGCAGTCAACGTGTCTATGTTTATCCAGCGTGTGGTCTCCTTCCACCTAGCAGCTCCTTCCCGGGGCGTTTATGTGCACGAACCACTGCAGAAAACAATTGCACGTAATTCTGCTTACGCCGTAACATTGCAACAATGCCACGGAACGGCATGGATAAAAAACAAAAAACAAAAAAACAAAACCTGCCTTGCCGTTTGTTAGAGCTCTCTGTTTTTCTGTATTTTTTTTTCCAGCAGTCCTTCCCTGCCGCCTTCCTGCGGTTGCGACAGTCTGATGGCCAGACAGAGTGACAAACAGTCGGACGGACGGACAGACGGAGGGAGAGACGGACGGATAGACTGACTGACTGACTGACAGACAGACAGACAGTGGAGCTGTCAGACGTCGACCTATGCGCTTAATCAGAATCGGGTCTGTCGAAACTAAGGCGCCATTTTCAATTGTCCAACGTTGTCTGGGCCTAAATCCGAGTTGCCGGATTCCCGGGCTCTCGGCGCTGCCGGGTTGCCGGGTTCCCCGTTTACCAACTACCAGTTCCTGGTGTTGGCCAAATAAATGTCTTGCCTTCTTTCTTCTTTTGTTTCTCTGTTTGTCCCTCTTTCGGCTTTCACTCCGTGACTGCCGGCCGCCTGACTGCGTGGCCTTCCTTCTGGTGGCAGCCTTCGTGACTGCCTTCCTGCCTGCCCAAGTGTGTGTGTGCCCTGTGTGTGTGCCTGCATATTGCATTTATTTACATAGGCCTGGTCTGACTTTTGATTTTAAGCTCTTTGGCTCTGTTCGCTCTTCTAACTCAATTCCCTTTTCGAGGCCTTAGCCCTTGCAGCTGTCCCGGCGCCAGGTACACCTACTTCTACCTCTCTATGGGCATGTGTATGTACTGCGTATGTGTTGTGTATCCGTCGGTGTGTGGTTGAGTGTGGCTTTATGTATTTGCGGATGCATTTACGTGCTCTGCCTCCGCCTCTGCCTCTGCCTCTAGCCCGTTCTGGGTCTGTGTGGGTCTCCTGTGCGGGGATGCTCTCTCGGGTCCGTGACCATCACCACAGACGTGATGTGTGACTTTTGTTGCTTGAAGTTTCCGGATTATGTGGGCTGTGCCGACTGAAGTGCAGCTTGTTCTTTAATGCTTTAGAAAGTACTCTGCTCGGGCTTTTCCCTGCTCTAATGACATGCTGGCGAGAAGACTGCTCATTATGGTGGGTGCGGGGGAGATTAAAGAGCGTGACGATACCAAGAAAATGGGTATCGTATTGTATCCCTTCTGGAAACTTTAATCTCAATCGACATAAGGGTCGAGAGATCTCTTTGGGATCCCTCAATCTCCACGACTATCCTTCCGCGTTCTTCCCACTGATTGCCTTCAGACTGGCAAAAAATATATGGGGGGAAAATGCCTCGTCAACGATTTCGACCGCATTTCTGATTTGGCCAGACAATATTGCTCCTCCTCGTTTCGTTCCTCTTCGGTGGCACTCCAATTTGAAACGGCAATCAAAAGTGCAACGGAGGAAGACAATTTTCACACTTGGCATGAAAGAAATATATATTTTGCTTGGCAAATATGCTGACCCCTCAGAGCAAACAAGCAGCAGGCTGGAGAGAGCAGTGGCAGTGGCAGCAGTGGCAGTGGCAGTGGCACTCGTGCGAGGCGAAGGAAAACGTCATCATAAATGCCCCGAAATGGTTGCCAGAAGCCAGAAGATAGAAGATAGAAGACAGAAGACAGAAGAAGGCAGCCGCAACAGTGCAGCCAGGAGCAGCAATCAGAGGCGCCTGGAAATATGCAATGCGAAAAATCAACAGAACGAGGAACGACCCCAATTACCCTCGTTTCGGCTCATGCCAATGGTGAAGGGAGCGAAAAATCCCTGCATATTTACAGGCGTTTGCATGAAAATTTGTCACCTAGCAGAGCAAACACCTCCAAATGGCTCTCTCTGTGTGCGACTGTGTGTGTGACTGTGTGCCTGTGTGTGTGCGTGTGTGTGTTGGTGTGGCATGTAATCGAGCCTACATCTGTAGATATGCATTGCCTGTGCAACAAGAAGCCCCACAGTAATCGACACTTGGGCGAGGCAAACAGTTTGCCGAGCGAGCCGTGGCCTCGTTCTCGTGTCCGTGCGGCACTTCGTTGCCGTTCGGTGCGTTTGCGCCTACTGCCATGCAATTGTAGGGGCAAGGATGCACGGCTCGCCTGGAAATGAGCAGGCCCCCGATTGGTCGACGCCCGGCGTGGTCATAAAGTTTTCATGGCCGGACGGGATTGGTCCGGCAGCCGAGCACAGGGGCGGCTCCGAGTGCGCATGAGCGGGGAGCGAGAGCGGGGCCAGGATGCGCTCAGCAAATAGTAGGAGCGCCCCGCACTATGCTACAGTATTGTGTCACTTTTTGGACTATTTTCCACCGCCACGAGGGTTCGGCTCGTCCTGTCGTCTGGCGATTAAAGCTTTTCCTGGCGTTTTGCGCTTTGCGCGTGGTGAAAATCGGCTCGGGGAAGCACCGCTCTCGAGTGGTGGTGGTTTTTCCACCCATGCACATTTTTATGTGCCAACTAATTGCATTGGAATGTTCCTGTCCGCCGTCCTGTATGTCCCGCATGTCCTGCATGTCCTGTATTTGCATGCGCTCTTCGAATGTTTGACATTGATTGCATTTACAATTTGTATCAATGGGGCAGCATTCGATTCGAAAATTCGATTATTGAGAGCTTATGAATTCTTATGGAATTTTTGTCTTTATTCTCAAGGCAAATAATTATTGCCTGACCTGGGGCTGGATACATCCCACAGATAGATTCAAAGTCGCAGATTTAGAAGATCCCCCATTCTCGAACTGCGATCAAGATTTCGCTATTCAATTGGTTTTTTGCCCTGAAAGGGTTTTCCATTCAATTACAATTACTTTAGCCTTCATTTTCCATTCGAATGTTTCCACCCCAAGTAATACCCTTGGGCCCCAGCTTTTGTGGAGACTTTCGTATCCGTCTCGCTCTTGTTATGGCTCTCTCTCTCTTTCCCACTTCATTTACTTCGAACTCTACACGCAATTCGCCGCAATTCGCCTTGGCGGCAAAAGCTTTCATGCACTGCAAGAAAATGTTTATTAAGAGTCAGCAGGGAGAGAGCTTTCCCTTCTTGTCTGCTCCCGTTTTCAAAACAGAGACAAAAATGTTGTTTTATACAACAAAATAAATTTTAATTGCAAAAGAAAAAACCTAGATAACTTATTTACGCCAATAGCAGGACATTTAGCTTGTGCCTTTTTTTATGAATAATTTCTCTTTTAACTCCACCTAAAATTTGGCTTTGAAATAATTGCAATCATTGCAACAATACTTTACGTTTTCGTGGTAACAGCTGATGCAGCGCGATTAGGCTATCGATACATCGGGATAACATCCCTGTAACACATAATGTGTTCTGTGCGCTTAACAGCACTAAACTGTGCGCTTAACCACACTAAATTGTGCCCTTAACAACACTGAGCTGTGCGCTTAAAAGCACTAAATTGTGCGCAAAACAACACTAAATTATGCCCTTAACAGCACTAAATTGTGCCCTTAACAACACTAAACTGTGCGCTTAACAACAATAAAAAGGTGCGCCTAAGAGAACATGTGAAAAATAAACATTTCGATGACGAAAATTCGCGCCCACGGGAGCACCTAAAAGCGAATACCCAGCGCCTTGGCTCAAAACGCAAAAGTAAGTGAAAACCGGAGCCCGCCTGTTTCAGTGCATTGGCAAAAGCTATCTCGATTACTGCGTGGCGTGTAGAGATTCACTTGTTGCCATGCTTGGCGTTTGAGGCGAATTCGTCGACGGGCAACATGTTCGAGAGCGGCAGGGCCCAACCAGAATGCTGTTGCATACTTTTGGGGCTGGTTTTCCTACCGAAAATTCACGCATAAATCAACGAAAACAAGCCACGAAACTCGAGAAAAATGTATTTGAATATTAAGACCTTTCAATTGTTGGCCAGCTTACAGCATTTTCTGCCCCGTTGTTATTCCTCGGACTGCCTGGGACCTATATTACTGGAGGTGCCCCATCGTCGGTTCCTGGCAATCGTCGATTCGTACCTCGTTTCGCATTTGCCGAGATTTGCTTTGCTTTTGGCCAAAATACAGACAAGACATGTTGGCAGTGGCTGCTCTCCTTATTTGCCGGCTAAAAGGCTTCGGTTGTTGCCAGCACCTCGGGTGGCGTAATCGTCGTCGTCGTCGTCGCCGTCGTCGTCGTCGACGGCAGCTTCGTCCTTGTCGTAGTCGTCGTTTCCGGCGCCTCGTCGGCTGCCGCGAGGACTCGTGCAGTTGGCTAGGTTCGTGCTCGTTGCACAATTCGCCAGAGGATGGCCAAGCATCAGATTTTTTTCGGAATGCGTTAAGGATCAGTTTTGCGCGAATTACGGTTACGAAAGGTTGCTGACGACAAAGGGCCGGCGTCCAAAACAAACATTTTCCCAGTGCCAGTGCTCTCTACCAGAGCCCGTTCTCTTCACTGTGTGTCCAAGTGTTTTTTTTTGTCGTGACATTGAAGCGATTTTTTTTTTTCTGACTTGCCCTGAAGAATATTCTGAAAACACACCCACATATCGCCTTGGGAACTGACCTACGACAAGGCACTTTAAGAACGTAACTGACCTAAGTCACAAGGAAAAAGAAGCGAGCCCGACAACACTCGAAATACAAGAAACTTTTGCACATTTACGAGCCCGTTTACGAGTAGAGTGAATAGTTTTTAGAGAGATTAATATAGGAATAGAAGTAGGACTAGGACTAGGCATAGGCATAGGAGTAGAGACTCTTACTTTGAATTATCATATCAGTTGCAATCGCACAGAGATCGAACATCGAGAGAAGCCAGAAGCCAGAAGCAAAGGCAAAGGCAAAGTAAATCCCAATCGATTCGATCATTTCTGAACATCGCTCGCTTAAACGTTGAATGGTTGTGAACTGTAGTAAGCAAATAGTGAATTAGCAGCATATAATCTTCGTATACCTATCTATCCCATAGAGCATAGAGCATAGAGAGTAGAGCATAGAGCATAGAGCATAGTAAGCTAAGACCTAGCCCAGTCCATAGATCAGATTCCTTGAGGAATTGTGTTGCCCAGGGAAGATATAGTAGTACTGTAGTTTTCAATTGTCGGTGTCCAACGAAAATAGTGCCCACACGAACTG
Source organism: Drosophila pseudoobscura (assembly GCF_009870125.1). NCBI lineage: Eukaryota > Metazoa > Arthropoda > Insecta > Diptera > Drosophilidae > Drosophila > Drosophila pseudoobscura. The sequence goes on from NC_046683.1 coordinate 56,350,755, forward strand.
TAACTTTGTGTGAGTTTATTTTACTGTTTGAAAAATGTGAAAGAAATACGATCGAACATCGAAACATCGCAGAGCTCTCTTGAGTCCATAAATGGTAAGCGAAAAATCACCTCTAAATCAAACTAAGACCGATCCCTGTGAGATGCCCCCGTGGTTAACATGTTGCAGAGGACCTCCCGCCCCGCCCAGGACGACTATAAAAACAGATTGCCACAACGGGGCAGCGGCCATTGTAATCATTGTCCATCAGTCTCTATCGCGATGCGGCAGTTTGGGGCTTTGATATTGATTTTCTTGCCGCCTATTCGGCACTTCAGATTCAATTAAAATTTTCGGGTCTAAAATTGCTTTTTGCCAGTCGCTGGTCAAGTGCAACATCGGCAGAATTTCCCAGTCAGCAGGGCTGGTGGAGAACAGAAAGCAGAGAGCAGAGCCTTGCGACAGTTGCTAAACAAACGTCAATCCAAGCAATTTCAGAGTTGAATGCGTTGCATTCGACGGGGAGGAGTGGCTGGCAGTGCGCTGTGCAGTGCGCTGTGCCGTGCAGTGCATTGCGGAGAAGTGATTTTTGCATTGATCCGAGCCCAAATCTCAATCCTGTGAATCCCAAAATCTGTGTGAAGTGAATTGCATAAATGTGCAAGCTGTTCAAGTGATTTCGAGTGAAAGGCAATGGTAGAGGCAGAGGGCAGAGGTAAAGGCTCATCTGAACGATACGAGACGATGCGATATGTCTGGCTTCCGGCTTTGCAGAGCTCTTTCGTTCGGGGTGTTGCTGTTGCTGCTCCGTTTATCCGCCTGTTGTGCTATTTTGTTGCATACTTTGCTGCGTCATTAAACCAATTGACGAGCAGGAGATCGGCGTGGAGTGCGGAGTGTGGAGTGCGGAGTGCAGACGTGTTTATCATGGCGAAAATCATTCGAATATTTCATGTAATGCCCGGCGAGTGGCACTTTTGATTAGGCCGTCGAAAGTGTATTAAAAACCGATTACCATCTGGCTTTAACTCTTCTTTAATGCAGTGATTTTTTTGCTGGGGCTCAGAACAGAACAGTTTCATTAAAGGCCGCAGCGCAGCCAGTGGAAAAGTACACACAAAAGCAGTCGAACACAAAACGTTGACAAAAAGCATAAAACACACACAAAATGAAAATGATGCAACATGCAAAGAGCGGGCAAAAAACAGTCAAGGAAATAGCTACAATGTTGGTAAAAAAACCTGCGGACATGCTGGACTGCCCCACCGACAGACAGAGAGAGAGACAGAGGGACAGTCGGACGGACAGAGAGACAGTCGGACGGACAGAAAGACCATACAAATAAATACGCAGTCAAAGGCAATCAACGTCGGGGCCCCGACAGGTCCCTCTACCCCTTCCTCCTGCCGGGCTCGCAACTGTTCCCAGCCGATATTTGATTTGAAAACATTCCGGAAAACGCTGCCGGAGTGCTGCCGTTGTCCCTACTATGTATTTTGGAAAGCTCGTCAGCGGCACTTGGCTGCAAGGATCGCTGCAAACAAATAAAAATCGCCAGCCATTGGCAGCCCAACAATTACGATTCGATGCCAACATTTTGGCCATTCTGGCCATTCGGGCTGTGCTTCTGTTTTCCGGTTCTCTTTTCTTGTCCGCCGCTTTGTCACTTGATGTTTTAATTTGAAGGCAGGCGGCATTTAGTATTTTTGAAAGGGGAACCACAGCAAAATCCCAGACAGAATTCCTAAACGCCTGTATAGCCACTCACTTGATGGTTTCATTGGAAGCCACGGCTGGGAGGTCCATAGTTTATAGTTTGTCCATTCGTAGATCCAGTTTTGAGTGCAGATCGGTGCAGAAATACTCCCTACAGAAGGGAGTGGAGTGTTGCTCCCAGCCTGGGCGGGGAATGCCTGGAGAATAAGTGAAGGAAAGTCCAACTGTAGCCAGCTGTAAACTAACCATTCCCTACCGGGTTTTCCTTCTTTTTTTTTATAGCCATAAAGCTTTCCCGACCCACCCCCAGACCCAGAGCCAGACCCCAGACCCAGAGCCAGACACAATTTATGCTTCCCAAATCGAAATAGATGCTCCACCCACTCGTACTCCCGGCACCGGAGGTGAGTCATGGATTGCACTGTTCTCGTCCGACAATTAACACAGAGCAAAAAAAAACCCCCACACACGCCTTTGCTTCTGGTCAGGATCCCGAACAAGGGTCTGTTTCGGTTGGATGGATGCCATGCCCCCGAAGGCTGGGGCTTTGAGCGTCTGCAGCCGTATAAAGTTTAATGAGCCGCAATTAATCGTACATGACAACACTATAAAAACGTTTACGAAAAATTATGTCCTGTTTTCTGTTTTTTTTTTTTTTGGCCAGCCCGCCTCTTGGGATGTCTGTAATTGCTGGTGTCTTTTGTTGAGGATGTGCTCACCGTGAAGAGAGAGAGCCACTGAATCCCGAGTGAAGCGAGAACTTTATTTGTATTCCCTTTACAGCCCCTGGACTCCAGGATGTGGAGTGTGGCGCGTTTTAGGGGGCAGGATTCCCATTCCCCTTGCCAGTCCCATTCCCATATGCAGCCCCCTCGATCAATTTGTCATTGCAATTGCCTTTCCTAATTAACAATTTAAATAAATCGCACGGCGTTGCCAGCTTTTCCGTCGAACCAAAATGTTGCAAAGTGAATGAAATTTAATTGGAAATTTAATTGCTTTTGTGGTTGGAATGTGACATGAGCGCCCAGCTTTTTCTACCTGTGCATGGGCCCCTCTTTACACTCCTACACTCCTACACTCCACTCTCCATCCTTCACTCTCCACCACTCTACGTGGATTTTTTACCGCCGTTGAGGCTCTTAATTTAGACGTGTCCATTGCTGTCCATTGCTGTCGCTTGGCTTTTGTTGTTTTAATTATTTGCGGTTATATTTATTTAAATATTTACCAATTCAATTAGGGTGACAGTTTTTGTGCCTGCCCCCAGCGACTGGCCCAGCGACTGGCCCAGCGACTGGCCCAGCGACTGGCCCAGCGTTGTTGCATGCCACACATCATCATAATGGAGCTTTATCTGGGATTGAGCTGCTTTGAAGCGGGCCCCACAAATAATTTCAATTAATATAATGTCATATCTGACAAATAGTATCTGCAGACATCGCTCCCAGAGATCTGTGGGGGGTGGGGGGTGGTGGGCAGGGGGCAAAACCTTGCAGACAGTTTGAGCTTTTCTTTTTCTATCTTTCTCTTTGGAAGGTAGTTTTTCTTTTGGCTGGCTGCGTGCCAATTATAAAAGTGATTTCGCTGTAAGCTGCACGACCCAAGGCGCAGACACAAGACTGAGGCCAGGACCCAAACTCAGACTCAGACTGAGACTGAGACTGAGACCCCGACCCCGACGTGGGGCACACATGAAGCTCACTTCCGTCAACGGGAAGTCATAAGACGTATGAACTTGTCGCCATTGCCAGGAGAAAGAAGCCAAAAGCAGAGCTGGAGCTGGAGCTGGAGCTAAAACTGGAGTTACAGCCAAGATGAAGTTGAAGTCTCTCCCTCTCCCGCTCCCTCTCGCTGTCTCTGGCTGTCTCTCTGACAGATTCCTCTGTTTGGTTTGGGCCAAAGAAATGCGATAAATTGAATGACTGACGACGCAGTAAATACTTTTCAGACATGCCCGGGATGGGTAGGAAAATCACTTGGATCAATTTCCACTTCCACATCCACAGCCACGTCCACGTCCACACACGACGCGACACGACAAATTGCGCGTGGTTAGATTTTTCTTTCTCAGCTCTCGTCCTCTATATCCTTTCTAGTTTGACATGTGTACCCATCCCTGCCCCCGCGAGAGGGCGGGATCCGGGGAGAACCGGATCCCTGACGAGGTGTGAATGGCTAAGCTGTCAGCTTGGCTGGCTGGCTGGCAGGGAAGGGCAAATCATGTCTCGATTACCGGGACAGTGCAGCCCTCAAAAGCGCCTCTCAAATCCCAAATTTGGCTTCCTCAAAAGAACAACATAATTACGCCTATCTCTGGAGAGCTGCCTCCTCGTTCTCTTGTGTGCCCCACACACACACACACACACACACACACATTTCAATTTGCCGCAGATCCGCTGCACTCATCCGCTTATGGACGCACCGCGGCGGCCTGTCTGCACAAGGAACACACTAATTTAAATGCATAAAAACTTACTCAAGCGTTGATTGTGTTTGCCCAGAGTCTCGTTTCATAATTTTTGCACAAATTGCGGTTTTGCAGGCAACGAAAAGCGAACGGCAGCAGCACCAGCAGCAACCGCCAAATGCTTTGCCAACTAATAACATATGGGAGTTCCCTGAGTCGGTGTTCCAACACGACCTTAAGATACCCCTTGCCCTGTAACCTCCATTTATTGTGCCCAAAGATCCGTGGGGTCCTTCAAAATAGCACAGACTCTTTGGAAACTAGCGGGAATCGCTATAGATTTTTTGGCGGATTGGTTTATAATATTTACATCTATAATTAGAAAAATGGTATACTTAAGAGTAACACACCCATATTTAAATTAAATATTTGGTTTTTAAATACAAGCATTGGGAAATTAAACATAATTTACTTTATTTCTATATTTATACATTTTTTCTATTTTGTATTCTATATTTCAATATAAGTGCATTAAAAGTGCATTATTTTTGAATACGGCCCATATTTAATCTCTCAGCCTTGTTCTGGTTATCGAAAATCCCAAAAAGTTACGAATTGGCTGTGAAATCCAATCCCAAAAGTGCGTGATTCGGTTTTCGCAAATCTTAAGCCAGCGATAGCACAAAAATAAACATTTTTAATAGCGGGTAATAAATATAAACATATTCGCTGGTGTTTTAAGTTTATATGTTTGAAATTTTATTTATTGGAAATTTAAATTCAATTTCTTAATACGTTCAAAGCATTTATTTCCAATAACATCTCAAATAAACCAAAACCATAACCACTGAAATATTTTAATTTTCAAAAGAAAAATCAGATTTTTTCATCCAGTGAAACATCGACAAACTATTCGGGAATAAAACATTATAGATACAGAAAAAGTTTCGAGGCCAGGAACGTACAGATTTCAGTTCGTATGAATATTTCGAAAATCGTAATCGCAACAAAAGCGGATCATGGAATATACAGCCACAGAACACTGTAAAATAAATATAATACAATAAAATTTGCAGATTAAAATGTTTCATATTTAAAAAAAATGTATTTTTCATTAAATATTGAATATGAATTGAATTAACAAATATATTGCATTGCTATAAATATATAAATCCAAGAGTCTCTTTTGGGCCTTTTATGGCGTCGAAGTGGCTTATGAGGCGATATACCCGTATGCTCTCCACGGGGGTACCGGGTATCGAAATGAGCAACTCTAGCCCCGCACTGCCCCTGGCAGCTCTCAACTTCTATACATGTGTAAAATTTTACACCACATCGACGGGGGCCAGTGGGGCAGCGGGGGGATGCGCGTCATTCGTTAGCCAGACGAGGAGGCTGCAGAGTGCAGGGAGATGCGGGAGCGGGAGCGGGAGCGGGTCAGTCGTTGGCCATTTTTGTTGCCAACTCGACATATTTCAATCACGTAAATATATTACGTAAACATTTGCTTTGCTTTTCGCACACAATTACGGAGGGCGTCGACGGCAAAGGGGGGCAGGGCGGGGCCAGCCACCGCAGGAGCGCCAGGGGCAGCAGCAGCAACAGTGGCAGGAACACAAATTTCAATTTCAATCTTTTTATGCATCACACACTCCACGGTCCAGGGTCCACGGTCCATAGTCCACTCCCTAACCCTGATCCTGGCCCTGGGTAGGCGAAGGGCCAACACCACCCCGCCCCCGCTTCAACCGCCTGCCGCACTGCCTTTTACTCTCCCGTAATATTCATAATGGATTTACCAATATGGTGAGCAATTTTTATTAATGCAACCGACGGAGGCAGCCTGTGCCGAGTGGTCAGCGGTGGCGACCCCATCTACTCGGCTAGAGACCTCTCTATCAACACGAAAGGAGGCGGCGGCTGTTTGACCATGGCCCGAACACATGTCTGCATGAGTGTCTATCCATGTGTGTGTCGGTGTGTGTGTGAGTGTGTAGGTGTGTGTGGGTGTGTGTGGGTTAAATGGGCTTTTGGCTTTTTGATCTTTAAATGTTTGTACAACGCTTTGATGTTCATATGGTGACCTGCAATCTGCTTTCGGCCTTCTCTGCTCTCTGCTTTTTACGCTGCTTCTCTTTTTTTTTTTTTTTGCCTTCTTTCTGCTTTTCCTGTGTACAATTTTCTTTGGTTTTCCTGCGGGCTGCTGGTTGCAACAGTTGGGGCGAAGGCAGCTTTAAAATAGACACAAAATCCATTGAAAACTCGTAGAGACGGGGGACCGGGGGGACGGGGGGGACGGGGAATGGCGGAATCTTTGCCAACAATATTTACACCTCCATTACACCCAATCAACGGGGATGGAGGGGAGGGAAACAGCAAGGCATTCAGCAAAACTGAATAATGATCAATTGATGGCGTCAAACTTTGCCCACAGCTTCCGCACGGCATCCCGACAGAATCCTCACAGAATCCTCACAAAGGAGACTAAGGACTGGCTTTTGAAATTAAGTGGATTTCTTGGGCCCCGCTGACAGCTAGACTTCATAATAATCAATGCGGGGACAGATAAGGCGATAATAAGTTTGCCGTGACGCTTACGCAGACGCTGACGGGGATAAGGACGAGCACCTGCCCGGCCGCAGGATGGCCTCGCCTTGATGTGGGTTGGCAGGCGCTGAAATTTGCCCGGCAAGCGCCAGGCCGGGGCATTAAAGAGCAAATTGGAGAGCGACTGTCCCGTTCCGGCATTTAATAATTGAAATATTTGCATAATTATTAAGAGAGTTCCAGGAGAAATTTCATTAAATTTTCGGATTGGATCCACGAAATTCTATAAAAATCAGACAGGCGTATAATCTCCCTGGAAAGCGGGAAAATGAAAAGTTTCTAGCTCTTGAGAGCCCCGGGAGAGGGGTGTACGGGTGTACGGGTGTACGGGTGTACGGGCATGGGAAAAAGAAATAAATAAAACTATAAAAGAAGGAGAAGAGCTGTCGGATGGTTTCGTGTGGGAGTCGCCACGGACTCCTCGTAGACCCAGAGCCAGCGCCAGAGCCAGCGCCAGAGCCATAGCCAGACCCAGACCCAGAGTCGGGAGTCAAGAGCAACGTCGTCGGCGTCGGCGGCGGCGGCGGCGTCGGCAAGGCATATGAACATACAAAATATTCCCTACAAAGGAGTTGATTACACAAAGGAAAATTACGACGAATCATTTCCGCTGCTTGGCTGCTTACACGCCCAGCGAGTGTACCGTCCGGACCCCTTTTCCCCCCTTTGCCTCCTTTGCCTCGGTTTCCTCCGTTTCCTCGTTTCGTTTCCCCGCCACCCACTTCCCTGTCGGGCGGAGTAGGGTCGAGCCATTTGTTAAACGGCTGCAAAAACAAAGCCCCCAACAGTCGCAGCCGAAACTGAGATAGCTGGAAAAAAAGAAGGCCCAGAAGAAAAGCCTAGCTTCAGGGGCCGAGGCTTTGGATACCTTTTAACGATGGCATTCGGCCCAAAAGTCCCAGGATAAGCGTAAGCGATTAGTATTACCAGATTATCCCACGTCCCAGTGTTTTCTCCGAAGAGGTTCCACGGGAAAAAGAGGCGAACTGACTCCGAAATATCATACAAATATAACAGATCAAATAGTGGCTGCAGGAAGCGCTTGAAGCGATAGTTCCTCGATATTTGGCCTCCCGCCAGGGGGCTGGTAGTCCAACGACAGCCAACAAAATGGCAGACAAAAAGAGAAAAGAGTCAAGCGCGTAGGAGTAGTGCCCCATTGGTTTTGGCCAAAGCACACCGAGCAGCGTACTGTGCCCCAGAACCAGATCGAGGCCGCGACTTCTACAGTTCCCAAAGTTCCCAAAGAGTCAGGCTTGGAAGTCGGGAGACTTGAAGACCTCAGAGATCATCTGGTTCTCGCACTGAGAGCCGAGAGAGCGTAGCAGCCAGGCCTGTTGGATATCAGTTGGGCCCACGTGGGTTCCAGCCCTAGGAGACAGGCGAAGAAGACTGCCCTCTCGCCATTCTACGAGGCAACCAGAGGTGTCCCATCTAGATCTGTGGGTGTGTAACGTACAATTTAATCGTCCAGGAAGTCACTCAAATGCAGGCTTACCTGGTCCCGGTGATCGTTTTCTCGGCCAGAGGCAAAGAGCGGGACTCATTGATGTCCCTGCAACTTGGCTGCCTGAAAGCAGGGTATGGATTCTGATGGATTCTGAACTCCCGCGACAGGTTGAAAACTTACCCAGCCGGCACTGAGAGCTCTTCGTCTGGATTTGGCCACAGGACCTCCTAGTCGCGAGTGGTGATCGGTGGCCCTTGTGTTTCTGAGTGTCTCTGGGTCTTGTTTGGCCGCTTCAGTCCTCTGGCTTTCTAGGAAGTCCAGGATGGGGCTTCACTCTTTCGCTTCCTGGCCTCCCATTGGGTTGGCTTTCTTCGGGCCACCAGCAGGGGCCTAGATTAGGTCTAGCCTTCACCAAATTTTATTCAAAAATGAACTAAGTTTTTGATGAATATTTTCCCTCAAACTCAAATCAGCTAACATATATTGTAAATGTGATAGAAATCTCTTCCAGTTCAGCTGGAATGTACTAGTATTTTCTCCAGTTATTTTGCTTTATTCCATTTTTTTCGGTCCAGGTTGGCCGGACTTAAAGTCGGTCTTGGTCTTTGCTCCTGCGGCTTCTGCGTGGCGTCACATCAACGTTGACAACATTTTGGGGCCCACATAAATTATATTTAATTGAAATTCTTTCGGAAGCCAGCGAGAGGGGCGTGGGGTGGGGGGTGGGAGGGGAAAATTAGCGGCAGAGAGGCCGAAACAGACAGCGCACAACTTTCTTAAACTCATAAATTGCTCGGGTGTCAGGGCATTAGCAGGAGGAGGAGAAGGAGGAGGAGGAGGAGGTCGGTCGGCGGGTCAGGCTCCAACGTTCGCGGACTTGTAAACGTCAACGATCGTCTAATGTTTCCATGCGTCATAAATTTCATTGAAAAGCGCTTCCGTTGCGCCATTTTCAGACGTTTTCCACCTGTCCTGTCCTGTCCTGTACGTCCTGTCCCGCCCCAGTCCGCCGTGGCTTCGTGCCTGCCTTTGGCTTTTCCTTGTGGGGCGCACACATCCTTGTACTCGTACTATAAAATGCATAAGGGAAATGAATTGCTTTACGAGCAACCGCAGTCCCAAACGACGCTTCGTCGAGTAGGAGCCTTCGTCTCCGTCTCCGTCTCAGTCTCCGTCTCCGTCTCCGTCTAAGGAATATGCCACTGTAAATCAACACCCAGGACACACACACACACACACACATACAGCTACTCGAGCACACACCCACACGTACATAAATAGTTGCGGGCGTCCGTGTCGGTGTCCGTGTACGGGTCTGAGTCTGGGTCCGGGTCCGGGCCTCGCATTCCGTAGGCGTTTATAAGCTGTCGAAAGTAGTTAAGCGTTTTTCATAATTTATTTATGACCGCCCCCGTGGAAAAGGGAATCGCATTTAAGCATGTTTCATATTAAGTGCGCACAGTTTATGGCTCAGTCGGCCATAAAGAGGGATTAGGCCAGCGATGGAGCCCAGCAATGGCACACTATGCAAATCGGGGCCGGGACCCATAAAGAGCCTCTCACACGAGACTCTCTCTCCGATGAGACTTTGGCCGGAGTTTTCCCTGAGATTTCGCACACAATTAGAGCACTGCAGCGCCACTCATTGGCAAACAGTGATCCATAGTCCACAATCCGCAATCCACAATCCGCAATCCGCAACTTTTGGCTACTAACACGATTATAACATTTGCTGCAAATAAAACTCCGGCAGAAACAAACTTGCCCCGAAAACGGAAAACTTTAGCCGGGAAACTACTTACGGGTGCGAGTACGGGTATGGGTACGGGTAGGGTGGTACGGGGGGTACGGGGGTACGGGTATTGGTGGAAACTTCCACCTAACCGACTGCCAATTGGAGTTGTTAATGAAATAATTTCTTACAAGTTGCCCACGAAAGTGAAACTCAGCGTTTAAGTTGTGCGGCTGCCAGGGTTGCCAGGGCGCCCAGGGCAGCCGATAATTTTGGCATAGATTCGTACTCGAGCCGTGCCTGGAGTCCACCTAGAGAACAACACTCGAGAGCTTTTGGCCACATTTATTGTGTAAAATGTAGCCTGGCCCCCGGTCGCCCGCTCTCTTGGAGTCCTTGGAGTCCTTTGTGCATTTGTGCTTCATTATGCGCAACTCGTTTTTGTTTGACTTGGCCAGAGACGGGGGACTGGGCTTGGGCGGGCTCGGGCTCCGGCTCGGGCCAGAAAGTCTAAACAAATTTTCTTTTCTTGCCCTGCACTCAGGCTGTCCGTCCGTCCGTCCGTCCATTCGCACTCATCAGTAGGGCAGGGACTGGGACAGGGACAGGGGCTCTCAAGTCTGCCGTTTCGTGCCATTGTGCGCTTTGTTTAATGTTATGTAAACTTTTGCTCTATGGACGCCACTTCTTCCCTGGTGTTTCTATCTATTCAGCCATTCATTTCAGCTCTGACTGCTCCTTTTTTTGGGCCGTAGCAGGAGACGGAGCAGGATCCGTAGCCGGAGCAGGACGGTACTTCGGTACATCACTCCAAAAACCACCTACACTTAAAGGCTCTTAAAGTTGTCTGCAAATTGAGTCATTTGCCTGCACTTGTGGACCCCAAACCGAACCGAACGGGGCGGGGACATGGGACATGGGAATGGGAGATCCTGTTGTCAGGCTTCAAGCCTCCGCAATTTCTGCCAAACTGACAAATTTTTCAGTCCGCTGATTCCGCCAGGCCAAATGATTGATGACTTTTCAATATGGCAACCGCATCAGCCACAAATGTAAATATTTCCCCCTGGGGAACACGGCCCCTTATCGCGTTCCGGGCCGTGGTCCTGGTCCTGGTCCTCGTCCTGGCCCCAGTACTGGCATCAACTTGAGCACTCAATCGTGGATTACATGCGTTTTATTTATGATTTTCTTCGCTGGTATTACAGAATGTTTTCCCTTTGGCTTATTTTTATTGTCATTTACTGTTGGTTTTTGGATCAGGATGAGAGAGCGAGAGGGAGAGAGCGAGAGCGAGAGAGATTCCCCCCTCCTTTGGGGTGGGATTTCGGTTTCGATTTTGTTGCCTTTACTTTTCCCCCGCTCCTCGCTCCTCCTTTCTCCTTTCTCCTTCCGCCTGACGTATTTTTCGTTCCAACTTTCCGTTGGGGCAACTTTTCTATGCGCAACTTTTGGCTGCTGCTGCTGCCGCTGCCGCTGCCGAGTGGCAACATTTAATTGCTCAGAAAAATATTCTCCGAAAAAAAAGAGAAAAGAAAAAACGATGGAGACGAAATACATAATAAAAATGTTGTCAATTGTTGTATTTTATGATGTTGCTTAAAAGTTCTGGCCAGGAAGGGAGAGAGCTCAGAGCTCGGACCCAGCACTTGAACAATTTGTTGTATTTTCCATTTTGTTGTCAGCTGAAGTTTAGTTGAAAACTTTTTACACTTTCCAGGGACCGTAGGGGGGGGGAGTCTGCAGCAGAGCGGGAGAGCAGGACTCTGATCGGATGAGATGTACATACTTTGCATAAGCCGCCCAAAATTAAAGCATTCATTCGGAATGCAGGTCACCGATGAAAGCATGTGTTGGCTCTAGGCCTTCTGCACTTTCCTTTTGTGCACAGTTTTTCCAACCACTGGCCAAAAGAGAATGTGGATAAGTGCCTCGACAGCCAGATACCCAGTAGCATAGTGGCGGAGCTGCAGGGCCAAAGAGAGAGCTGCTCAGACTGTGCCTGGCATCTGGGATCTGCCTCTAGGCAGGCATAATGAACATCAAATGAAATGGAATGCTTTGTGAACAAAAATTACCATTTGACCCAAAGCTCCCTGGCATGTGTGCCAGACAACGCGGAGAAAAACTCCTTATGGCCGCTTAAAGCGCATTAAAGCCCATTCCATTCTCATTTTCATTTTCATTTTCAGTCGCGCTTTCCCGGAGAAAGAGCGCGCCCGCTGCTTTAGATTCTCATTTGTTGTCGCTGTCTGTTTTCGCGGACGGCGATTGCTACACTGATATTTGTTGTTTGCTCGCTGCACTTAATGTAATTAATTTTAATTAAAATCCAACGGGAGCATGCAACAAAAAAATTTGCCACAGTAATGAGCACAAAAGTCTCTCTTCTCTGTGGGTGCCTGTCTGTCTATCCGTCTGTCTGTCTGTCTGTCCGTCTGTCGAATGGTGAACTTGCCACTGCCTCTCGCTTTGCCCCTGCATCTTGCTTTGCTACCCTCTCCTTTGGTGGCATATCTTTTCGCGCCTGCAACGGAGTCGCGGGATAAAAAACGCAGAGTTCCTTTCAGCGAGCGCCTGACCGCCCTCCCGCCCGCCTGCCTGCCCGTCGGTGGGCTAGGCGCAAATAGAAACAGACACAGATGGGGAGTCCTAGTGTGAGAGTGTGAGAGTGTGTTTGGTTAGCTGCTGGCCCGTAAACTCCCGTTACAACTACGATGAAGCGTTTGGCAAACATTTTAAAGTTGCCATTTAAATGATGTAGCACTCGGCTCTCGGAGCGCCCTCCGTAGCGGCCTGCATCCGGGGGGCCAGATCGAGAGCAGCAGGCCAAACACAGGCAAATGTATGCAAATAGTCGAGCAAATATGATTGCGGATTATGAAACACTGTCAATATGGCCAATAATTGTGGAAAATAATTTCCCAACAAGAGCTAAATCAATGCGACTCGAGGAAAATCCCATCTAGCGAAGAATAAATGCAATTTCATTCATTTCAAATGTCATTCAAACCATAACCACTGGTCCTAAATATTGTACATACACTCAAGGAATGGAAATTCCAAATAGTTGATCAAATTTGAATTATCTCTGGTTTATCAGCCATAAAAATAGTACTTCTGAGGGAACACTTTCGCGTAAAAACAAATTAGACTTTCGGAAAAAAAAGCTCCACGAATAGGCAATAGTTTTTCTTTGTGGGAAAATGCAGGATTTGTTTAGTAATTCCTTGAAATTGCACTTAAGGAATAATTGTTTTTTTTTTTATTTATCTATTTTTGTATTTATTTTTTTTTGTATTTATTTATTTATGTATTTATTTTTTTTTGTATATATTTTTTTTTGTATTTTTTTTTGTTTTTTAGATTTTTTATTATTTTTTTATTAATTAATTTTTTATTTATTTTTTTTGAGATGTTCTTTTTGATTGGATATTTTTAAACACACTGCCTTGCTCCGACACCAAGATTGAAAATATTTCTCTATTCTGAAATTCTATTGAACACAGATATCAATCGGCCTTAAAGTATTGTAGGTTTTGCCTACCGTCTGGAAAATAGTGAGCTATCAAATGCAAAATTAATCATAAATTACAATATATATTGTATCGAAGTTCTGGCTTTCGAAACTCCCGAAAAGTCGAAAAGTTATGTGCAAAATCAAGCATACCTCTAAAGAATTGTTCGTGGTATATTTTGTTGCTTTTAGAGCTGTCAGAAGTTATAATTGTTGTGGTCAGTAAATGTTGAGATTCTTCGCAGTTTCAAAATAGAACCCCCTTATATTGTTTTTGCACTCTCGTTCCCGCGTCGGAGTCGCACACCCTGTATTTATGTTGTTTTCGGGAACCACGATTCCCACAGATCAAACCTCTGCTTACCTTCTGAAACTACAAGTTCTAAAGGGTTTCTAGAGGGTTCTCAGAGAAGTTTATAAAGTTCAGCCCAGATTTCAACCAGCAGCACTCCAAGGCCACCTTTAAGAATAGAACAGATTCTTGGAGGAATGGTAATACTTTTCCATTGCATTTTCCCCTCGGGACAAAAGCGCAACAAATTCTTTTCACTTTTTACACAATTTACGGCAAGGAAAACTGATTACAAGGACCCCAAAGACACACACACACACACACACACACACACACACAAACACACACACACATGCACAGAGGCGCCCACATGTGCGACAGACAGAGAAAGAGACAGAGAGACAGAGGGACAGACACACAATAGAGACTTTTTCTACGCCCCATTTTGACAATGAGGCAGGTCCTAAAATCCAGCCTCTTCTTTCGCTTCTTTCGCTTCTTTTAGCCGGCAGCTGCGTTGCACTTTTGAGCGCCGCTTTCTGTGCTATAAACAAATAAAAAGCTGCCTGCCGCCCCAACCTAGAACGGTATATGCACATATATACTGGGAGCCTTTATTTTTCAGTGTGTTTGCCTAGACATTGCATTTTTACCTCCCATATACCGATTCACGCGCTGTTGCACAAAGCAAAGTCGGCGTTTCCTGCCTCAGAAGGAGGCAACCTTCTGCTGGGGCCTCAATTGCTGGGCCACGTTTCGCTGGCTTCTCGAGTTTTTCCCCATTTCGCCATGTGGGTAGAAGCGGCGCGTCAAATAAATAGAAAAATGTTGCACGTGGCTGGTAAAAATTTAAATAAATCAGAGCCAGAGCAAGCGAGTGTGCCAGACAAAGGCGGGGCAGGCAGGAGAGGCCAAGAAAAAGTTGAAAAAGATTCAAGTCTGCATTTTGGTGCAGTTTTTAAAGCAGCAAACGGCAACGGCCACGAGGACAGAGAAGCCGCAACAGAGGCGACAGCTAAAGCGACTCCTCAAATCCTGTTAACGAGACAGCAACAGCACAAACACAGATACAGATACAGACAGACACACACAAATGGAGGGCACAAGGAGCAAACGCACATCACATCCGTCACAGCGCAGACACAAACCCACCGCAGGCGTTAACTAGCGTGGACACAAACACGCAGCAGCACACCACCAACAACGAGGGCCAGGAGCCAGGAGCCGGCCACGTCCTTCGAGTACCCTGGACGTCCCAGCAGGAAGGGCTCTGGACTCTGCAGAGTCATCATACCCTGCCCGCCTGCAGGGTACCACAACAACGGGAATAGTTTAAGCTGCCGCTGCCGTTGCCGTTGCAGCTGTGGCGAGAGATGATAGGTGGAGGAGGTCTAAAAACTGAAGAGTTTATAAAATTAACATCGTCATGACATTCAAGCAGACGTCGGCACCGGCTCTGGCACCGGCTCTGGCTCTGGCACTGGCTCTGCACACGACGCCGCTTGGCAGGAGTCCTGGAAAATCCTTTGAGCACGTTGTTGCTGCTGTTCCTGCTGTTGCTGCTGTTGTCGCTTTGCATTTGCATGGGAGCTGGTCTGATTTGTGTGTATGTCTCGTGTCGTGTTGGCATTTGTCGTTACAAACTTAATTAATGTTATGCAGAGGAGGAGGCCACCCCCCAGCCTCCACTCCGACTGGGGTGCTCTTGACTTTTGTCAAGCCAGGCAAAAATGTGCAGCCACGATGAGGCCACTGCCAACTGCAGTTCTAAGGACACGCTGTCAGCATCAGCTGACGTTTGGGGCTGGGTTTCCCTTTTTGGGACGGGACGGGGAACGGGGGGAGGGGGATTGGGGGTGGCGATTAATCGGTGGTGGAACCACAATTGATGTATCATTTTACATCGTTTTCGATCGGCTCCAAAATCCATCGCCTGGCAACGCCACGGCAGTCCCCCCCTTGGCAATCCTCTGCAGCTTATGACAACTTCAGGGCCTTGGCAAAGTTCACTCCAGAGCCGGGAAGAGCCTCTTTGGGCTGCAATTTCGTTAATGCTCATGCTGCTTGCCCGATTTTCAGTTTACAGTTTACAGTTTACGGTTATTGTTGACAGGACTCTCAGGAAAGAGCCAGCCAGCTTGCCAGCCTGCAAGCCTTGATTGTTTACCCGTGCCGGTGCTCGTGCTCGTGCTCTTGCTCTTGCTCTGCTCCTATCCACTTGTTTGCTATTTGACTTAATTTAATGAAAATGTTGCAACCTGCAATTTACAAAACTAACGCCAACAAAACTTGAGATTGTTTACCCGGAGGGTCCCTCGTTCTTCGTCTTGATGATGATGATGATGCCTCTGGCACTAGAACGTCTTCGGCAGCTTCTTCGACTGGGCTTCTGGGATGCGGGCTCTCAGTTCTAAGTACATATTCCATCCGGAATGCTGCTGCTGCTGGCTGCCTGGCTGGCAGGATGAAGAGAAGTCAAACAAACGAATGCAAAAGGTTTTTTAACTGCCCCAAGTAGTCGTCGAAAAATGTGCTTAAGTGGCAAAAGACCAAGACGGAGGCGGACCCTTAATTATGCTGATTGCATTGCAGGAATATACATACATATGTCCTTGAGTGGCTCGTATATCAAACGCATAACACAACTCAATCGACAATCGACAATCGTTCAATCGTCAATCGTAAAGCTGATCATTCATTCCCTTCCTCTTTCAGGTCTCCCTGCCGGTGGTCGTTGCGCTGCTTCACTGAAGCGCTGGGCTCTCATCCCCCACATCCTACATATATGCGTCACTAATTTGCAATGATGAGTTATCAGAAGGGTAAGTTACCTGTGCCTGTCCAGGACACATGCCAAATGGCTGGCCATTTGCTGTAGAGCCTTCCAGGACCACCACCCGCACAAATGCAAGGCCTGCTCCTGGGCCTTCGGGTCAATCAATTTATACAATATAGTATATACCATAGTATGTGTGTGTGTGTGTGTCTACACTCTATGCTCGATGGCCGGTAATTCTTTATGGGATTGGCCCCAAACCAAATCTCTGCCACAATACAATTTACAGTAAATCAAGTAGAAAGCGAATTTACGCGGGTCATTCTCAAACAATTTGCTAGAGCTGCCCGGACAACGGACAACGGACAACAAAAGATAAAAGTGCGTTCAAGCATTAAAAAAAGAGCCCAAAACAGACCAAAATACAGATACAGATACAGACAGACAGACACAGCAGTCGGGTAGTTGGGAAAAGTTGCACTAACAAGCTGAGGAAACATTTAGAGGGTTCATGGAGCGATAGAATCGAACAAAGGAAAATGCTGCATACTTTTTGGGGGTTGGCCAGTCTGCCGCCTAATGAGCTGCCATGAATCGGCATGAATTGGCGGCACCATTGAGCCCGGGGAATGGGGCATGGGGCATGGACTTGGGCTTGGGCTCGAGCTTGGGCGGATGCGGGAGATGATGCCCTGCCAACTAGTTTCAAAATTAATTGCCACCAGTTTTTGTGTGTTGTGTTGGCCAGTCGAAAAACGCGGCCAGTGGCTTAGGCCAGGCGTTGAGTTGACTGTCGGAACAATGTTGTTTTGCTGCTGCTCGATGCCAGCGGCTGCTGCTGTTGCGCCGTTCAATTAACTTGTGCGACAATCCAATCAAAAGTGTATTAAAGGCCCGTTTACGGCCATTGCCGGATCCGAGATGCGGCCACGAGGCCATTTTCCATAGCCCGTTGCTGTCGATAACAGCAATTACATAAATGTTTTTATGGCAATAGGCGTGTGGGGGAGGTGGGGAGGTGTGGGAGCTGGCTTGCACTGCCTACAGAGCCCCATCCATGCCCACAATCGGCTAACCAAATGCGATTTAATGGGCCTCCGTCGAAACAGCTGCAGTTCATTGTGGCGGGGCAAGCGGCAGGCGGCAGGCGGCAAGCGGGTGTAGTGGTATTTTTCCCATCGAAATATCCGCTGTAAAGGACTTTGCAATTAAGGCATAAATTCACATTATCACGCATACGACATGTCGGACAGAGCCCTGCGGAAAAGAGGGGCCAAGTGGGATAGAAACCAGCAGGAACCGATGAAAACTGTGGATGCACCAAAACTGGCAATGGAGGCCCTTTCTTTATTAATCGATTAGTCGGAAACCTCTGAATGACTTCAAACCCCAAAAAGTAAACGCTGAATGTTTCTGGCCAGCTCCAACGATCAATAAATGCTGCACCGATTGAGATCTTCTTCCCAGCATTCCTGCCATAAACATCTCCAGGCAACGCTGCCTTATTCCTGGTCTAATTTATTTATCTACTTGTAATATTTAATAAAAATGCCCCAATTGGTTCTGGAGACACACATACGCCTGGCTGGAGCACAGGTCCTTCGCCTCGATTCGGGCAATCAGAATTTTTATTTACATGATTGTGCGAAGCCTAGGGCCACGCCTCGTCTCCGTCTTCGGGCGGGACACGTGCTTGGCTGGCAGGCCCTCGACACGAACTATATAAATAAAGAAATCCCATCCTCCGTCGCCCCATGCCCCATGCCCCTTTCCCCCGTCGGAGACTGGTAAAACTTTTCCAATTTTCCCCTTTTTATCGTAAATTACGCACAATTCAATATTTGGCCTTTTTACTGGTGTTTCCCCATCTCCCCCTCTCTCAGGTCTCTTGTGCCATGTCTCTGCTGTTGTCTGCCTTTTTTCTGCCTGAATGGTTCCACCGTCTGGCAAGAGGGGGATTACCGGGTGGATGGGGATGGGGCAAGACAATTTCTTTTCTTTGTTTTTGCTATTTTGCTATTTTTTGTGTGTCTCTTTATCGTAAATAAGAAATCTCATACGTGCCTAGGCCTGGGCACAGAGAGGGCCGCCCCTTGGCCGCCACTCATTTGCTTTATGAATGGAGCTAAAGTTAGTTTCACTTTTGTTCCCTGCCTAATCGAAATTGGTTTCCTCGGCCCGGCTCACAAGTGTAATGATTGTTTTTCTATGCGTGTGGTAATTTATTTAGCATTATTTATACTCGAATCCAGAGAAAGGGATGCGATGCGATGCGATGGCCAGGGAAAGTTTTCGCAAAACTATTGTGCTCGTATTTATCATGGCTCAGCGAAAGTTGTGCCTGAGTTCAGTGAGGTCGAAAGGTATTTAGCTGGATTGGCAATGGCCATGGAACGAAGGAACAAAGGAACAAAGGAGCCAGGGAGCAAAGGGAGTGTAGTCAAAGATGGGAAATTGATTTGAAAATGGATCTTCAATTGATCTAAGCTGAAGGAGTGCAGGGCTGCAGGACTGCAAGATTGTCATGGCTGCTGCATACAAAATCAGTGCATGACAACGACCTCAACACGTCTCTGCAGCACAGACAACCCTAGAGCGAGGGCCTGTGTGCGCCCAATTGTATGCAACGGCCCGGCCTTTGTGTCAAGATTTTTATGCCGTTCATGGCACGCAAACGTGTTCACAAAAAAAAAAGGAAGATAGGAAGGAAGGAAAAGCGAGAGTCTAGAGTAGACCCGAAAAAACACAGGCACGAAGGGCACGGGGGGGGGGGGGGGGCTAGTAAATTGAAAGACACCGAGGCCACACAGAGACGACAGAGGCGTACTCTACTCGTCCTAGACGGACCAAACTGATTCAATTAAATCAGTCCAATTGAAGCCACTGACGAAATGTGCGGAGCGAGCCGATGCGATGTGTGCGTGTGTGCATGGAATACTTAAGCTGCAGACAGGCCGCATTTACTGCAGTGTGTTGTCCCCAGACTCTTGTTTAAATTTCAGCTTAAAGACTGGGCGAAACTTCATCATTATCGTCTGAAGGGGGGGGAAGGGGGCGGCTCCAACCTCCAACTCCAAACTCTTTACGGCCAAATGTTGCCCTGCTTGCGCGCAAAAAGTTGTCGCAACGCATTTTATACAAATAACTGAACATTTTGTTTGTGCCACACTTGCGCGCACACAATTTTTTAATGTCTCGACGGTTTTTGCCACATGTTCGCATCGAATCGGAGTGGAATCAGCGAACCGGCCAACAACACCAGTAGCGGGGGAAGGGGCAGCGGTAGGGGCATCAGCGGCAGGGGCAATTGGAGCTTTTCCCTGCCGGGATCCCGGATCCTGTGACTTTTGTCGCGTATCGTATTAATATCTCAATTTATAGCAATTTATAAAAATATGAAAAACGTTCAAGCGGGTGGAAAAATCTGTATGCGATTGTGGGCTGCCCGGAAATACAATTTAAATGTGCCTTTTTTTTGTTGTTTTTTTGCTTTTTTTGGTTTTTGTTGTTTTTGCCAACGATGCTAACGAAGCCAATGGTCGAAGCGGTTACACCCGGGGGAATGCATCGGCTCGCTCCCAATTTAAATGGGGTTTCAACTTTAATATAGATTGCGATTCAAATAACGTTAGGTACTCACATTTTAGGAAATTATTCAGCCGGGTGCGGGACGGGCCGGGGCGGGACGGGGACGGGGCCCACTGTGCGGAAGAGGGAAAACTTTTTGGCACCCAAGCATTTTGCTCTGTGTGAAAATCACTCAAAATTGTGTTTAACTAAGCGTAAAAATTATAAGCAAATTAATTTGCACAAATCACAGCAACAACAGCAACAACAACAGCAGCAACAACAATAGTTGCCTGCCTTGCTGCAGAAAAGTTTTATGAAACAATCAGGCAAAGGCAGCTCTCTCCGACACTCTGGTTAGGTCTGGCCTCGGATCCGGTCCGGCTCCATCTCCATCTCCATCTCCATCGCCATCGCCATCTCGTGTTCCTCCTCCTAAGCCCTTGGCCTGGCCCAAAACAACTGACGCGGCAGCAAAGGCAACCAAACGAAACGTTCAGGAGGTTTGCAGGGGGAACGGTTCTGGTTCCTGGTTCCTGGGTCTGGTTCCTCGGTCTGGGTCTGGGTCTGGGTCTGGGCCTGGTTCGGGGGCGAGAATATAACCGACAATTTATCTGCATAAAAGCGCAGTGTGCAACTTTGACGTGGATGTCTGTCCTGATGGGGATTGATGGGTGTGGGCTCGGAAAAACTTTGCTGCCTCCTCCTCCCCTCCCCCCCCCCATCTCTGTCGCCCTGGTGGGAAATTTAATGCCCGTCGAGATACGTATTCGAATTAAAGACTCGACGATCAGCCGACACGGGGGTGCCACTTGCAGCAAATAAATATTTCAATCAATTATTTTATTAAGTTGGGCAAATCGCCCCAAAGTCCCCAACAACCGCAATATTTCCAACCCCTCACCATCGGACAGACACAATTAAAACTTAGAAACAACACAAATGAAACACCCTACGTAGTAAACGAAACAAAGGCCTGTCGACCCCAAAGATATCCCTCACTTGGATGGGGTCTAGCCTTAAAGAAAGGTCTGTAATGTGGCTGTAGAGCTCCAAAGGTTCCAAAGGATTTTTTTTAATGGGTAGCAGGACTCTCTCTCTCTCTCTGTCTTTTTGGTATCACTGTTGGCCCAAGGTATAGATTGATTTGTGGGGTATTTTTCTGGCCTTTTTTTCAGGAGACTTAGAAAGATCCTCTTTCCTTTCTTTTTTTAATGAGAATCTAATAATATTTTCTAGCTATTCCCTTGCCGCACCGCTCTTCCATTACTCTCCCTCTCTCCCTCTCTGTACAAACCGTTTTGGAACCCAATACTCCCCCGATATTCTGCGATTGCTGGGCATACTTAATCATTGCCGTCATTAATTTGCATACAACAAAAGGCGCTAACGGCAAGAGATGTCCTCTTGAAAAGGGTCTCTCTCTCTCTCTCTCTCTCTCGCTATCTCTCACGGTCAGCCCGAGGGGGTGGTGCCGGGGCTACTGCCAGACTGCAGAGAGGTGGAGAATCTTTTGGAAATTTTTAATTGCCATCAAACGAGTAACATTCGAAGGAAAACTTGCTGGATTTTCCAAGTCAATTGTTGGTTTTCCATTTAGAAAAATCAACAATGAGGCGCTGGAGGAAGTCACATGTGGCAGGGATTTCTGACGGATGGACGGACGGACGGCGCCCCAGGCGTAGGCAGAAGCACCCAAAATTTCACAAATTTCTGAAATTTCACAAATTTATGCCTTGACTTGGCAGCAGCCTCATTAGAGGCAGGAAAGGGGGGGAAGTGGGGTGGGGGGGCTGGGGCGGAAGCGTTGCCATTTGCATTTTGTAAATTGTTGCCAACACAGGGCTGAAATATTTGACAAGGGAGGCGTGGCCGGCGCACAATGCCGCCTGGCATTGTCTGCGTTTAATTATGGGCACAAATAAATGTCTATCATTTTGGGTTGTGTGGTCCAGATGCCCCCTGGCCCGTCTTGAGTTATGCGGAGAGTTTTAATGAGCTATTGACATTGCGGGTGGGCGGATGGGGCGGATGGGTGGCGGTTGGGTTATCCTCTGGAATCTTTGACAGTTCTGCAACTAATCAAAGCTTGGCTATAAGTTCCAGGACCTGCTTGGGCATCGATTAATCTGGCTTTAACGAGGGCTTAGCCCAGCCCGCCCTTGAATCGGGTGGAAGGCCACCCCAATTAACGCCCCAATAATTAAACTCAATTAATGACCGAATGACCAGTCATCTGGAGCAGTGAGAACACATCAAAGCCAACAGCCAGGCAACTGCATCTGTCTCTAGCTCTCTCTGGGGCCGCCACCCGCTAACAACTTCATTTGTCTCCTGTTAAGTCCCCGTCTCCGCCTCCGTCCACGTCTCCGTCCACGTCCACGTCCACGGGCTTAGCAACGCAAAACTCCACTCCCTGACAAACTCCTTTTCCGCCTCTGAGAAGAACCCTTATCCAAGGATGAGGAGGAGCAACCACACGCTGTGTTGTCCTTATCTTGACAGCAAACATTTACAAAAAGAAAACACGGTGGGAGACCCGACCAGCCAGCACCCAACGCCAAACAACACGTCTTTATCGCACCCAAACAACGCATTTTCCAATTTTCCTTTTGGCTTGCTTCTCTGTCTCCGTCCCCGTCCCCATCTCCTTCTCCATCTCCGTCTGGGAGTAGTACTGGCTTTTAAATACTCCCGAGGTAGATTAATCATTCCCTGACTCAATCTTCAACTCCGAAGGATCGAAGGAAGGACTTCTTGTGGCGCTACCTGCCCGCAACATGCGATGGCAACTTCCTCCAAATCCAATTATAATTGCGCTTATCAAAAATAAGTTTTCGATACTTGCCGGAGGAGAGAGAGCGAGCCCTGGAGAGTCCTGGAGAGCCGGTGAGACGGAGTGGGAGTGGAGCGGAGTCGCACTGTACTTCAACAGGGGGGAGTACAGAATGGAGTGACGCCGTGTCTCTGCCAATTTCGCCAATATGGCAATTTAATCCACACAATCAGTTTAAGGCATCGCCATTTATCTCTTCAGAGACTAGTCGGGAAGGGGGCGAAGGGGGGAGGGTGCTCCGCACTCACCCTGTGGTTACCCGAATGGGGATTTCCTTCCCTGTCAATTACCTCAAGTTTAATTGAAGGTGAAATTATGTCAGAGCGGAAAAGTTGATGTGGTCAACGGTGCACCGTTTCGGGGCAGAAGTTCTCCCAATGAAAGATGATATTTGACAGAAATCAGAGGGTGGATTAGTGCAGATACTAAATAGTTTGGAAGTCACTCCACCGATGGACTCTGAATATTAAGTACTGGCCGTGATAGACTGTACTCTGAAAGGGTCCAGAAGGAGTCTTCTGCTTGAAGTATTATTCATTATTATTTATATTAAATAGAAGCTTGTATAACTTATTTTTAGAACATTTATTTCGGGTGGTATCTGTTCAAGTCGCCGTGGAAATATTCCGGTAACCCATTCCTCTAGTTTCCCCATTTGGTTCTATGCCATGGATCATCAGAGCTGGGCCTCGTGCCGGCAATATTCCTTCGCTGATAAGCATAATTGGCACTTTCCTCCTTTGAGGGATCTCTGGCAGTGTCCCGCTTAATTATATTCGAAGGACTGGGGAACACTTTTCATTTCATTTTAGGGCAAAATAATAATAAATTCTCTCTCTTAAAATTCATTTCATTAAACACTCGCCATGAGCTACTTGCCAGCCAAGAGGAGGACAAAAGCCGGGGCCGTGGCAAGGAAGTCTTTTGTTTATACTCGAGTTCCGTTGCCCCCCCGCCACTCTGCGCCCCGTGGCACGCACCCCGGACTTGGCCAAATTAAGCAAGCTGACAATTTTCTCTCTCTAAACTGTACAACAACTTAATGAGCCTGCATAACTTTGCGACAGCAGAGAGAGAGGGAGGGAGAGAGGGTAGAGAGGGTAGAGAGTGGAAAGGAAACCAAAAGCTAAGGACCTTCCCCCGAATTCCGAGAGGGCGACAGATAAAAAAGCACGTAAACTTGGCCCGGAGGCAGCTCACTCACACAGTCCTTAGTCCCCAGTCCGTGGCCCGACGAACGGTGGCAAAAGTCATTATTCACTGTACCAGCGGCAAGGTGGCCCCACACCCCACACCCTACACCGCCCCCCCCGTTCCGATCTCTACTGCTGAAAAATAATCAACTTTTACACGACTGTCACACGCTCCCCGTCCCCCGTTCCAGGCCCCACACCCGACCCCATTCCGACACTCGTTGGTGGCAAGTTTGGCGCAAAGTTTCGGGCCCAGCGTGGAGACAACTTCCGTGTTGCCTCCGGGCCAATGTTGCATATGGCCAAAGTCCTGGTCAGGCTCGGCTT
This sequence comes from Drosophila pseudoobscura, assembly GCF_009870125.1. NCBI lineage: Eukaryota > Metazoa > Arthropoda > Insecta > Diptera > Drosophilidae > Drosophila > Drosophila pseudoobscura. Next base: position 56,375,157 of record NC_046683.1, read on the forward strand.
CCCTTACAAATGACGCATTAATGAAGTGATTTTTCCATGGAGCATTTGAATTTTTAGATTTTCCTACTCCCCTTCCCCCACCCCACCAAAAGCGAAACGAAACGGAGATGAACGCGTGACACGCTTCGGACTCTCACGAGGGGTTTGCCAACCCTTAAGAGACAGATCTTTCGTTTAGTTGGCCGATAGTCGCGGCTTCGGTATCCCTGGGGTAGTGTCACGCACTCATCTCCAGACGCCCCAGCCAGCGCTCATTAACTTCCGCTTGAAGCTCTCGGTGGTCGGTCTCGGTCCCCGTTCCCCCTTCCCCCGTTCCCGGCTCCGGCTTCGGCTTCGGCTTGGGGCCCCTTCCCTGTTTGTTGCTTTATGCAAATGTTTTTCTTGTTATTATTGCCCGAACGCGATTCCCGCTGATGTTGTTGTTTGTTGCTTTGGTTTTGGTTTTGGTTTTGGTTTTGCTTTTGGTTTTATAGGAAAACACGCAAAGCAAACAGAGCTCGGGCTGCTCCGCTCTTCCGCTCTTCCCCTGTTCCCCTCTCTGTTTTCTTACATGAGAGTTTTTCCCCCGTCACGGGGCTCCGGTCTGTTTGTACATATTTTAATTACGCGTCTCTGATTGGGAAACATTTTGCGGAGAGAGGAGAGCGTTGACATTCGACGACTCCGCGGCACAGCTGTCGCCATATCCCAAGCAATTTTTCGGCGACTCCTGGGGCACCACCGGGCGAGGGGTGGGTTGAAAGGGTGCTGCGAAAGTGTTTGCTTGGCGGGCATCAGTTTTGTGTGTTTTTGAATATTTATTTTTTAAAGTGCTTCCCCCCCCCCCCGGCCTGTCCCCCCCTGGCCACTTGGGCGGGCGTAATTGTAGCCAAGGAATTAGCATTTCTGATTGCCAATCTTGACCAGAACGGAGTCCCATACATAAATTGGCCAGAGTATTCATACTATTCATATGAGGTAATAACACAAATCAGCTCAAGCACCCACGCACATCCTGCCACACACACACACACACACACACACAGACACACGCGTGTATACTTGAAATATGAAATGCGGATAAGAGACGCAGAAAAGTGTGCTACAGTCTCATATTTCGCCAACTGCTGGCTGCCTGGCTGCTGGCGGATGAAGAGCCCGGCAACATGTTGACTTGACAGCCCCCCCTCCACCCCCCTCCCATCCCCCTCCCCTCCCCCATTGCCCATGAGTTTCCAGGCAATTGACACCCTTTTTCAATCTGACACTCCAGCTGCGGGAAACGGGGCAGGGGGCAGGGGCAGGGGCAGGGGGGTACGGGCCAAGTCAACCCTCCGTTTCGATCTGGGTCTCTCAGGGCTCTTCTCGAGTATAAGGGTAATTTCAATACTCGTAAATTGAGCGAGGGATATTTCTTTTTCTTTTTCCTTCTATTTTTTTTTGCATAACACCCAAAATCTGATTATGTTTTCTTTTCTGTTTGAATGATGGCGCGGCATGGCCTCGACTGAGAGAAGGGATCAAAACTTCAATCAATAAATCGATGGGCGAAAGTCATCAGCATAAATTTCGCAGCCTCCCAGACGACAGACGACAATTAACAATCGACCTGCAATCATCATTAACAATTTCCCATAATCCACTCAACGTCCAGCAAATTGCCTCGCTTTAAATTGTAAATATACATTTTGATGGCATTAAATGTTATTAAGTTCGCATATTTATTGTTATGGCTTTACGTCCCTCCGTCCCTCCGTCCGTACCCTTTTGGCCCTCACTGTCCCTCCGCCCGTCCGCCTGTCCGCCTCTTCGTCCGATAATTGTGTGTGCGCTTAATTAAATTTTCATGCAGGTGCAATAAATGATTTTCCAGAGCGGACATTTAATTAGATTTACATTTTTTATGACCCGCCGCATTGTGAGCCGATTGTCCGGTCGATTCCGTCGATTCCGTCTCCCCCAGCGCCTAAGATTCCGTAATTAAGTCCGAGCGGAGACGGGGACTCAATTAGAATTCAGCAGGAATTTCTATAGTTTGCCGATCCGTCCCAGGCATGCTTCTTTCCGGGAGAGGGAGGGGTCTTGAACCCGGAATCGGAATCGCCACCTGCCTTTGGTGGGCTTGGCGGCTTCGGCGGTGGGGGTGTGGGTGTGGGTGTGGGTGGCGGAGGCTTCCCTCCCGGCTGGGCTGGCGCTACCTTGGGTGCCTCGGCCGCCGCTTTGGCCGCAGCCTTGGCCTTCGCCTTGGCGGCCAGCATATCCTTTCGCTGCTGGACAACGTCGATGGTGGGCTTGACGCCGCTCCGTGCATCCCTCGTGTAGTAATAGTTGCCGAACAGACGTCGAAACGGGCCGGACGGAATGTCCGGCTGGGGCTGAGTGCGCGGCGACATCGTGTCCGCGAAGCGGTGGGCCGTCTTGTGTCTGCGGCCCAGGAGAAAGTCACGAATCTTGCTCAGAAACTGGGCCACATCGCGGTGCTTGGGGCTGGGAGGCATCTCCTATGAATTTATGTAGTTCGAGAGTCTCTGAGAGCTGAGAATTTGGATAGAGTGTGAGGTATTTTGGACTGACAACAGAGTCAAAAGCTGTTATACTCGTCGTTTCTGCCACTGCCAAAACGCTCTTTCCTTCCGCTTCTTCCACACGAGTTGGTGCAACAGTTGCTGCGTCAGATTTTGAGTGGTGCCACCCTCTGGATGGGCGGATGGGTGGATGGGTGGATGGATGGATGATCAGTGGATGAGTCAATTCAATAAGCGTCAATCTCTCCACGCGCTCGGCTGTCAATCAATTTGGCAACGAAATCTGCCAGCGATGAATTTCAATTATGGCCACAGAAACGAAACAAAGCAGCGGAAATACCCTCCACCCCCCGCCGGGGCCACGGGCCGGCCCGGCCCGAACTTGACCAGAAATGAAACATTCGCAATACCATCGAAGACAGTGCAAAAAGTCGACTTTGGAATTAATAAAAACACTTCAATTTCCGATGCCAATCAGTGCGGAGATCCCTGTCTCCCTGCCCCAACTGCCTTTGAGAGTGTGACAGGAGTACGCGTCGGGCCTTACTGTACTTAGAGTGGTTCAGCACGTTTCCTTCTGACGCCCGCGCTGTCATCCTGACAGGACAGGCCCATGCAACGGCCCAGCCCCTGCCCAGGCCGGAAGTCTGCTCTGTGAACATGAGCGAAAGATGTTAATCATGGACGGAGATCCTTGCAACTCCGCTCACATTTCATCAGATAAGCAGCTTGTCGAGATTTACGAAATCGAGCTGATTATGTCTTTGTGAGTGCCAGGACCCGGACCAGGACCCGGACCCGGACCTGGACCTGGACCTGGGACGCGTGTCAAAGGGTGAGCCGGGCCGAGCGCCGCTCCTGACGTGTTTACCTTTTGGCTTTTCGGGCGGGGGCTGGGGGTTGTTATGCCCGTGTCGAGCACAAGTGAGGGATCTGCACGGGCTGCACGGGCTGGCTGGCTGGCTGGCTGCCTGGCCATACTTATAGGAAATGCATAAATCAGCTTGACTCTCTCCCAATTTGATTATAATTTACGGCGCACGCGGAAATCGTTTGCGATAAGCCGTAAGAGCTAAATATCAGGTTAACATTTATGGAAAGCGGAGCAAAACGGGGAAAATTGATTCAATGTGTGAGAAAAAAAACTGGTCTCTCGCTCTGACGATGAAAACAGTTTTGTTCGGGACTGGATTGAATGCGAGATAAGATTCAAATGAGAGCCCAAGAAATGCTCGTGGAAGAAGAGCTTGGGGCACAGTCGGGGTGTCTGACGAAGGAACAGCAGATCGTGAAGGAAAGAGACACATTCGATGGTTCATTTGTTAGAAGAAAAGACAGGCATCGCATACTCCATTCCGATCACAACCTGCCTAGGGATAAGGCCCATTCGCTTACCCTTCTGTAGGTGGGCCCCTAACCCTTTAGGGTATATAAATATGGCAGATACAGATATCTACAGATAGGGGAGAGATAGGACTCTACCAAGATATCGTATCGTTCTCTTTTCCTATATTTTTAGGTATTTGTCCCACTTTTTTGTTGATCCTTTAGGTTGTTTTTGACACGAAACAGGGAGAAGATGGGAAGTGGGCTCGTATATAGATCCTTTGTGATTGGTTTTAATGTGTGTTTGCGATGATCAATCTGTTGAGGGTTAACTGCAACACTGTCTAAGGGCCAGCCAAGTGGTTGGCCGCCAGCGGCAGCCTTTTGAACGCCCCTGCCCATCCAGTGCGAATCAATATCCTTCAACTTTTCCATTTCGAACACGAAACCCGAGACTAGTTCATCTACGGGTATTTACCTAAGCTGTTGCCCAAATTTTTCACCCAGGCGTCATATTGCAGGGACCTGGGACTTGGGACCCTGACCCCCGACCCACGACCCCCGACCCACGACCCACACACACGCACAATACATCAAACTAATTGATATAATTTTTTAAAAAACTGTGGGGCGGAGGGTGGCTGCTTCGGTTTGCTTTGGTTTACCTTGTTTCCTGTGCTGATTGTATTTTTGTGTCGCTTTCGTTGGTGGAAAACAGCGGACGCGAGCCGGGAAAAACCTTTAAAATGAGAGCTCAGGGGTGGGTGCGAGGCCTGGGGGTGGCTACGCCAGGGGGTGGCACATGCGGTTGATGTGTGTTCGCCTTCTGATTGAACTAATTGACACATACGAGAAGGAATCCACCAAAATATCGGTTTGGGATTTGGTAATACGAGCCAAGGCCAAGACCAGAGACCAGAGACCAGAGGAGGCCCGACCTGGCCTGGCCTGGCATGGCCTGCATCCCTGAACTTTCTCTCTCTCTCTCTCGAGTATGCTCCTCGCTTGTAATGCGATATGTCAACAGTGTCCTGGGGTCGCAGGAAAGTTTAAAAGAAGCAGCCGAAGGGAGCTCCTTGGGCGGCGGCTGGCTCTGCGGAGGATGAAAGTAAAAGTAGCGAAGGTCAACATCATCAAAATGTCTGTCTGGCCAAAGAGGACAAACATCTGAAGCACACACATGCTGCCAGGATCTCCAGCAGGATGGCCGCCTGCTCGTCGTCGCCCCATCGTCCCGTCGCCCCATCGTACCGTCTCGTAGTGAAAATGATAATGTTAAAGTTTTACAACTTAAGTCGTCAAAGTCAAACACACTCTAGGGAAATTACAAACACATTCGAGACAGGAATGTGAAGCACGAAAGAGTCGTTCGTTGGATGTTGGCTAGGTGGTGGTGGCACGGTGGCACGACTGATGGGGGATGGGGGATGCGGGATGGGGAGGTCAAGAGCTGCTCGAACTTTCGGGTCCTGTGTGATGAAATATACTTACATTGCACATCCTTGGAAGTTTACCTGCTCCAATCTTAAGCTCAGTATCCCTTGTTGTTTGGCTTTCAATGCTTTTACAGTGCTTCGGGGTAGAATTAGCGGCAAGCACCACTGCCTGCCCCCAGCACCGCCCCCGCCCCCGCCGCCATTAGCATAAATAAACGCTTCTAAGTACGCCCCATAAAGGTGTAAATGCCCTGGTATTATTAGCCAAAGGCGAGCCAGCAGACAGCGGAGAGGGCAGAAGGCAGAAGCTCTTTGGAGACTTTTGCTAGCGCTAAAATTTTATAGCCTCCAACACACACACACACATAAAATGTGTGCTCCACAGCTCCAACAAGGAAAGCGAGTGCGATTGCGAGTATTTCATAAAATTTTGTTGCAGCTCTTGGAACGGACTCTGGCCAGGACTTTGATGCGCGACTTTTGTTGTCTGTTCCTCACGGGCAGGAATGAAATTTTATTAAACGACTCTCAAGCTCTTGGCTCTTGAAATTAGCACCGATTGGGGGGGGGGGGGGCGTCTCCACCGATTTTTGGCTGACTGGGCAAATGGGTCAGGCTTAAAGAGTGGCCATGGGGCTCATATTTCAGCCTCAGCTAGGGGACTCCTGGGTTAACCGAGTCCTTACCCAGTTACGAGTATCTTTTGGGGAAAAGTTTTGCTCTTTGGAATACTTGAAATTGTTTTTTCGGGGACAAAAGTTTGCACCTCTCCGGCAGTCGAGTGGGGGGGTGGGGTGGAGTGGGTGGAACCTATCAATGAGTCAGTGACTCCCCCCAAAAAACACTCATTAAAATGTGGCAAACGTTCTGTTTATGCACCACTCCTGGCGGGGGGTAGCCAGCCAGCCAGCCACCGCCTATCTATCCATTCATTTCACTGTTAACTGAACAAAAATGTACGTTCCTTCGTTCATTCGTTCGTTTTATTCGTTTTATTCGTTTCATGCCCACGTTTATTGTTTTCCAAGTCATTTTCAGCATCTTATCAATTTGACTCTGAGGCACAGGCAATAAAAGAGTAACCATTGTTTGCAGCCCTTCCCCACCGACCCACCGTCCCGCCCCCCTCTCTTTTCCGTTTGTTCCTGTCATTGATAATGAAGACAGCAACAACATTGTCTTTGCCACACCCACCAGCCCCGGCCACAGCCCCGTCCCCGGCCACGGCTGGCACCAGAACGTGACTCTCTTATCAATGCGATTCGTATTGCCAAGACGCAGCCGCCTGCCTGCCAGCCTGCCTCGAGTCCTGTGCGTCCTGCCACGCCCCGAGTCCTCCTCCGCTATCGCTGAAGCAATTAAAATTTGTAGCCATCGAAGGAGTCGAGTTGAATTCGATTTCTTTGGCCTCGTCGTCCTTGCAAATCATTTCACAATTGCTCAAGAATGGGCACACTCTCCCCTCCCCCACGCCCTGGAATGGAATGGGGTATTCCTCTGTGGGTGCCCCGCCCCTTGGCGTCATTTTTCATACTGACAGCCCCCAATGGGCGTTAATTGCGTGGGTTTGGTTAAGGTTACGGCCGCGCCAGATAAGCGCGCGTGATTTTTCCACGAATTCCATGCCCAACGGGCACCCTGTCCACCCTGCGCCCCCCTCCCCCCCTCCCCTCTGAAGGGGGGATGAAATTTTGACTTGTTATTTGGCGCAATTCATATTTCTCCCCCATTCGACGGTTTAAATGGGGGATTTCTTCGACTTGGTTTGCATTTTGCGGCCCATTCGATGTGGCAGGCGGCGATAAGAAGAAGACGCTGTGACTGGGAGGGGGTGGGGCGGCTTGGGGGGGTCGCAGAGTATACATTTTTTTGAATTGGAAAAACGTGCAGCAAATGGCTTAATTACGTCTGGAGAGATGAGCTTTGATCTTGAGGGCTTCTTCCAGCCGAGCAGCAGATAGACAGCCGCACAAAAGTGCACACGAGTGTGCGCCCTGCAATCAATATGCCTCCAGGTGCCTGCCCCCCCTGCCCCCCTCCTCGCCCGCCGCTTTCATTCACATTTAAATGCGCATATTTCACAGTTAACATGACTTCACAACAACATGGCTTGTTGGCTCTCTTCTTTGGCCTGGTCTAAATATGCAAACAAATAGTTTTGGCAATTGCCAAGTGGGGCATGTCAGACGCCACCGAATCGCTCCAGCCCCCACCCCCCACCACCGCCAGCACAGGTCACCCTGCCCTCCCACAGCCCTGTCGTCCAGTACTGCATGTTGTGGCATGCGGTTGTGCAACGGCAACAACTTTTGCAACATGCAACCAACGAACCAGACGAGCTCTGGCTCCCGCTCCCGCTCCCCCTCCCGCTCCTGTTCCGTTCCACCTCTGCTGCGTGGATGGCAAAATAAACGAGGCCTTAAATCGAACTCTGGACACGGGTCGGGGTCCGGGTCCAGGTCCAGGTCCGGGTCCGGGTCCGGGTCCAGGTCGGGCTGGGTCGCAGGGCCCGGGATCGTCCCGTCTCGTTTGAGGTTAACATAATTTAAGGCAGCAGGAGTGGGGGCCACGGCCAGGACTAGGCCCAGGCCCAGGACCAGGACCAGCAGCAGGAGCAGGACCTCGGCTGTCCATTTAACATGCTGCCAACATGCGTGCGTGTGGCAATTTCGCAAATTATAAATTTTCCACCTGCACAATATGCTGGGCGCCTGCTACTGCTCCTCCCACCTTCCTGTTGTGCTTCCGGTGCTCCCAGCCAACAATCCGACAATTGATCGCTGTTTCCGGCTCTCCTGTGCCCCTGTGTTTATGCGTGTTGCAGCCTGCTCCTGGTCCTGTGGAAATTAAGTCGACACCGAACACAAGCCCTCACAAGTCAGATAGTTTCGGCACCGACCGACATCCCCCGCTTGAGGGGTGGTAAACGAGGGGGCGGGGGGGGGCCTCGTTTGGCATAAATTCCCGACTTGAGGGGCAACTTTGTTGGGGAACTTGGTTTTCTTCAGCCAGAGCCAGGCGGAGAGTCATAAATTGTAAAGTTCTCGTCGATTCGTCGATTAGGGAAAGTGAAGGAAAACAAATTGAAAAAATTCCACCTAAATTCCATGCGATTTAAAGTGCGGCAAAAGAAATTTAACAAAAACGAAATCGCAAAAATAAACGAATTTTCAGGTTTTTATGGAGTGTACGGTGTACACAAACCAATTTACTTTACTCTCGTATTTACTTAAAATTTCAATTTAAAATATACTACATATATTTATGGAGTGGAGAGGAGAGCAGAGGAGAGCAGAGCAGAGGAGAGAAGAGTAGTGGCATGTTGTGCAGCCGACAAAAAGAGTGCGTGTCCGAGGGGACGGGACACAGACACAGAGACACAGCTGAGAAAATTTGCATAGAACAAAACGTAAATGGCAACAATTTGTGTAAGAGCAAATTAAATATTGTAACTGGGAAATGAATTCGATATGGATACGGATGCGGGGAGGCTCCAAAAGGTCAACAGAGGCAGAGAGCAGGCAGCCAGTGTCTCTGCCGATTGCATATCGAAAAGACAGCAAAAGCATGTCCTCTGGGTCGATTCTGTTGATACTCTTCTAGATACGGGTATTTGGCTCAATGGGAGGCCAAAATATAGCCAAAATTCATGGCAACCATTGCAAGGGTATAAAAAACACAGGCTGAAACAGAAGTAGAAGCAGAGCCAGAAGCAAAAATAGAAACAGAAACAGAGACTGGAAAAGAAATAAACAATATGCAAAACACGACGAAGGCGTGCAGAGATTGCATATCAAGTATACGCAGTGGAGAGCTCCAGCTACATGGCTTTGCATATTGGCGAGGAGACAAACCCCCCCCCCCCCCCCATCCGCCCGAAGAAGCACCCAATATAACAAGGTCAGTCCGCATCATTTCGACATCAAATGTCCATAAATCCCTGGCCCCCGCATCGGAGCTCACTTTGTGCATAAATGTTCAAATAAATGTCGCAGGATAAATATTTAATAAACATAAGCGAGAGACGCAAATATCGAGCAAGGAATACACTGACAAATATTGAAATAAAATGGGGGGCAATAAAGCAGCTCTGTCCTCCATCTCCCCCTTGCCCTCTCCCCAATCCACCCCCCAAGTTTATGTCTCAATTGCGTCATCAATTTGCATTTGATGGGGGGAAAAAGAGCGAAATTAGAGCGACGAGGCTGCTGTGGCTCCTCTGCTTTATTGATCGCCCGATTGACATTGCATCAATATCGTGAAAAAGTTAACAAGCAGCAGGCAATATATATATATATCAATATATACGTATATCAACTTTATATTTAAAAGCTTTTCTGTGCTTCTCCTTCGCCGTTTGTTTGTCTTTCGCCCTCTGTTTGTCTTCACGTCGCAGCTCTGCAGACAAATTGAAATGTTGCATTCATTATGCTACCCTTAAAGGGGGTATCCCGATTGCCTCGCGATTCTAACCAGGCCAAGAAGGAATCTACACGAATGCCGGAATGCCGCTGGATCATCATTGATCAGCAGAAAAGGGCCAAGAAAGCGGGAGCACTCCCTTTTTGTCGGTAATTTGCACTAATTTGTTCCACAAAAACTTTATTTCTTCAGCATTTATTATTTAAATGAGTAATTAATTTAGATTTTGTGGCCCTAAGGTGAGGAAAGATCGTGTTGGCATACGAAAGATCCCCTGGGATGGGTTTAAAAATGGTTTTGTGGCAGGAACTATGCAAAAAAGGAAGAGGAACAGGAAAGCCAATTCTGAATAGTCGAATGCAGAAAGTAAGGAAAGATTTGGTCAGATTTGCTTGCCTTCTCGGTCTCCAGCCATAGAGGATTCCTGTATAACCAATCAGGATATTTCTTTGCTTTTATTGAAACCGAATTCCATGGACATTTTCCAGGGGAACTTCTACCCCATCAGGCATTTATCATGTACGCCATTAATATCCAATTAATATTCTATATTTTGAGCAACTTTTCTATACAATTAATTTAATTTCCGCCACCGCCAGCGCCTCCGCCTCCGCCCTCGCCTCCGCCCCGCCCCCGCCTCGACCCGGGGGTAACACATTTTTGTGTCACATCAGCGCAAATTGCCATCCATCGATGCTGCCTATGCACACTCATTAACACAACAATACTCGCACTCGTATTCGTGCTCGTAAAATGCAAACCGAACCCCGATCTGCCCCTGCCACTGCCCCTGCCACCGCCACTGCCCCTGCCACTGCCGCTGGGGGGGGGCGTGGACAATTAATGTGACTGACACACATGCAGATTTTGCCGACGCTCGTTCGCGTTGTCATATTTGATTTACAGTTGCAATTTACGCACTTTCCCAGGGAGGAGGCCGGGAGGACTCCGATCGGGAGAGTAGGAGTTGGCCGGCCGACAGCTGTCCACGTCAGCATCCGGCCTCTGTTTGATGTTGTTAATTGATTTTCAAAGTCAACTGCTCGGGGACGAGCTCTACAGAGAGTGAGAGAGAGAGGGGGACGGGGAGTGGGGAGGTTGGGGGGGCCGCTTTCGCTTTCGCCCCACTCGGAGATTAGCAGGGCAGTGTAAAATGCATCTCCATTGAGGCGCAAGCGACATAAAACCAATTCCCAATCCGCATTCGCTGGACAATTTACAGACTCTGGATATCCTGTGGCTCCCCAGCAGCCAGCCCCCAATCACCCTTGCCCCCCCCCGCCCCCCCACACACTCTCTGATGCGCATTGTAAGTGCAACGAAGCGCATTTGCAGCTGCAATGTTCAAGTGGATTTCGGAGTTGTTCCGTGCATCCAGATGGGGCAGGGAGTGAGAGTGCCAGTGCGAGTGCCAGAAGGGAGATGGGGGAGCGGAGTGGGATTGGGCAACGTGTTTGTTTTATGTGTGGCCATTGTCCAGTGTCCCCCGGACGGGGCGACTGTACTGTATTTGTTGTCTGCCCGTCCGGGCATGCGGTTCAATCAAAGCGATTTCCAATGTCCACAAAATTGCGCAAAAGGACATTTTGGTAATTTCAACGATGTCGCCCACCCCCGGTCCAGGAGCGGATTCGTAAGAGCATCCACCTCTCCGCATACAGAGAGAGAGTCCTGCGAGAAGGTCCTCCAATCTCTTCGAAATGACGGAAGTCGGGCGCCCAATGCCCGCTCGCTGGCTGGTCCGCTCCTGCGCTTGTTGTTGGTAATGAGTTTGGTTTTACTGTTTAAATTTAAACGTGTCCATCAGCCAGGAGGAGGACCAGCAGCAGATGCAGGAGCAGGGGCAGGGGCAGGGGCAGGGGCAGGGCCAGGAGGCAGCGGCTGCGGTCGGCTACAGTTCTAAAGTGTATTTGCATTTAACGCTAAATGCATTCCGACAGGGTTGGGCAGCGGCAAGGGGCAAGGGGGGAAGGGGGGCCAGAGGAGTGGAGTCCTGGCCTGCCTGCGGGAGGAAAAACATGACAGTTGCATTAATTTTGATTGCGTAAATATTTCAAGTGTGCGAATTGAGAGGGGGAGAGGGAGAGGGAGGGAGAGAGCAAAAATGTTTGCCCAGGGCCCATGGTCCATGATCCGTGGCACGGCGGGTGGCGGGCGGTGGGTGGGGGGGTGTGCCAAGAGCAGCAAGTGGCAGCGAATTAAGTGATTGCCATTGAGATGAGCTGATTGCAGCACTGGCTCCTAGTGGCTCCTCTGATTCCTGGGAGGGCAATGCATATTTAAAGTTTGTTGAAGGACCTGCAGCTAATGGCGGAGCCCCCCCACAGCCCCCCCACAGCCCCCCGCCACAGTTCAATGAACCCCACTCAGACTCTGAAGAGAGCGAGAGAGGGAGAGTGGCGTGGCAAGTTTTCTAATTAAAGCAACAACAACCAGAGTAAGAGAAAAGAAGCACTCCATTTCCCCAGTCCCAATCCCAGTCCCAATCCCACTCCTAGTCCCATTCTCAGGCCCAAAGCCAGGGCTAATTTTAGAGGCCAATAAAATGATTCAACCCACAAATGTTTCAGTGCGAAAAGTGCATCGAAATTTATGAGCACGTAGCTGTCATAAAACTTTCGGCGCTCCACTCCACTCCCCCCAGGCCTTCCCGCATGACGTGATAATTTACTTAACTGCCTATCCCCCCCTATCCCCTATCCCCCCGCACCAACAACTACATAACTCGATCCGGGGACCATTTACAAGATGCAAACATCAAATTTTATGACGTCTAGGCCATAATTATGCGAGATTTGTTGTCGTGCGGCTGCAGATGATAAGAGATGAAAGAGGGTTAGGCCTAGAGCTCGTAAACTCCAACAGTTTTGTGTGTCGCTGAATATTTATGGCCAGAGTTCATAAAAGTTTATCAAATCTCCGAGATTTGGCATTCGAATCGTGATTTCTGGTGACAATCAAACAGTTTGTTGGCTTCATTCCGCAACTGAAGCTCCTTTAGTGTATTAAATTCTCCTTTTAAGTGTTTGGGAGCTGGTCCTCCTTCCTCCTGGCCCCTGCCCCCTGCCCCCCGCCGTCTGACCTCAGCAGCTCGACTGCAATTAAACCCTAACCGCATTATCGCCGTCTGTGCCCCATCCGAGCAGCTACTGCTCATCAGAAGTGCTCTGTTTTTGGGCTACCAATACCGCAATGTCTGCGGCATGTGGAGAATTTTCCCATAAGACTGCAATTTTATCCTTGTATACGCTTTCCAAAGGGCATAGGACCCTTGGAGCACCGCCAGGGGTACTCCTCTACTGCCACACGTTCTGCAGGGCATTCATTGCCTCCACAAGCCCCGGTTGGACGTGGGTTTTTTCCTCTCCAACGGCTAGACATCATTTAGACCATCAAGAGCACAGAGAGGGAACAAAGAGCCGAGCTGTCGACTGCTTTGCGGTGATAACTGGGAATTAATTAAATGTCGCGGCGAATGAAATTAAAATAAAAATACCAAAAGCTTCCTTTGGGACTACTTAAGGCGCATGGCGGGGGGATGGTGGGGGGGAGAGGACTCCAGAAGGCCTCTGCTTATCAGCGGCCCATTAATAAGGGACTAAGCCAAAGATGTATGCATCGAGGCAGGACTTTTGGCAGAGCGACTTTTAGTTTAAGCAACTCTTTGGCCCGTTCTTCCTCTTCGTCCGACGTTCGTTTCCGGCCCCGGCCCCGGCCCCGGTTGGGGTTGCTCTTGTTGCATAAACAATAAATGCTTGCAACAATGACAAGGCACGGCACGGGCGGGGGGCACTTCCTTTCGCTGCAAAACAATTGCAGCAGAAAAATTGCAACTTTTGACTTCCGCTCTAAAAGTTTAAATTCATTTCCGGCCCCAAGCTTAGATTTGAGATTTGAGGCGAGAAATTAATTAGAAGTTGGCTCAGACACGCGACCGGGCCCCTACCTCCCCTATCTCGCCCCGCTCGTCCCTCCTTCCCTCCCGTCGCAGGACAGTGCGGTGGGGTGCTATCTGCGCCTTTCGATCCGATCCGATACGTTGTTTGTTCGCCCTTGCCTTTGTCCCGCCTCTGCCCCTCATTTCCTGCGATTTATTGGCCAATTGGCAGACATTTTCCTTTGCTTTTCTTTGCTTTTCTTTGCTTTTCTTTGTTTTTTTTTCGGCAATTTCCAGCTATTTGCTGCAAGTGTTTCCGTTGGCAGATCGGAGCAGGATTTATGATATATTTTTCGATGCAGCTTTGAACTGCAATTAGTGGCAATTAATTCCGGTTAACATTTGATGGCTGCCCCCCCCCCCCCCCCCCCCTCGGAGGAATGCAACGTGTGGGCGGGGGGGATGGGGATAGACAGACAAACAGCTTGCACTCGGAAGGGAGTGACAGAGATTAATGGGAACCGAACAGAGCGGAGAAGAGAAGAGAAGCTGGCCTCTAATCGAATTACCCTCTGTCTTTGCAGGCCTCAAGGATCCAAACGTGGACAGGCATACCACCAAAGGTAAGTCCTTTCGCCAGTACGATGCGATCCAATCCAATCCGATCCGATCAAAAATTAATTAAGAAGCCACTAGAAATGTAAATTGTCTGGAATGATTTCAAACCGAAAACCGTAAACCGAATATTCTCCAAAGCACAAAGTAACCAAAACAAAGGGTTATCCAACTACAACTACAAGGCACAGACGCCACCACAGCACCCCACCCCAAGTCCTCCCCCCCCAGTTTCCACCACAATAACTATAAATTTCTCGGGCCCAAGGCAACCACAGGGCCTTTTCGGATCCCCTTCTCCGAGGAGGCATAAACCAAGCGGCTCTTTAAAACGCAATCAAGCTGAAAATTAATTAAAATTTTCAAGCGGCAAGCGGGATATGAAATTAATGCGCCATGCCCCCGCATTTCGGGAAGGTAAAGGCAAGGTTTAAATTAAAACACACTTGTTACTGTCTAAGACGATGGCTGTTTGGGATCGTCGTCGTCGTCGTCGTCGTCTCCGTTGGAAGTCGTCTCGATTTCATTAAAAATGTTTTTATGCTCGCATTATCCTTTCACTGTGGCTCTGACTGAGACTTGGGCAGGGTTTGCCCTGCCTCCCCCCCCCGTTCAGGTAGCAATTTAATTTGACTATGAAACGCTTGCCGCATCCTTGACACTTTCACTTTCGCCCACCCTGCCACCCAAAAATCACCTTGGCTTACCACGTTCCACGCTCCGGCACCCTACCCCTTTCTCCACGGGGAAATGGCTTGTTTTAAGCAGCTTAAGCTTGTCGTTGACGTTGTCGTTTGTCGCTTGTCGTGTTGTTGTTGGTGCTGTAAAGGTGCTCATAATTTCACGGTAACTGAACACACACGCGTCCTCTTAGCCAGCCATTCGTGCCGTGCCGTGCCTTGTCGTGCCGTGCCGTGCCTTGCCTGCTCTTGGCCCACACTTGAAGCCTTTCCCACCAAACGGAGGTTTGGCTCTGAATCAGTGGCCTCAAACGCGGAGTCGGAGAGCAGACAAGACATCTCCGGCAAATCCAATAAAGTTGAGTGCGGCGGAGTCGCTGAAAGCCTCGGATGTATCTGATATATCGGGTGTGTGGCTTTTGGTCATTGCTTTTATAGAACTTTACTATTGTTTGGATAGTTTTTAAAAGGAAGGAGAAGTTTTTTTAAAAGTAAAGAATCGACTAACTTCGATCCGTGCCCCAACCCACATACAGGGTCCGCCAGAGTTGTCTTTATTAGATTTTGATGAATGTTTTTGATGACTGGAAAAAAATCAAGTAAAAATGATATACTCATTGCATGCTCGGCAACCATTGAATGGATTCATTTCGGTGTATTCATATGCTTTTAAGCGAATTAGTCTGGACAGCAAATGTGATAAATGGGGAGAGCTACACAGAGAGAGAGATAGGGAGGAGAGAGAGAGAGCAGAGCAGAGCTTGCTAAAGAGCGCCTTGTCTGGTGAACCCTTCATAATTATCCTTCAGCTGCAAGTCATGCCATAGGCAGGAAAACTCATCTATTTTAGCTCTTTCCCCAAGACTGCCTCCCTCCTGCACCATCCAGGAAAACCCACTTTAATCTCATAAATCACAAGCCAAAAGAAAACAGAAGCATCAACTGGGTTAAGGGGGGGAAGGCAGGGGCAAGCTAGGGGCATACCGCACATATCATAACATTTAACATATTTCACTTAGGCAAACATTTAATCCGGCAACTTGTCTGGCATCCACCTCCAACGACGGCCTCCTTTGGCTGGCACCGGCGCATAGAACGTGTTCCTTGTGGCAGGCACTGGGTTGGGGGAGGGGCAGGGGTAAGGGGGACGAGGCCACATTTTCATTTCCGTTGGCGTTTTTATTTTTATTTCATATTGCACGTTATCAAATAATGAATATCAAATGTAATGCTTATCATTTATTTGCCAAGAGCCGAAACCGAAACCAAGCGGCTAGATGGGGAGAGCTCCCCCTCAGCCCTGCCCGCCTGCCTGCCAGGTGGCAACATATTATAATATTTACTTAATTTTCATTTCTAATTCGGTCTCTCTTTGGGTGGGGTGGGGGAGGGGGGCAGGCAGAAGCAGGAACCAAACCACAAGCGGACCAAGACCGAGACCTTGGCCCTGGTCCTGGTCGTAGCATAAGGAAAACTCGAAGAAAGAACGAATGAAAGCAGCCTGCATAATCAGCGAGTCTCATAGCCAAAACTTTGTTGTTTGTGGGCGGCAGAGTCAAGTGATTGGGTGGGTGGGTCCGTGGGTGGGTCTGGTGGGTGGTCTCGAGTCGTTCTGTTGGCGCTTCTAGTGGCTTTGGCTGGGGGGCATGGGAGGCGATGTTGATGCTTGCAGGTGGCTTAAGCTGCGTCTAAAGCGATAACGTCAAGTATTTGAATTTTTAATAAAATGAAATGGGAATCCCTCTTTCCGTGAACGGGAGCCCCGCCGAATGCCAGGTACTCTATCCCGGCAGAACCTTCTGTTGCTGCGCAAAGTCTGGATACCCGGAAAGCAGGGCAGGGCAGAGCAGGGCAGGGCAGGGCAGAGCAGTAGATGTATTCAAATACGATTCGTGGCCGCCATTTTCCTGTCACTGGCTGTGAAAATTCACAGCTTTTCCTCGCTGGCTTTCCCCGGGCTAATCTTTTGGTCAGCTAGCCACTCCGGTCGCCCTCCCGCCCCCCGGATGTCTGTCGCCTTGTTGTCTATTCGCTTTTTTGAAATTCCAATTTGAATGCTTCGTGGTTTCTTTCTCTGGCGTCTGGGAGTGGGGCCAGGAGGGACCAGCAACCAATATTATATTATTCAAGCCATCGCATTTGTCTCATCCCCGTTCCCCGTTCCCCGTTCCCTGCTCCCTCTCTCTTTGCTGTACTTGAAAATCGTAATTAGAATTGGTAATGTATTCAAATTGACTTTCATTTCCGCTCGTTCGTTTGCTCGCTCGTTGATTCCTTCATTTGTTTTACGTTTTGTGTGGATTTCTTCATCAGGCAGATGAGATTTTTGCGCTTTTCGCGGCCTGCCCTGTCGAGAGATGAGATGAGATGAGAGGAGAGAAGAGAAGAGATACCGCCACGAGGATATCCACTTTAAATGCCACTGCCACCGAATGATCAACTGCCCAGACAACGGACCCCGGCCGCACAAAGGAACTTTCGATTATCGAGACCCAAAGACTCGCTCGCTTACTTTTTCATCCATATTTCAAAATCTCTGAACGTGAAAGTTTTCTCTTCACTGGGGAAGAGGAAGTGGGTGTGGTGGGCGGAAGGTGGTGGTCGTGGGGGGTGGGCAAAGAAACTGAAACTTTTACTGGCTGGAACGCAGTGAAACCGTAAAGAATTCAACTAATAAAAATCAGGCATTCAAGTGCGAAAAAATCGCGAAAAGCATCATCAAATAATGTGCCACTCAAACTGAACCCCGTCCACGCCCATGCCCCATGCCGCATGCCCCATGCCGCATGCCTCCATTGGAGTTGAATCCACCGAAAGACAAATAGGAAAAGAAAAGAAAAGTAAAAGGCAACTTTGGAACAAAATAAAACTATGCGAAGATGCAGAGAACGAGAGGGAGAAGGAGAGGGAGAAAGAGAAAGAGAGAGAGAGATACAGATAAAGGAAGAAGTGCAAAAGTTTCTCTAACCCGAAAACCGAAAACCGAAAATAATAGAGGACTCTAGAGATGGCAGCGTGCGGATGAGGCGCACTATAATGTCAGCTGTTTGCCGCTGGAATTCGAATGTAATTCCAGATCTGCGGGGGAGGAAGTCGTGGCACGAGCACATGCCTCGCCCCGGACCAGGGCGAGGGCCATACGTCATCGGGGAAAACTTCGATAGGTGGCCCGAGAAGGCGGCGTGTCTGGGCGAGGATTGGATGCGTCTTTGCCGGCCACATATTTCCTCTGCCACGAAGCGTGCGAAGTATTTTCCCTCTCCTGTGTGCCTGTGTGTGTGTCTGCGTAGCGGAAAAGCAATTTTCCTTTGTGTCGTGCACAGGTTTTCACTTGGCATTGTCTTCCTTCCGCACTGAGCTGGCAAATTTGTTGCAACCGAAATAAACACTTTATTAAATGCATTGGAATAAGCGCCAGGCATTTGAGAAGCCAAAGGAAAGGAAAACCCTCCGCGATTTTCCTTTATTATACCCGATACTCAAAATGAGTATTGGGGTATATTAGATTTGTGGTAAAAGTGGATGTGTGTAACGTCCAGAAGGAATCGTTTCCGACCCCATAAAGTATATATATTCTTGATCAGCATCAATAGCCGAGTCGATTGAGCCATGTCTGTCTGTCCGTCTGTCCGTCTGTCCGTCCGTCCGTCTGTCCGTCTGTCCGTCTGTCCGTCCCCTTCAGCGCCTAATGCTCAAAGACTATAAGAGCTAGAGCAACGATGTTTTGGATCCAGACTTCTGTGATATGTCACTGCTACAAAAATATTTCAAAACTTTGCCCCGCCCACCTCCGCCCCCACAAAGGGCGAAAATCTGTGGCATCCACAATTTTAAAGATACAAGAAAACCAAAAACGCAGAATCGTAGAGAATGACCATATCTTTTAGACTGCAGAATCTGAATTGGATCGTATTACTATTATAGCCAACATCAAGAAAACAATTTCATTTTTTCTCGCCCTGTCTCTCTCTAACACACACGTAGCATAGGCGGCTTTGCTTAGAGTAAAACATTAGCGCCTAGATCTCAGAGACTATAAAAGCTAGAGCAACCAAATTTGGTATCCACACTCCTAATATATCGGACCGAGACGAGTTTGTTTCAAAATTTCGCCACACCCCCTTCCGCCCCCGCAAAGGATGCAAATCTGGGGATATTCACGAATCTCAGAGACTATTAAAGCTAGAGTAACCAAATTTGGTATCCGCACTTCTGTTAGATCTCACCATAAAACGTATATCTCAAAATTTCGCCACACCCCCTTCTGCCCCCACAAAGGACGAAAATCTGTTGCATCCACAATATTGCAGATTCGAGAAAACTAAAAACGCAGAATCATAGATAGCGACCATATCTATCAGATTGCTGAATCTGGATCAGATCAGATCATTTTTATAGCGAAAGGAAACAAATCAATTTGCAGTGGCTACGCAGCGCCCGACGTCACGCTCAGACTGATTTTCTGTGTCTCTCGCACGCACTCTTTGTCGTGTCGTTTAATATTAGCGGCGTCTGCCGGAGGAGAGCCATACTGACTTAGTATCGGGTATAACTGTAGAGTTGCGGTGTCCGCAGCAACTCACAACGTTCCCCCTCGTTTTTTTTGTTTTTGTTCTGCCCGCACATGTGACTCCAGTGGCTCCAAAAAGGATAAAGGATAAACTTTGAGCCAAGTGTATTTGGTGCTAAGCCAGAGCAGGAGCCAGGGACGGGGCAGGGGAAGGAGCAGGGGCAGGGGTCTCGATGTGAGCAGAAAGTGGATTGCTAATGCACTCGAAAGGGGGTAAATGCCCAAAGAAAAAGAAAAGATCCAACATAAGTATCCCATTTGAACAGGCAAAGGCCCTTACAAATTATTACTTATTTATTTGCTGGTTTCTTTGCATCTCCCTCTCCCTCTCTATCTCTCGGTCTCTCTCTTTATTTTGCCCCCCATTTTCTGTTTTGTGGAGTCGGGAAAACCTCGCTCGGATAATCGAAGCCAGGAATCAAATTATGCTAGAATTGAGATTGATTTTTTATTCAATTTTAATGCGACAAATGCAGGCAGATAAACAGACGAGGACTCGCACACACACACACATGGCCCGAAGCTCCTGGCCCTAAACAGGGCTGGGGGTGGGGGGCAGCCCCACGTCAGCAAACACGTGGATGGATCCTGGCCTGGCCTGGCGTTGGAGCGGGGGGCGAGGGGGGGGCAGAAATTATAACAACGATGGCACACGGGGGAGTCGCACTGGATTAGGTCGTCCTTCGAGATCCTTATGGGGAACTTTTTGAATATTACAACATAAATCGATTAGCTTCTAGCAGTCTGTGCTTCATCTCACCCTCATGCCAGCATGTACACGTGTGTGTGTGTGTGTGTGTGTGTGTATCTATGTGTGTGTGTGTGTGTGTGTGTGTGGGAGGAGGGTGTCTGTGTTGTCACTGATTGACACTTGAAGCGAAATTTTTTTGCTTGCTGCTGTTTGCTGTTTGCTGTTCCTCTTCTACCATATCTCGCCATTGATATGCGTCCCATCCACTTGACTCTGTGCAACGACAGCGACGGCGACAAGGATATGAGGACCAGGATGAACGTCGAGGCCAGGCTTCATCTAATAAGCATCCCCACACATAACACATATCTCCACTCTGGCGGTGCTCCAGCGACGAGTTGGCAGCTCATCAATACACAGCTTCATCATCAGCTCCGGATCGGGGCTGGCAAATTGGCTTTCAGCTCCTGGCCCTGGCCTGGCCCGACCCGGACCTGGCTTGGCCCGATTTCTAGCATAAATTGAAAGGAAATTAAACATTGAGTGGAGCTTTGAGCTCCAGGGGAAATTGTTATGTGATAATTGTTTGGGTCTTCTTCCCCACCGGGGATTGCATTTTTGTTATCGATTTGCACCCAAAACACGGTGGGAAAGCGGAAGTGTGTCAAAGGTAAGGACATCTATGGGTCCAAAGTTTAGCTGTTTGTCGAATGGCTTATGGCGTTTCCTGTTTGTGCAGTAAATTACATTTCAATTTAGATCATCAACTGAAAAGGGCTCGGGAACGGGATCTGGACCAGTCGAAGGCCGACAGAAATCTGCTGAGCAAATACTCAACGCCTTAACCTCAGAATCGGGCCAAACACAACTGAACAAACTGCAATTAGCGCACACAAGGGTAAATATGACAAATTTCAAACACAGGGGAGGGGAGGGGCGCTGCGACTAGCTAGGGGTGGATTCAG
Source organism: Drosophila pseudoobscura (assembly GCF_009870125.1). Lineage (NCBI taxonomy): Eukaryota > Metazoa > Arthropoda > Insecta > Diptera > Drosophilidae > Drosophila > Drosophila pseudoobscura. The sequence goes on from NC_046683.1 coordinate 56,396,243, forward strand.
ATTCGGGCTCGACACGAGCGGAGCATAAGGTATAATTTAACACAAATCAAAGGGAAAATGCGTCGCGAATTCGGAATCGGAATCGGAATCGAACTCATAGATACTCGGTAGCACACGTGAGAGGCAAAGGGGTTCGTCCTGGGCTATAGATGAGTTATGGGGCAGATGAAATCAATTGTCTTGGCAACAGACGTGGCAGGCAGGCAGGCAGGCAGCCATCCTGCCATTCCGGCAGGGCTTTAAAGCGAAAGAATTCCGCAATGCCACTCCTCCGCCTCTTGCTGCTTTGTAGTCCAATTAAAAGGGTTTGTCGTTTGTCGTTTGCCGTTTGTCGTTTGTCGTTTGTCGCTGAAAGGATTCACTTTATTATCATTGAGGGGATTTGGCTTAGGGGATATTCCATTTTTGTAGTTGCTCTGCCAGCCATCCTCCCATCCTCCCATCCTCCATTCAGCCTCCACTCTGTCCCCTCGGCTAGTACCTGAAGATACATCCGAGTCGAGTTTCATGCTTCGGTCGTTCGGCAATTTGTTGTCGCGGCTGTTGACTTTGTCATTTCACTTTTTCCCTTTTCATTTTCCGCTTTCGGACCGCTTTTCGACCTTAAGCATTAGTTGCATGACTTTCCCCAGCAGGGGTGTGGCGGGGGGGGTGCCATGATTTTCCGTAGCTGCTTGCAACGCAGACAAAAGCCAACTTTTGTCATGGGGCACGAAGGATCTGCCAGGGTATCCACTACGTCGGCTATCCTAATCTGTGGCCCTATTCTCCTTTTTTTTGTTGTTCTGTTATTCAGGAGCCACCCACTCATCGTGACAAAGTGGGTTTGGCTTTGTTTTTGAAGCTCCTTCTCGTGGGAAACTTTTCCAAGAACATGTCAAGTTCTCATCGTCATCATCATCATCGTCGTCGTCGTCGTGGCCTCATCCCGCGTTCTTTTTGCTGCCCGAGCAGCGTTGTCTGGTTGTAATTATCACGCTAATGAATCAAGTGTACTCGCTTGTAACTAATTGATATGAGAAAATGACATTGGCTTTTCATTGTTCACAGAACTGGTCCACAGAGAGTGCGGAGCAGGGGTTGGTTCGATGGAAATCACAGCGAAAGAAAACTTCTGCCGCGTGTGTGCTTTAGGGTCAGGGGCGGGGGTTGTGTTTGTGCATTGCCCAAGCGGGTGGTGCGGTGTTCCCCATTGATTTGCATGTGAATTTTCCATATTAGCGGGAAAACTAATGATCAAACGAATCCACATCCCATCCCCCAGCTACACTCAGAGAAATGTGTTTAATATTTCGATTAAATATGCGTTTTTAAGCACAAAATTAAATAGAATTTGGTTGGATTTAATATACAAAATTTTATTAAAAAATATAAATATATAGCACATTAAAATATATCTAATATATTCAATTTGTAGCTTATTGGGTTTCATATTTCTATGAAATATTTAATTTAAATGTGAAAAATATTTTTAATTGATTTTGAATATATTTCATATTTATATTAAATGAATTAATGAATATAAATTAATAAAATATTAATGAATTAGTATTAAAAATATTTTTAATTGGTTTTGAATATATGTATTTCATATTTATATTAAATATATTTATTATATTTTATTATTATTATTATTATATTTTATTATTATTATTATTATATTATATTTAAAATATATTTAATATAGATATGAAATATTTTCGTATAAATACAAAAAATGTAAGTCTGGCCACTCTCTGGCCAAATCCATTGGTCCTGTTTTCTCTGGGTGTAACCGCTGGAGTGTTTGAGTAAAGGAAACAAAAAAAAACGGGAGACTTGATTAGAAATAAAAATGCTGCTTCAGTAATTGTCTTGAACTTTAGTGCCTGAAATATGTAAACTTTTCCAAATGAATTTTCACGATTTCATTGCTTGACTTTCTCCGTTTTACTTTTGCGCGCCGGCCCCGCGCAACTCTCCGGGGATTTCCCGCCGGGAGCTTGTTAAGCGATTTTCCCTTCAGGTGGAGCTTGGCGATGGCGATGGCGATGGCGATGGTGATGATGATGGGTTCTGTGCCTCCGTTGATGACTTTCGGCTCCCTGGAGTATTTTGCGCCCCCAGTAATAACTGCGATTGTATTTATATTTATTGTTATTTAGCATAAACAACTTTCCTCAAATTGCAAAAGGAGAACCTCACAGGACGGGCATGGGATGGGGGCTGGGAGGGGGGGCAAAAACTTTGCATAAGCCGAACCGAGCCGAGCTGCGGCGGCAATCAATTTCAATTTTTAAGCCCTTTACCGAGGACAACATTTTTAATTAATCGTCGGATTACCAGGAGCTGCAGGACTATGGACGTGGCTGCAGCCCTGGCCAGCGGTTTACTGTTCCTCGTCCTTCCATATCCCATCGCATGCCGTCCCGTCCTACCGCATCCCATTTCATCCCATCCAGCTGTCCATTTTTTTCCATTATCTGTGCCATTTATTCTATTTTTGTCGCACAACTCAACTAAACGAGCGACAAATTGCCAGCGAACGTCGACCAAGTGCCCGGCAGCGGCATTGGCATCGGCATTGGCATCGGCATCGGCATCATCCTGGGTCCTGGGTCCTGCTCCGTTTGCCGTTCTCCGTCCTGCGGCCATGATGAACTTTCATTGTCTACTTCTCTTCGCTCCGCGGCGGCTTAATCCTTCCACGCTTTGTGTCATCAATGCGTCCGTGCCACTTGTGATGGATTTCGGAGCGATAGTTGGGCATCGGGCATTCCGGCCATATGGTCAGAAGTGTCATGGCAACATTCAGAGCGGATTGCGGATTGGCGATTGCGGAGGAGGGCTGCAAAAAGATTGCATTCACTTCGTTTTACTCGCATTGTGGTTTTGGTCTCTGGCGCCCCGAAAATCTGTTTTGAAAACCAATAAATCTGATTTATTGGCTGCCACTCCGTCCCTCCGTATCTCCGTCTCTCGACTCCATCTATCCCTGTGTCCCTTCATTTGTGATTTAAGCTGCAGCTCTCTCTCCGTTTTTGCGATGTGGGCAATGATGAAGTGTCGTAGGAAGGTTAACACTGGGGCTGTGTCAATAGCTCACGAGAATTTACCGAAAAGCTGATGATTAAAAGCTGATCAAAACAGACATAAGCTAATGCATAGCCCCCAAACTGTGGCCGGAGCCCCATTAGCTGGCATCCAGGCAGAGGCAGCCTCCACCCCACCCAATTATCATCATCAAAGTCCGTCAGAGCAGAAGAAGCTAAGGTCGTAAATTACAGAAGGTGCCAGGAGCCAAACAGCACGGAAAAATTGTTAAAAATAATGACACATTTCCCACATCTCTCCATTGGGTCATCATTGATGGGAGGGAAATGGCCATGGCTTTGAGGGTGCGGGGGGCGGTAGCGGTGGCGGTGGCAGTAACCCGTCGACGTTGTCATCATCATCGTTAGAGAGGCGCAAATCTGCGCTCTGGGCAATGTTATTGTTACAATCGACACCCGACGCGTTAAAAACACACACCACACGATACACACAGACACACAGGCAGACACACAGATACACACACACACACACACAGAGAGAGATATCCCCGTAAACGAGCCAACGAGTGGGAATGGGAGTGGTTCGGCGTATGACCCGTGGCGTATTTCGGTTTTGACCAACGCTATATTCCCAATCCCCTGTGCAGTCCCCTGCCCGGACCCCTGCCCCTACCCACACACTCATGCCATTCGCATTGCCACATCTCTCAACGGGGGTGTTGACAATTCAAACGCAATAATTGCGACTGCGAACCGCACGACGCTCGACGTTCGACGTTCGACGCTCGACGCTCGACGGGATTCGGCAGTCGGGATTCGGTTTTGGCGAAAGGTGTGGCTCTCGCTGCTCTCGTCCGCTCGTTATGCCGTGTTTGACACAATGTCAACTTTTTGTAATAAGTTTTTGCCCTGCCCAGCCCTGCTTTGGCCCTGCTTTGGCCATAAAAAGCGGAATACGATGTAGCATTTCGATGTAGTACGTACGTACGAGGCGATGCTAATGGCAGTTGCAGTTTGCTTTGATCTCCGCACCCGGGGGTAGTTCAATCTTCAGTCTGCACCCCGTGTCAGACGAGACGCAGTTTTAATGAACCCTCTAGCCCTCTGCTGGGTCTGTGCCTGGACCTGGGCCCGGACCTGGGTCTGGGTCTGGGTTGTTCTCTTGTTGCTGATTTTTGATCCTGTTACCCATTGTGGCCATTGTTCTCGCACTCTAGCATTCATCATTCGCCCTGGTCGTGGGCCTGTCCCTCGTCCTGGCTTCTTTTTGTCGGTTATTTTCTCTCGTTTTTTTGTTGTTGTTGACTGGGTGTTTATTATTAGCCTGGCAAATACATCCGCACGGCAGCCGGCGATCCTTTTTTGCCTTTTCAGCTCCGTTCTATTCAGTTGAGTTCCCCGGCATTGTGTCGCGGGCACAGCGCTGAATGTTGGTTTAATGAGTTGAATATGTCAATGGTCTCGTCTCCCCTCGGTGCGGCAACGGCAGGGGCAGGCAAATGTAGTCATTAGCATTTGAATATTACGCAAAATATTTTCGGGAAAAATGGAAACATGCAAAGAAAACGCATTTTTAGTGGTGCGGCAGCCTCGGGCGGGGTTTCAAGTAAATGTGACTGAAGAATACAAGCACAATAAATGTCAAAGTATTGGTGAGCTTTGAAAGCTCTGTCTGATCTCCGTAGATAAAGCTTTTCCCTGCATCCGTGAGCTGTGTGCATGTGAAAGCTTTCCCCTGATTTGCATTCACTTTCAATTTTAAACGACACATTTAATTGTGGCATATGTTCAAGGACCTGAGCCCGGGTCCCGCAGAGCTGCTCAGCCATTGAATGGCCACAGAAGCCGCCAGAAACACGGTGACATATTGCGCAATGGAAGTGGTGGAAGCGGTGGAAGCGGTGGACGTGGTGGATCAGGATGAGTACCGAGCGGGACTCTACTTATCGGAGCGTTATCTTTACGCTGGCGGTGCTCAGCTAACCGCGAAATCGAATCCATAGATCAAGCGAGCGAGCGAGCGGGTGAAAAAGTAAAACCGATTCAGCTCTCGCGATTCATCTGATAAATGAATGGCAGCCACCGAATGTTTGCAATTGCTTTGACATGTTGGACAACAATGGAGGAGAGCAGACGGTGGGCAGACGGAGGGCAGACGGAGAGGGCACGGCCGCCTCGGGGAGCGGCTGATGGGTGGCGCAGCGCGACTTAAGCCGCTGACAAATGCGATTGCCTATTGAAATTGAAAAAGACCCGAAATGGAAGCAGTACGAGCAGTAGAGCAACCCTTGAGGTCCAGATATCCTTTTGTGGGCATCCTGCTCTGGGCATTTGCATTGATTTCAATTAATTTGCTTGTTGTTGTCCCTGATCCGTCGCCGTGTTGTTCCGATTGCGTGATTGTAATTGATATTTGGTTTGGGTTGGGTTTTTGGGCTGGTGCGAGTCAAGTGCTTGCAACCCCCCGTCCCCTCCCCTCCCCACCCCTGCCCGTCCATCGGTCCACCCGTCCAATGGGAATTATGTAAATGCCAAACATGCATTAGAGAACGGACGGGAGCTGGCTCCTTGGCCCACCTCTAAGCCTTCCCGGAATTATTCAGGCAGATAACTTCTGGCCCTTCTTCATCAGTCCTCAGCTGTGCGAATTTTCCATTCCGTTCCGTGGATAGACGCCCGTACTGCTGGTCCTGGGGCGAGGGTGACAACAGCCAACTGTCATTGACAGCTTCGTTGGCTTCATCTTCATCCTTCAGCCAGGGACAACAAGGTGTCGTCCCCCTACGCCCGTAGCCCGTGCTCCGTCCTTTGGCTTTGTCTTTTCCGGAAGAGAATGAGTCAGCGGCATTTCGCATTTCACATTTCCTATTTTCCTATCCCCATTTGCTTTTAGTTTTGTGAATTTCAAATGCCAGGACATCTGTTCAAGTGTTCCAGGTCTCAGGCCCAATCCTGCCACGATGCTAATGCGTTTAGTCCATCTCGAGGAGTTGTCGGTGTGGGGGGGAGGGAAATGGAATCGTATGGAATGGGGAAGAGCTTAAAGAACCCGTAACCCTCTTATGCAGCTCGTCTCAGCACTTAATTTCGCCCCTAATTGCTGCAATTTGAATGTTTAATGCAATCCAAAATTATAGAGGGTAATTATTATTAGTTGTACCCGACCCCCCGCTCCCTGCCCCCTGGCCCCTCGATTGAATCGTGCGTGTGAAAACCAATTGGTTCCATCGCCTGCTGCCTGCTGCCTGATGCCTGCTGCCTGATGCCTGCTGCTTGACGGACATAAATAGTTGATTTGGGGATCGATGGGGGTGTGTCCTTGGAATATGTATATTTGGAGGCTTTCAAATATTTATGGGGGATTTAGCATTTATTTATAAAATTTGTTCAGCTCGGGTGAATCGCGGGTGGAAACTTTTCCCTCGCTGTACAAAGTTTTCCCCACCAAGCAAGCCAAGCAACTTTCCCTGCCCTCCCCCCTTCCCTTTTTCGTGAGAGGAGGGGGGTGGGGGTGGGGCTTGCCTTTAATTGTTAATTGGCTGCATCGATTGTTAATTGTTCCGGAGACCTGATTGCGGGCATTGTGAGTGGAAACTTTTTCAAGTGCTTTCGTCTGGGCAAAGTTTGGAAAGCGAAACAAAAGGTGCGCTGCTCCTCCGATTGCGGATTGCCCGATTGATTGGTTGCTGAATTAATTACGTGGATTACATAATCCTCGCCCCCATCCACCCCCCACCCTAGCGGCAGTCCATCATCCCCCCCGCCCCATGAGCCCATCGCCAGTTGAACTTTAAGTTTTCTCCGTGACGATGCCTCGTTGATGGGCCGTTGATAATTCGGGAGCATAACAGCCCATTCCAAGTGTCGCCAGATCCATTCCCATTCCCAGTCCCATTACCATTTTCACTTCTATTTCCAGCCATTGCCCATTTTTTATTTATTTTATTATTATTTTTTTTTTTTGTTGAACAAAATTTTGGCAAATTTACACTTGGCTAACAAAAGCGGTAACAACAACAAAAGGCACACAACTAACAATACCGCCCGCCCGATGCCAATCCCCCCCCCCCCCCCCCCCCAATTTTCCATTTTCTAGGGTTGCCTGATTGCGCAATGGTGCCCCCAAATGCCTCCCGGGGTACAGTCCCAGTCCCAGTCCCAGCCAGTGCCATAAATAAGGGCCACATTCAATGCAAATTGGACTATTTACGCAAATTTTATTGCCACACAATTTTTATATATTTATCTTCTTTCTGTTGTTGCTAGTTTTCTTACACACACACACACACACACACACATACACTCGTGTATATAGAATGCTTTATTCCTTTGTTGTTGCTAATATTTTTCCATCCCCTCCGTGGAGATTTGGCTGCTGCCCCCAAGCGTCTACTAAATCAGGCAATTTGAATGTTGCTTCCTTGACTTTCACTTTGACATTTTGGCACTTTGGTTTTCTGTTTTCTGTATTCTGTATTCTGTGTTTCCCCAATAGCCTCCGCATCGGTGCGGGAAAACCCTTTTCCTGCTCGTCGAATTATGCGATTTTGTGTCATTATTTCGTCGCTAAACGAAGCGAATTTCTCCCCCCATGCTCCCGAAAATCCAGAAAATCGTTGGGTAGCCGAATGTGTTTTTTATTGACATTTAGACGCGTCGCAGATTTGGCCCCGGCATCAACGGGTTGAGTCTGAGCTTCCTGTCCGGACGTGGGCCTTAGTCTGGGCCTGGTCCTGGTCCTGGGCATGGCCTTGCCTATGGCGGCTCTGTGTCATAAAGCGGGGGGGGATTTACCAATAAATTCGTTCTAGTGAAAATTTATTGACATTGCTTTTTAAACCGCGACGCGTGTTGTGCCCCCGCACTTTTATCGCCAGGAAATTGACATTGAAGTCTTGTTTTGGGCCTGAATGGAACTGACCTTTAAAGCGGAAGATATTGGAATATCGATAGGCAAATCGAGCAGAGGTAATGGCTGGCTAACGGGCAGGAGTGGAAGAGAGTATTCCTTTTGAAATGAATATCTAGGCAGGAGGAAGAGCAAAGTGGGATGCCCCTTGGACGACTTGGCCCCTTGGAACGCCCATATATCTCGATCGAGAAAAATCTGTTGAGACTTGGAGCTGCGGGCCGGCAGATAGGTGTGGAGGCCATTCTACTCCCAATCGCCGTCGCCAGGGTCCCGGCTCATTAATGTCCCTGGAACTGTGACTCTCCGGGTCGTCCAACCAATAACTACAGATCGCCGGCAGTATAACATCAAGGGGATGGGATGGGATTCCAATGATGACAAGTGGAAAACTTACCCAGCCTCCACTGAGAGCTCTTCATCTAGATTTGGGCACATGAAATCTGTTCAAACCGCCACAGGACCTCATAGTCGTGAATGGTGATTCGTGGCTCTCGTGTTTCTGAGTGTGTCTGGGTCTTGTTAAGCCGCTTTCCTCCTTTCGCTCCCTTGGAAGGAGGTAAAGTCCAGAACTTAGGCCTCTGATTCAGTCTGTGATGGCGCGCTGCTTGGCTTGAGGAGACTTCCTTCTCCCTGATGTCCTGCCAAAAGGCATCCATTAGTTCTAGATACATACATACGCCGGCGTGTATCTTATTTGTTCATTGAATTACTCAAGATCTATCTGTAAAGGCACAATAAGACGAAAGCTGTCTTTAATTGGTTCGTATCTTTCTGGGGGGATCCTCCTCGGAGATCCCTGAATGTTTGTGCAGGGGACAACAGTCTGAGAACTTCTGGGGCCGATCAGGTGTGGTCTGGGGGTCGCTGCCAACTGGTGACACCATTGCTGTACACGCTTGTACATTGCCGGTTGCTGTCATGAGAGGTATTTTGATCATATCGGGCCATTATTGTAGCCGGATCAAAGAAAACAGTTCTCAAACAGGACTCAGGCTCTTCCTTCTACAGTGGCAGATTGAGCGTGATGTAAAGGAATGGAGACAGATCCCCATTGAAAGAAATATATAAATTGAGTGCCGGTCACGACTGGTTTTCGGCTGTTTTCAGCGAACAGATCGCATTATTTCCATTGCCCTCTGTCGTTCCTGCCGTTCCCTGCCCGTTTCCTTTCCGATCCGATCCGATCCGGGCCAAAGCCACATTCAGGCAGACACAAAAGAGCCAAAAATTAAGTGAGTTATTAGCTCGTTATCTTTCGCACTTAATATTTACACAGTTGGGGCCACTGCCGAACAAATCGGAGTGTGAAAGGCCCCAAAGGGAGACTGTGGACTCCACCTCCGCTCGCTGGCAGTCAGTTTACCCCTAATTTTGTCGCTTGTGTTGCTTAAAATTCAAACAATGTGTTGATGCCTTCACACCAACCGAAAACATGCATAATTAATATGCAAAAAGCGGTAGCAGGCAGCATCAACAACAACAACAACAACAACAGCAACCTCGTTCTCGGAAAGGAAAGGAGCAACTTTTCCGAGCGGGCTGCTTGTGGAAAATTGAAAGGGTTAGCATAATTTTTTCGGGCACGAGGGGAGCAGAGAGAGAGAGAGAGAGAGAGAGAGAGGTGACATTTTGCTTTTTGCCTGCTTCATTATCACAGCTTTCGCGTCAACATTATTTCCGCAGAACGGGAGGAGAGCGGGCATCGGGTGTATACCCTCGAAGAGGGTACTGCGACTTCAGCAGCGAAGTGAGCACTTCCAAGGGTCTTCCTCTGCCATAGATCGGGCGAATTCAATCCGCATTGGAGTGGAGCTGCAAGGGTATCAAGAGCTTCGGCTGCATGCGGCTCGGGCTGTCAGTGCCATGCATAATTCATATGAGAAAAGCAACAATAGGCGGCTACGATGAGCGGAGGAAATGTGAAAGCCCCAAACCTTTCCGAGCAGAGCAGCGAAAATGCTTTAATTGAAGCAAACGAAGACAGACACACACACAGCCACACATGCCACATGCCGCATGCCCCTTGGACTCATTTGCATATTTCAATGCATGCAATTAGGCGTAAGGAGTGGCTGGCGAGGGGCACGGTGTGGCACGGAGCGGGTACCAACTGTGATGACAAGAAAAAAAAGTTTTCTTTTGCTTTTTCTTTTGTAAGCTTCCATTTTTTAACCGTATTCTCTCTGCCGGGCTCTTCTTTTCAGCCAAATCACGGCATTTTACGGTGAACGGTCTGAGTGCCAATAACACGCTTCAGCAACAGCAACAATACAACCTGCAATCATCGAACGACACTCGCAACATCTACAACAATCCCTATATACCACCCCAACAGCAACAACAACAGCAGCAACAACAACAGCAACAACAGCAGACCCAACAGCAACGCACTGCTCACCTGTTCAAGGCCCTGGCCGCCTCCACTGCCGGCGGAAGTAATAGTCTAAGCCATCCCTACGACTTCTCCAACTCATCCTCGTCGTCGAACGCCAATAATGAGCACCAAGGATCATCGTCTTCGGAGGCAGAGAACGCTTTTCTAACTCATAATAACGGTAAGTGCGGGCCATGCTATATGGGATGGGGGGGGGGGAGCCGATGGAGCCTGTGGTCAATATTCAACCATAAACAGTAGTCTTCTGCTCCGCCGCAGAGTGGCTTCCGGTCGGGGAAGATGCATAAAATGCATAGCCGGAAATTGAATTAAAACTCGAGCAATTAAAAACACAACTTTCCGGGTCCTAAGTAATATTTCCTCTGCCGCAATGAACCAGGAAAACAACGGGGCAAAAAAAAACTTGCCCACCTGCCACCGGTTGGCTGGCAGCTTGCCATAATTTGCACGCAATTTGCATTTCAAGTGGCCAATTCCCCGCCGTAGCAGCCGTAACAGCCGTAGTCCTGCTCTCCCATCATCTTAAGTTGGTGGCCAGCAGCCCAGACTCCTTCCTCCTGGGCTCCTCTCTGTGATTTCCCTTCTAATTACGAGCTCACAAAAAGGTGCTCATAGCTCACAGTCCCCGAGTCTCCGAGTCTCAGTCTCTGGCTCAGACTGGCAGCCAAACTTGGCTTGGCACCCACTGGGAGGGCAGCGGCGACGGCAGCGGCGGCAGCAGTAAGTGAAATTTATGTGAGTGCTTATAATTTGTAAAAGTAAACGAACCAGGTAGAGCTACAGCGTTGTCGAGGGGCGGGTAAATGAGAGTTTGCTTAGCAACAAATTACAACGAGGATCGCTCGGCAAGGGTGGTGTGGTGGCAGATACACAGAGACAAGGGAATCCCAACTATTGAGGGAGTTACTACTATGACGGAATCACAGTATTTGTGGGGAGATGGACCTGTCCCCGCTCGGGGATTACAGCCGGAACCAGGAATAACAGAGGGAAATGTAGAACTGATCCGATCCTAGTCTATTCTTAAAGCTCGTCCTGGAGCTCTTCTCCTGTCTGGCCCGGACCGGCCCTGCCCTGCCAGGCCCAACGGGCAGTAACAACAAATCACGACTCTGGCTTTTCTTTGCTCCATTGTTGGCTTCCTTCTTGGGGGGGCTGGCCATAAAATGTGGCAAAGTGCAATTGCCTGGCCGGGGTCGTGGTCGTGCCCGGCCCGCCCGGCCCTTATTGGGCGTAGGTCGAGAAGGACGCCGCCAGTTATGCAATAAAAATCATTAAAAATATAAAAATGAAAGCGGGAAACTTAACAAGCAGTCAGGCTCCTGGCTCCTGCCCCGCCAGCCTCCTGCAGACGCTGCGGCTGATGAAGCCATGAGAAAGGAATTGAAAAAAAATCCTCAGACGCTGCAAGGAGATGCATCGTTGTTGTAGCAAGTAACAGGAAACTAAACGAGCACCCAGCGCCATAAACTTAAATCACGATTAAAAGTGTGATTATCCTTGTGGCGCTACAAATCGCCGCTGCAGCTGACAACACACACACACACACACACACACAGACAGAGGACGCGGACGAGGACATAACAACCGCCTGTCCTGCCGTCTTGCTATCCTGTCCTGTCCTGCTCCGCACTGCCTCCTCCTTCAGGGGCCTCTTGTAGTTCTGTTGTTGCAGTTGTCTGATTTTATATCTTTACAACCAGGCGCGGCTGTGGATGAGTAGACAGAGTGGCAGTGCCAGTGCCAGTGCCAGTGCCAGTCGCCGTCGATGTTGTAGTCTGGGTTTGGGTCTGGGTCTGGGTCTCGGTCTGGAGTCCCAGCAGGTCCCGAGGTCGGAGGAGTCCTTTGTGTGTTGGGCTCTGTTTTGTTTTGACTTGTGTATGGCCCGTGGCTACATAGTTTCGCCCCAGCCTCCCTCCTGATATCGGCGTAGATGCTGAGAGCTAACTACACACGTACGTAGTGCCTGCTGGCGAGTGTTGCTCTGGCTTAAAGAGTTGCATCCAAATAGTTTCCATATTTAATTGCCCTTCAATGCATTGAGAAGCCCAGTTCTGCAAATGAAAGTAAAGGAAATTGTGAGCCTAAAAAGACTCCGGCCCAAGCCTTTGAGGAGAAATCGGGCTTGCCTTTTTTTTCCTGTTGTTTGTAGCAGCAGATTGTACGGGTTTGTCGAGGGTTATTCGCGAGCACTTCTAATTATTCCCCTTACGCATGTTCCATTCTGCAAATTCATTGCCCAACGATTGAAATGCCAAATTTTGCCATCGGACAAAGGAATTAGAGGAGGGGTGGGGGTGGTGGTGGGGGGTGGGGGGTAACGCTTTCATTCGTTGCGAAGACCTACAAATAAAGACTACGAATAAGCTGGGAATTAAATCCTTTTTTTTGTATTTTGCCCAATCTTGGCATTCGCCGGGATTCGGTCCGGCCCTTCGCATATGTCCAGAATGTCCATCCAGGCTGTCCATCTATTGCGAGGGGCTTTTTGCCGGGGCTTTCCGCCCTAAACTGTCAATTGTTCGATAGATATTTGCCAATTTTACAGTCGTCCTGCCTCGATTTCACTGCAAACAGAAACAAAGCCGAATGCAAATAAACGCAGGCGGGCCCAGAAGTGGCAGGGCCTAGAACAAAGCAGCCAGCCCCGTCCACGTCCCCATCCCCGTCCCCATCCGGGGGTGGCCATTCGGACATTCGGCTTATCACAATTGACCCATCACACGAACGAGTAGACAGACGATGTCGGCCCTCTGTCTGTCTGTCTGCCCGTCTGGCAGTGTGGCAGTCTGGACATTGGTTTAAGCGCCCCATCTCTCTTCGGAGCGGGACAATTGACTCTCGTATTTCACTGATGAACTTAACTTATGTCAAAATATGCGATAAGTAATCCTTTTTGGCTTCGACAGTCGGCTTCCTGTGTGGGTGTGGGTCTGGCTCTGGGTCGTACACTTGTCCGCCCGTGCCTCTGTGGGTCTACGGGACCTTTCGCCTGTGTAAATATTTTCTTTCCAGTGATAATTCCGCACGCAGCAGGGCAGGAATGGTTTGGCTTTCGGCCTCGGGTTCGGGTTCGGGTCTCCGAGTTGATGGAAAATGCCATTTCTGTACATTTGTCACGAAATCTAAAACAAAAAGTTTATTTATGTTTTCTTTTGCCTCGAATTGAGAGCTCGTAATGAATTGTGACAGGAGATTGGGGGAGAAAGTGGTCAAGATTGGGCCTTGTTTGAGCTTCATTTGGTCTGCCTCAAAGAGGGTGGAGGGCACAGAGGAAACAGACGATAGTTTGTGCCCTCCTTTTAGTGGCACTTCTACCCCCAATTTCTACCAGTGTACTCCACTTTTGATTGCGACAATTTCATGCTTCCGCCTCATCTATAGATCCTGATCCAGATCCATCCCGAGACCCCGAGACAGACATAGAGACATCTATCCATCCATTTGGGCAGTGCCCCTGTCATGGGGGGCATCAACCCCAGCGCCAGCCCTTCGCAGAGGGCAGAGGGCAACGGCAACGGCAACCCCTCCAAGCTTAACGCCGAGATTCTCAATTAGGATAATCTCCGAATGACTACGCAAATATTGGCAAAATTCGAAAATTCGTTGCGGACTCTGGACTCTTCGTTCTGGACAGAACAACGGATTCGATTGGACACGAGGTGAAGTCCTCGCCTGGTGCCTGGTGCCAGGTCTCAGATCCCAGTTCCTGGTCTTTGGTTCCTGGTTCCTGTAGGGCTGTTTTTCCTGGCCTCGTAAAATGTTGCGCATTGTCAGATGAAATGCGTCTCCTGGGGGTCCGTTGGCCTGCATGATTGGGCGTGTGTGTGTGTGTATGTGTGTGTGGGGGGGGGGAGGGAGCTCTGCCGCCCTGCCAGTGCTCCGAGGGTGCAGCCCTCTATTATATGCACATAAAAATAAATTCCAAGACTTTATTATGCCCATGTACTTGTCATTGTCGATGTGTGTGCAATGGACTGTGTTTTGTGCGGGGGGATGGTGGGGAGGGGGATGGGGACCCCCACAGCAACATCCTACATATCCTGTCGTGCAATTGCAATTGTTGTTAATTCTACGAATGTACGGGTGTGGGTCAAAGTTGGGCTTCCGAGTGGATTTTGCATTTGTTTTGTGGACCGAGCGGACTGGCTGGCTGGCAGACTGTGTTTAATTTTTCGCAAATGTCCAATTGAATAACATGGGATAAGCGAACGCTTCATTGCATTCGCAGTGCGCTGTAACGAAGGACCAAACCCTCACCCCCACTGCCTCTCGCACCCCCTTCATCCATGTTTTCCTCCGTTTTGTCATGCTATTGTGTGTGATTTCTATTTGGTTAGTCAATTTTGGATTATTGTGGACAGTTTGGCAGGGATTCTCCCAGAGAGAGACAGAAAGTTGGCGGACAAATTGAATTGGAAGCAAAACCTGCGATTTCTTTTTGTTAAAGTTTGCCCCGAAAACTTGCGAAAGGCAATCTCCAATCATGTGTTACCTACGCCAGCGTTTTTGCTCTGTCGATTCGGCAAAGTTTATTGGAGCACAGCCGATCGGCCCCACGGCGGAGTCCCGCAAACAAAATGACAGTTTGATGCACTCGAGGAGGCGGATAATGGACAAAAAGTGCAGCCGCCTTTTAGGCGCTACGAAAGAAGAAGACGTGGGAGTCTGCATAGAAGGGCGGGGAATGCCAGGGAATGGCAGCCAAAGTGCCAGCCATGAAAAAGTTTCCCCTCCAGCGCCAGTGCCAGCGCCATAGTTTGGTTATTGATAACCCGAAAGCGACTTCTGGCCCTAAGTGCGCCTAAGTGTATGCCTTGAATGTTGTGCAACTGTAATTTGGTAATCTCAAGTATGCCACAAACACACACATTCATGGAGATAGTAAGGTTGGGGGGTGGCATCGAGAGTGGGGGAGACCCTTGCACAAAGTGAGTTTTCAATCTCCATTGAGATGACAAAATTTTCCTTTCAACTGCTGCCCAGGCGAGCACTTGAGCATGTCTTTTGGCCATTGTCGAGTGGGAAATTGTGGTCAGGCCATTATAACTTATAACTGGAGCTGCTCTCCGCCCCGCCCGCCCTGTCCGCTCTGTCCCCTTTTTGGGCATTCCATTTTGCAAATGAAATTCAAACTGACTTCGTATCAATTTAAATCAAATGAAGTGCACTTTTTGCCAGGCATTCTTCCAAGAAAGAGACGAGAGTGGAGCCATCACTCGAGACCCACTGAAATATTGAGGGCTTGAAAGAGTTGAAAGTGCTTAGGGCAAAGCAATCGAGCGTTAAGTCGAGTTCCGGCCCAAAAGCCTCCCCCCCCCTACCCCCCGCCCCACAACAAACTTTAGCACAGTTTCTAAGCCCCGACTTTTGGACTCCGGGATGGTTACATTTCGACTGCAGTTGACATAGTTACGGCGGGACACGGGCAGGACCAGGCCAGGACACGGGCACGTGCTGGTGCGAAAGTTGTCCATTGCTCGTTACGTGGTCAGCAGGTTAAACGAGGTGAGAAGTTGTCTGCAAATTAGAATTTTTGCCCCGAAATAGTTTAAGTAGGCGGCAAGCAGAAAGCCCTTGAACGGAGTCGCACAGGACTCGCCCGTGAAAGATGAGTGCGTGAAAAGGGGGGCTCCAACACACGCACACACCTGGCCAATTTGGCCAGCTCTTGGCAGCTGAAAACGATGCCAGCAATTTAATGAGCTGCCATTTATATAAAAAGCAGCAAAGTAGCCAAGTGGCGTGAGCCGTAACAGGGCCAAGAAGGGG
This sequence comes from Drosophila pseudoobscura, assembly GCF_009870125.1. Taxonomy (NCBI): domain Eukaryota; kingdom Metazoa; phylum Arthropoda; class Insecta; order Diptera; family Drosophilidae; genus Drosophila; species Drosophila pseudoobscura. The sequence goes on from NC_046683.1 coordinate 56,412,354, forward strand.
CCCAGGAAGGTAGACAAATATTTAGCAACGTTGGCGGACAGACACACGCATGGCGAGGGATTTGGGGGCACTCCTCACATGGACACAGGCACAGGCACAGGCACATCGGATGCCGACTGTGATTCATGCAACAGCAGCAACAGCGGCAGCGGCGGCAGCAGCTTCTGCCCATAAAAATGGCTTAAAATGATCATCATAAACGTTGAGTGAGCAAATATTGCAATAAAAGTAAATGACTGAAGGACGTCGTAAAATATTTATACGTGAGATGCTCGCACGGCCACCACCTGGGGGGCGACGCAGGAGAGTCGAGTCTGCGGCATAGAGTCATGAATATCATAAAAATGGCAAGCGAGTGCGAGTGCCGGGAAATTAAGGAGCTGACGATGGCGAAGAAAACTGCTATGCATGCAGAAAAGTAAGCATCTGACCCACTGATGAACAGGTAACCAAACTGTAGTCGAGTCCCCCTACGTCCCGCACCCCCTGTCTATCGAAGATCCCTCCTCTAAGGCAGCCCGGCCCCATGAAAATTTCATTGCAGTGCAGTTTATGGTGCAAGTCCCAGCTATAAAACGAGCACTTTATGATAGTTGCAACTGGGGGCTTACGGATGGGGCTCTCCTCCCAAAGCTCTCATGCCACTGGCTGTTGTTGAAAAAGCTAAGACGGAAAAGCCTGAAAGCCAGGCTTGAGCAGCCACTGGCCAGAGCAGGTGGCAGTTGGCAGTTGGGTTTGAATTCAGAAACTCGAGTTCTTTATCGGGGGGTGGGGGGATAATTTTAAATCTCGATTTATTAGTCACTTGACAAATAATCCCCGACAATTGCCTGGAATTCCTCTGCCCGCACAGCGTTCATTTGATTTGCAACGTTGCAAAGCGTTTTACCGTTTGGGGAAACTAACCGTTCTGCCCGTTTTCTACCCCTAACGGATGCTCTCTCTCTCGCTTTCTTACTACCCCTCCGTTATCTGTTGTTACTTTGCCAAAGTTTCGTTAAGATACATTATCTACTCGCTCCAGGGAGGGGTGGTTAGATAATGTTAGCTTACAGTACTACCCCTGCAAGACAACCCCTGTTAGGGGCTATGTTAGGACTCCCATCTGTTGTTGGAAGCTTTGGGTCTGCTAAGGGGATTCGAGCTGGAATGTTAATGGTCCTCTTTTCCAAAAATGCTAAGCTTCAAAAGCCCCTATTAATTCTCAAGGGAATCTTGCACCGTCGGCGTACATTTCTCTGTTAAAACAACATTCTGTTAGGTCCGTCCCTAGAAAGCTTTCGGGTTTCACCAACAGCTTAAAGCTTTGTCCCTCTGCTCTGTTACTGAACAGTGGCTCCAACGATGGCCATTGGTCCCCTCGCAGGCGATGTTGTTGTTGATTTTGATGTAGGGGAAGGGCACCTAACAGTGAAAGCTCTCCAGCGAGGAAGCTCTCCCTCAAGTATGCAACAATTTGAGAGATTTACTTCAATTGCTGTTGCTGTTGCTTTGCCGCTGCCGCCTCTAGTGCTGATGCTCATTAATGGCTGCTGCGACGCAGACGCTGAAGCCCGAGCTGCAGTCGCCGTCGCTGTCGCCGTTGCCGTCGCCGTCGCAGTTGGCAGCGAAGTGAGTGCCGATGCTGCCGCTGCGGCTGTTACATTCGTGCTGCATACTTTTAGGTGCTGCGCCGCTATTTCGGCTTTTGCATAACTTTTATTGTTGAAAACACAGCTGCTGGCCGAATTTGGAGCCAAGTGGAGAGGCAGTGACACCGACACCGACAACGACGGCACCGACAACGACAACGACAACGACGACAACGACGACAACGAAGACACGACGAGAGCAATACGGAAGTTAAGGTCGCTCGTTCAGTCGCTGCCAGTGCCGACTGTTGCTCATCTCCCGACGATTCTCTCTGTAGGTGTGTGTGTGTGTGTGGGCGTGTGTGTGTGTGTGCAATTGTTGGAGAGTGCACTAGTGTGTGCGTGTGTGTGTGTGTGTGTGTGGCAAATGCGGCCGGTAGTCGCATCGTCGCATCTGGCTAACGCCGCCATAAAACGCAACGCATTCAATGTGGCAAGCGCAACAATGAGCTGCTGTTGCTGTCGATGCTCCTGCTGCTGCCGCTGCTGTTGTTACTCCTGCTCATCGGAATCATCGGCATAATCATCGTTCACGTCGTCGTTGTCGGATCGTGTGAATGCAATTTTGCATGAATTTTTTTGTTTGGTGTCTTAACTGCAGTTTGGTGAACAGTTCCAGCCAGCGCGGCTCGCCGATTGACGAGCAAACCCGTGCAAAAACTAAACTCAACTCGACCTCCAGCCACAGTGTTCAAAAGCGGGTAAATAAAACGCAAATTATCCAGTTTTGGCGCCAAAAAACCCTTCGAGTGTGTGTATGTGTGTGTGTGTAACAAGTTGGACAAACATGTGGCCAAAAAGAAGTCAATTCCCCGGCTGCTGACCCTACTCACAGCTGTTCCTTAGAGCCGAGAGTAGTGTTAAGCGACATGCCGCCGCACAGAAAATTAGAGATACGCTAGGCCTCTGTCTTTATCCCCCTTCAAATGTGTGATACCCCGAACCGACTCTTCCGCCTCCACTTGCCTGCCAAAAGTCACTTTCCGTTTAGTTGAGAGCTCATTTCCCGGCTGCCGGCTGCCGGCTGCCGGCTGCCAGCTCGTTTTGCGTATACGCAATGCGCCCTGTTTTGTGGGAGATTCACACTTGCAGGGATAATGCCACACGCAAACTGTAAATTAAATTTACACTCAAACAAACCCGAATCCCACTCAGTATAAATCGCTTCGCGGTAATAGAATAGAGGCGGCCGCAGGCAGTGAGGCAGCCATAAATTCTAGCACTCCTTGGCATTGGGCATGTGGCATGGGGGCATGTGGCATGGGGGCATGGGGCATGGGGCATGCGGCAGGGTGAATGGGAAAATACTTGAAAACTAAAACAATACAAACACTTTGCCAAAATAGCCGTCGGCGCATCGCTTCGCTTCGCGAATATTTGGCCAAAATTCGAATTAATAAACAAACAGAGGGCGGAGGCCATGTGTGTGTGTGTGTGTGTGAGAGAGTGTGTAGGGGGGGAGGCGTGGCAGGCGGCTGTATTGGCATAGAATCAGATAGATAGAAGCCAGAGCTAGATAATTTGCCGTGCAAACAAGCGCCAATCGATTGCCCAAATCGAATATTGGCAAAAAACTAATCAACCATCAAAGGCAGCGCTAGCGCCAGAGTAGACCCGGCCAGAGTACCACGAGTATCATTCCTTCAATTACCATTTCGCCACAACAACAGCAGCAGCCAGCAGCCAGCAGCCAGCAGCCGGCAGCCGGCAATCAAAAATCAAAAATCCAAAATAACGAACAATCAACAACGAACAAACGAAACAATTTCGATGCGAAAATGCACTTAAAATCCGCGCTGATCTGATATATCTTAACCGCTTGAATTGGTGCACAAATTTGTAAACGATAGACGATACACAGCAACGAGTTTTCCCATCAATTTGTGCTTTGGCAATCAGTAGCTCATCGGTTTCATCGCGTATTGATGGTATTGATTAAATGTACAATGAAATTGACTGTCCAGAAGGTAAGCCAAAAGCAAACTGAATAAGTATTATCCTTAGTTCCTTGTTAATCGCAGGCTCTGGCGCTCACTTGTTGCATAGTCGTGTGCCCTCTGCTGTGTGCCGTGTGCCATGAGCCGTGAGCCGTATTCCCATATGAATAAGCAAATAAATTATAAGATTCCATCGCATACAGTACTTATCCGTTGGAGTCGACGAAAGAAAAGGCTTTTAACGCCACAGAATGAATGCAGCTGCTGGATTCCTGGGGCTTCGCAGGAGCCCGCTTTGGCTTTCCCACTCCCACTCGCCATTTCCCCATTACATATTAAAAGAAAATACGAGAAAATGCTTGCAAATATTTTATCAATAATGCAGCTGAAGACAAAAAGAAAGCAACTCAAGAACGAACGAAAGAAAACATCCGGGAAAACCATAGAAAAGCCTGGCATCGGCAATGGGCCTGGGTCTGGGAATGGGCTTGGGCCTGGGCCTGGGCCTGGGCCTGGGCCTGGGTCTGGGAATGGGGTTTCTGGTTTTGGTCTCGGTCTCGGTCTAGTGGCAATGGGTTTCCTGGCTGCTGGGCGGAGGAAATACGTAGTCGTACAATAAATTCAAGAAACCATGCAGCAAACGACTGGAGACTGGAGAGACGTTATGATAATCATATTACACATACGCCCCGTCCGCCGCAAACAATATACACAGGAACTGCACACACGAGTGCGAGTGCGAGTGCGAGTACGAGTACGAGTGCAGACGCTGCTTCCGAAGGCGCTTTCCATTTTGTATGCAATTTACATATTTTCCTCTATTGTTTTGAAAAGCCTCATGCCGCACATTACTTATCAATGATGATGCCTCCGCCTCTGATTGGATGGGCCACTAGATTCGATTCTTGGGCAGGTCTGCGTCCGGTGATGCCCTTTTCCAATGGATCACTGGATGGCACGAGCTGCAGGTATCGTAGAGTCGGAATGTCGCCCATAGCTTTCGGGCTTGCTCAATTTTGTTGGTCCGTACATCTGGGTTTTATTTCATTCGCTCTTACATGCGAAACATCCATGAAGATGTATTCATACGCACGCCTAATGCTGCCACGGGGAGGGGTGGCAGTGGCAGTGGCAGGAACCACACAGATGCGATTTGCATAGAGAAAAAGAATATCCCCAACTGGCAGGAGGGAGGTAACAAGATAGCGATAGAGCGAGAGAGCGATGGAAAGGGGGAGAGGGGAGAGGGATACAGGGAGGGAGCCACGAATGAGATGTTGCTTTAGTGATTGTCTCTTCTTCCTGCCGCCATTTGCCTTTTCTTTGTGTGCGCCCGTGTCGTCTGCCTTGCAGTTTGCTCCTCCTTTGGCGCTCCTCCTGCTCCTTCCTGCGTAGGACCGGGTGTTCATGTGTTCACCCCCCCACAGCCCCAGACCCACTGCCACCCACACCCACACCCACACTCGCGCTCTATCTTTCACCCCGCTCGCATTTAAATATACATTTGAATTCCGTTTCAAGTTAGCGGCTACGAAAATAAAGCCAACGGAAGAATGTCGAGAAAATTATTTTTTAAAGGTAAGAAAAATATGTAAAAATTGTATCCATTTGTACACATTCGCTTGTGTGTGTGTGGGTGTGTGTGGGTGTGCGTGTGTGCGTGTGAGGGGGGTATAAAAAATTGAAAAAGGCAGGCGCTAAGGCGTGGCACGAGCAGAGGCCAAAAGACGCTTACAAAAGGCGTCGTGAAAATAAAATAAAAATGTTGAAATACGAAAAGAAAGGAAATAAAAAAAAAGAAGGCAGCAACAGGAGCAGCAGCAGCAGCAGGAGGTGGAGGAGCAGCATCTGCCGTCGGGCAAAAAGGATTTGCATGCGTGGATCTGTGTCTGTGTGTGTGTGTGTGTGTGCGGGAGAGCTCCATTTGCCTTTTTGCCAGGACCTCCCTGGGCAACTATTGTTCTTATTGTTGCCTTGGATATTTTCTACGCTGTTAAGTTGACGCAAAAGGATCTCCAGGATCTGCCTGCAGGCGTGTGTGTGAGTCCGTTTGTGTCTGTGTGTGTGTGTGGAAAGGTACTAAGTCGGAACAAAGCTCAAAATTATGCAACATATTTTTTATTTTATTTCCGTTTTCTCTCTCTCTGTCTCCCTGGATTGCAAAGGCCTTGCGGCTTACCCCAACCCACGCTCATCCCCAAGCCCATGCCCATGCCCCGCCCCGTCTACGCCTTTGTCTCATTGGCTTCTCTCATAGACCAAGTAATGGAATTACATGTCGCAAGGAGACACACACTCTCTCCATCTTTATATCTCTCTCGCTCTCTCTCTCTCTCTCTCCCTCTTTATCTCGTTCGTTGAGCTGATTATGGAAATGAGAATGGGAAGAGTGGAAATTTTCCTTTTCTTTTTTATTCCAGCAACGCATTATGCAGCTCCTAATGATCTCTGACGGTTGAGAGTGAGTTAATTAGATTGTAAATGCTGGTGGTGGTAGCTATCTTCCATGTCTTCCATCAAATCGGGGTCACCATGCCATCCATCCAGTGACTGTCTCGCATTTCGCTGGCAGGTAATTGTGCTATATGAAAATCATTTCTGTTTATATGACATTTTCCCGGCATCCCATTATCCCATTGAGGACTTCTTTTGCAAAATATTTGCGCTTTGTGCAGACTCTAGAATTAATATCTCAGTGGGAAAATTTAGAACTATCTCTGGCCTGCTTTGGCCCGCTCTGGCCTGGCTACAATTTCTTGATTATGTAGCTGCAAAACCAAACTGTCCAAAAAATTTAATTAAAATTGTCTAAGTTAATTTCGGGCAGAGTCCGGCAGCAGCATCATCCGCACTGGGAGGTGGAGCGGTGAGGCGGGGAAGCGGGGAGCGGGGAGCGGCAAGCGGGAACAGCAGCAAATATGCAACAGTAAAAACAGAAAGCTGCAACTGAGAGAAGCGTAAAATATCCAAATATTCATGCAACAACAGAACATGAGGAATAACACGAGATGCGGCTGTGGATAGAGCTGGAAGCTAAAAGCCAAAGCTCTGGTCCAACTTTTGCTGTTGGCTAAAGGGAAAATCAGGCCGGCAGTGGGGGAGTGAGGGGTGGTGGAGTGGTGGGGGAGTGGGCCGGAGTGTGTTCTCTGAAACTTTAGTTTTCGGAGACTTTGCTTGGCGTTTTCAAATAAATTTAATGCAATGTCTCTTCAGTCAGTCACACAATGGACACACACACACACACATGCCGTCCTCCGCCGTCCGCCGTCCGCTGTCCTCCGTCCGCTGTCCTTTGTCCGTTGTGCTGTGGCATTGTCCCGTCGTTGAGCTGCAAGGTTGAGCTGAGCTCCATGTGCGATCCATTCAAGCATCGCTCTTTGGCTTTCATTGGCTTTTCATGCGAGCGGAAACTTGTGCTGCTGCTGCTTCTGCTGCTGCTGCTGCTCCTCGATGTATGCAAATTGTTTGGCGCCCAGCAAAAGGGAAAACTAAACAGAGTATAGGGTACAAGGAAAAAGGGAACTGGGGAAATGGGGAAATGGGAAATGCCCAAAAGCAAAACTTTTCAACACTTAATGAATCGCCTGAATGCGACAGAGGAGGAAGAGGATTGAGCTTGTTTCAGGGATTGCTGCTTGATTGGCCCCAGCCCCCAGCAGCCAGCAGCCGGCAGTAGAAAGTGGAAGTGGAATTGGCATTGGCAGGCGCTTTCTATGCGAGCACATGTTTACTTTGACATACTTCTAATTGGGGAGGGGAAGGGAAGGGAGGGAAGCAGAGAGGCTGGGAAACTTTAAAGGGAAATCAAGGCTACCCAAGCCCCCAAGTTCGACTCAAAGGACTCTGCCAGGCCTTTGTCCAGAGACAGAGCTTAGTCCATACAGATGTACGTACTCCGTAAAAGGAGCCCGGCCCCACTCGAGGCACACGGTCATGCATATTAACAGCCTACTTTCCACGTAATGCCAGACGAACCAAACTGACCAGAACGGGACCGGAGCCAGCCAAGGAGAGATCCAAGGAAACGGCCTCCGCCCGTGACTTACTCAAATGCACATTGGCCGGGGCGGCCGAGGCGGTGGGAGGTAAGGAAAAGGAAATGAACTCATCGCCCCCCGCCCCCTGCCCCCCACCAGCCACCCACACACGGTGCGGGGATGACACGACTCGCAACGCCCGAATTCTGGCTCAAGTGGCCGGACATTTAAATTCAATCGTCGCCATTTTTTATGCGTTTCCTCTTCCTTTTTAATTTGCTCGCTCCATTTCTCGTTGTTTTTTTTTTTTGAGCTCCTTTCGAGGGGAGTGTCCGGGCGTGTTAGTTCTCTTATGTGCTCTCCCCTGCTCTCCCCCCGCTCTCCTCTCCCTCACCGTCTCCCTGGCATGCCATGGCATGCCATTCTTCGACTTCCGTTCCGTGAATGTGTGTGCGTGTGTGTTTCCATGTGGGTGTGTCCCCGCTTCCTGTCTCTCCTTCTGTCAGGGGGGGGAGGGCGGGGAATGGGAATGTCCTGCGGATGTAATAATTGTCAGCAGCAGTTTGTGGCACTAGTTTAAACGCGATCCACGCAAAAATGGCCAGCCATCGGAAATGCTAAAGTGAATTTTATGCTAACCGACCGCTCGAACCGCCCGCTCCTCCCCTATGCAAATCGCTTTGCTGGTCCTCCGTCCGCCATCCTTTATCCTTTTTATACTGTTTTCTGCATACGTTTCGGCACTGGCTTCGCCCCGTGGGGGGCACTCTCTTGTTCGATTATCCTTTTTAAGCTATCGCCACACCATACGTTTTCCACCGACGATTCAGAGCTGCAGCTTGCCTCCAATTAAGCCGGCAGCTCCTTCAACGAACCAACCAGCTTCAGCTGCTGCCCCTGCCCCTGTCCCTGCTGCCCCTGATGTCCTTGCTGCCCCTGCTGCTGTTGCAACTCTTCGTCCTAATGATGTTGCATCGCTGTACATTAAATTACCGGCTGCCAATTACCCAACGCACCGCAACGGACACAAACACAAACACAGCCATAGATAAGCAGATACTCACACCGACACCCACACAAATGAACGCATTAAAAACATTACCGCTATGCGCGACACAGCCACAGCAACAACAACAACAGGAAGAGGACGAGGAGAAGTGAGTGTGGGGGGGGCGACTAATAAAAATTCAAGGCGGGGTAGCTGGTGGCCCACCAGCACAGTGGGCGGTAAAAATTGCACAACATGACAGCAAAATGCATATTATGCATAATTAACTGTTTATGCGAATGAGTGACAGGCGAGAGGACATGGAGACGCCGCACAACGTGGCGCAGCGTGGCCGCCGGAGTGGGTGCCGTGCCGTGCCCGCCTATGACAATGACAATAATCATAATCATAATCATAATGATGATGACGACGACGACGATGATGATGATTGCATTTGGCTGAAAGTGAAACAATGCTAGAGCATTCTGCCACACTGCCACTGCCAGTGATTCCTCTCTTCGGGATCTGCTGCTGCCACTGATTCCTTTCTTCTGGGGGCTGCTGGGGCTGCTGGGGCTTCTGGCTTCTGGCTGCTGCTTCCTGCTAATTTAGACGTTGTGCTCTGTGGCTTTTAATAATTCACACCACGAAAGACAAAGGCAGAGGCGGCAACGACAGCAGGAGCAGCAAAAAATGGGTTAAAAAAAATGGAAAGCAGACACCGGGGGAGAACCCATGGGCGTGGCTGGCCATCGGAGGGGCTGGCTGGCTGGCTGGCAGGGCTGCCGGGCTGACGTCGCTTTCACTTCGCAGGCCGTCAATTTGACATGTTTACCATGTGTCTGGGGCCCAGTAGCAGGACCAGGACCAGGACGAGGACCAGGACGAGGACCAGGACCAGGACCAGGCTTCTCATATAACAAAAGGCTTGTTTGCGATGAGAAAGAAGAAGTGCAAAAAAAAGCCGAGTGTAGGACACATTCCAGGGCAGAACTTTTTTAGACTGTTTGATGGCATTTTTTGTTGGGTTTTGTGGTTGTCTCAAAATGAAAATAGAGAAAGAAACGAAAAGAAAAGAAAAGCAGAAAATGATTTTCCCAGATGTATGGAGCAAGTTCTGATGACATGACAACAGGAATCATTGTCTACGGTTGGCAGGAGTGCGACTTAATAGGTTGTTGACTTACGGATAGGCCCAAGCGGGAGACAGGACAAGACATTCAATTAGAACTCAATTTACCTTTAGAATTGATTAAATTATGCATAACCAATGGGCGGTGGGCGGTGAGCGGTGGGTTGGTGGGCGGTGGGTGGGTGGTAGGTGGGCGGTGCGGTCACTGCTCATTCTGGCCTAAAAAACTCTCTCTCTCTCTCTCTCTCTTTGTCATACGCCTCGGCGAGTTGTCTCGACCCTGCCATGCATGATTCAATGAACGATGCGATGCCATGGCAATGGCAATGGCCATGGCAAATTATGCAGAATTGCAGCCAAAACAGCCAAACAACTATTCAATATCACTCATGTGCAAAATATGTATTGCCCACACGGACAGAACAGACAGACAGACAGAGAGACAGAGAGACATTCGGTCGGCCAAATTAATTAATAAACGCAATGGCAACAATGACAAATTTTCCGCTTGGAAAACTGCAACCAGCATCGGCAGCGGCATCGACAGCGGCAGCGGCAGCGCCAGCACCACCGCACAAAAACCAAACCAAAGTCAAAGGGAAAGCCCCCGGAAAAAGAAAAGCGTAAATTAGAAAATTTCGAGAGAATCATACGAGATCGGGCAGCCATCGAATGCAAGGAGCTCCTTCCTCCTTCTTCTGGTGGCCTTCTTCCCTGCTGATTATGACACGACACGTGACCCAGAACAATGAGAGTTCTCTTCTCAAAGGCAGGGACGACCACCACTGGGGGGAGTACGTGAATTATTGATAAAGGTTAAGATTGCTTTAATCGGGAATCACGGAGCGGCTGATGGTTGTATCCATATTTCATCTGAAACCTTTTGCACAACCGGCAACAACTTGAGAATGCAAGTTTTATGCGGCTTTTGTCTAGGCCCCCCCACCGCCCCACCGCCCCTGCGCTCCTTGCAGGACTGTCGCCAACCGCCAGCCGCCTCTTCAAATAATCAAAAGGAACTAAAAGTGCTCAAGCATCAGAAAAACTTCAAAGGCGGCTTTTCCATTTCCATTCCATGCCAACGTTTTATTCGTTTTTTCCTCCTTCCTTTTTCTTCTTCTTTTTTTTTTTTTGTTGCCCCCCCAACTTTCCGTTGGATTTTCCTGCTCTGCTTTCCCTCTTTGCCGGCGCTTTTCCTTCGTTCTTTATCTGGCGGTTTTCACGTTTTGTTGGTGCCATTTTTAATTTAATTTGAAAATGCTTAAAACGCGAATTCTTTTTGTCTCTGCGTCTACTTTTGTTTCTAGAATTCCATGGCATTGTTGCACTCGTTCGCATGTGTGCCGCATCTCCGTATCTCTTGCCTGCCACCGATTTCCACACCACCACACCCCCTAGCCCCCTAAAAGGCAGTCGCTAGTCGCGACTTGCAACTTTGCTGCAGCATTTGTTGTAAGCAAAGTTGGCAACGTTTGTGCATAAATGATGTGTCTCTGTCTTCCCTGCACCGTGCACCCTGCACCCTGCACCGTGCACCCTCTACCCTGTACGTGTGAGGCTCTCTTTCCATCTGGCTTTGGCTCTGGCACTGCCTCTGGCAGTTGTATTTACCACACGTTGCACATACGCCGTGTGTGTTGACTCCACGCACACACAAAAATACAAAAAAATTTGACAAAAAGAAGAGAGAAATCAACGCGCACACACACACAGCCACACACACACACACACACACACAGAGTAAACACTCGCAATTATGTGTCGCGATTGTATCTGTGTGTTTGCCGGCCGGCTTGCCAGAGTTGCCAGCCATTTGTGATGTTTTGGCTGGCACGCTATCGGAGCGCACACAAGTCCAATGTCAAATATGCGACTCTCGCTCGTCGCTGGCTGGCAAACAAGACAATGAAAATACTTCCCCATCTGTCTCCTGTCTCCTGTCCTCTGTCCGCTGTCCCCTCTCCCCTCTCTGTTGGCGGCGGCGGCGGCCCTTGGCGTTGGCATTAAAAAACAAAATAAATACACTCGTCCTGGCCCTGGCCACAGAGATGGGAGCCTGCCCGAGCACGAGCCAGCGATAGCCCTGTCTCGCAGTCACGCGGCCATCCCTGCAACGCACTCTCGCTGCTAGTTGAGTTCTTGCCACATTCCTCCTGGCCACCACATCGTTTTGTCATTCTGTGAATGCGAGCAAACTTTGTGGCGAGGCAGGACTGGAGAGGAGATGCATGAGGAGCAGGAGGAGGAGCAAGAGCAGAAGTACAATTGCTTTTATGAAATTAAATTACGGCACACACGATTTAAACACTCGCTGAAGTGCACTTGAGAAGAAAACTGGCAACTTTTGTGGTTTCCATGCGTTAATAGACCCCACCACGTGGGATTGGGCTTGAAACCTGACCAGCAAAACGCTGCCAAAGAGCAGAGACCGGCCACGCCGAATGGCCGAAAGTAATCAATTAATGTCCACAGCAATCGATAAGCAATTTTCATTTGAATTACTCTGTTTTAATTGAATAAAAATATCATATGGAATTATCATCAAGTGCAAGTGTCTATCGCATAAGGCCAGAGCCTCCACAGCCATGATATGGAGATGTAATGCAATCAACACAGACAGAAATGGCTCGCTTTGACTTGGGTTCTCTAGTTTCTTCAATCTCTGGACAAGAAGAATGACAAACTGACCGCAAAATACAATAGACAGATGGCCACTGCCACTGCCACTGCCACTGCCACTGCCAGTGCCACGTTAAAGCTGAAAATGTAATTAAATAATGGCAATTGAAGGAAGAGCTTGCAAAATTACATAAATACATCAAATAATCAACACATTACCAACTTTTGTGTAATTACATATGCACGAGGCATACAGATTTCAGATGCAGATGCAGATGCAGATGGAGATAAAGTTAGATCTGAGCAGATGCATTTGCGAAGCCGGGAACAACAATGGCAAACAGAACAGAAGGACCAACAGACAGACAGGCAGGCGGATGGACAGACGGACGGACAGAACAACAATTGTGGCACTCGTATAATTTGGTAAATGGAAATGGATACATTTAATAACTAAACTAAATAGAAAGCCATTCCTGTTCCTGCTTCTGCTCCTGCTTCTGCTCCTGCTCCTGGCCTGTCTGCTTCCTGCCCTTCAAAGCCCTTCATCTCCCATTCGGGCACGGGTATCGGCACTAGAATCTGTATCTGTAACTGTATCTAATGGATATTTGTTTATTTGCATGGAAATTCGAAATTAAACTATTGAATCATTGAAAGCCCTTTGACTTGGCCAATGTGTGGAACGTGTCCGAGTCCGAGTACGAGTACGAGTACGAGTTGGAGAGTCTCTGGCACCACCTGCCAGGCCCTGCCAGGCCCTGCCCGGCTCCGTCCTGGCCAAGGCAAACAAATCGATTGGTGATTGCAAAATTTAATAGGATTTAAAAATTCTAAATTGCTGAACAAGACTTAAGCTGGGTATATGTATGTGTGTATATGTATACGAGTACACGAGTATGCCACCATGCAACAAACCACAAGCTGCTGTGGCTGCGTGCCTTAAGTGGAATTGTTTGTAATGCGTTGATGAGAACGACAACAGCAGAGTGCAGAAGTGGAGACAGGGACAGGGATAGGGAGAGAGCGGCACAGGCCAGTCCCAAGTACCCTCAATGAGGATTAATTTAAATGAGATTCTTAATTTACTTTAGTCTATTGGCACAGCTAGCGAGGGAGGGCGGCAAGGCAGGGTAGGGAAAGGGGAAGGGGGCTACAGAGGCTTTTGTTCTGGCGCTGATTGCACAATTTTGTAAGCCAACGAGGGGCGGCCGGAAGGCTCGCCTGCCATTGTCCCGAAACGAGATTTGCTTTCCATATCGCATCCGATTAACTGGCCAATGTCTCAGCTACAGCTACAGCTCCCGAAAACATTTCCTGTACAGTTTCGCACTCGAGAGCACTCAATCAAGCCGTGTGGCAGTTGGCCACAAAGTGAGCAACGACTCGGCACTGGCCCCGGCCCCGGCCCAGCCACTTGGACACGCAATCAGAGAGAAAACTTTCCGCACTTGCAGTGTATTGTAATTCAAGACTTTTCTCCAGCTCCAGCTCCTGGCACTCCGGAACAGGTCAAGCTGACAAGAACCGAAAACCCGGAGAACAATAATGGGAGCAACAATGCAATTGCCAAATGCCAGAACGATGGGGAAAGATGGTACCCGATGCTGGCTGCTCACTGCTGGCTGCTGGATGCTGGGGTGCAACAGAAGATGAAAATAGTTTAAGTGCAAAATTTTACGCTTTATCGAATTACCCGCGGGTGCTTTAACTTACAGCCCAACTTTTGGAAGAGCAGAGCAAAACTTTCACTGGCCCGTGCACCGTGCCCCATGCCCATGCCCGTGCCCGTGCCCTTCCATGTCCAGCAGCTGCAGCTGGTGCTGGTGCAGGAGCTGGCGCTTCAGCTGGATCTCGGGGCGGTCAGGTCAGGTCACAATTTATGATTCCAAGGTGTTGCAATGGAAACTACGAGCACGAGTGCAGGCGCTTCTCTTCTTTTCTCGAGGATAGAATTTGTTATATTTTCTTACTGTCAGCCAGAAAGACCATTTGTTAAATGAGTTGGCAAAGCTAATCGAAAAGTTATGGCTGTAACACTAAAGCGGCGACTGTACTGCCATCCACTGCACTGGCGCCTTGACCCGGATACGAGAACCACCTGGTCACCTGGCTGCCTGGCTGCCAGGCTGCCAGGCGGTGGCCACTCCTGATGACCGGCACAAACAAACGAATAAATAACGCCGAGGCAAACAATTTAACCGGGGACCATACGGTCCTTCGTCCTTCGTGCTTCGTCCTTCGTCCTACGCCCTCCGACGAGACGGAGCTGGATGCTGCAATAAAAAAATAATTTATAACAAAGCAACGGCCGAAAGAAAGAGGCCGAAAGGGAGAGAGCAGTCGAAATTGGCCCCAAAAAATGCTAAAGCAAGATTTATGCAAATCGGAAGTAAACATTAATCAAAATTTTTTCTATACCGAGATCCCCTGTGTTGTTGCATGCCACGAGCAGCCCGGGAAAGTGTTTTCCTCTGTGTGTGTGTGTGTGTGTGTGGGAGTGTGTTTTTGTGGCACAGTTTATGGCGCCATTCTGGGTCAAAGATACGAATCGGATATGAAAACGGGGACCACCTCCAAAAGTAGCACAGAACGGCTTTTTTTTTCCTTCTTGAAGAACTTCATAAATTAAAACTTCATATGTCAAAAATGCAAACGCCCTGAGAATTGCCAGCCATTCGCCCCCAGATCTCTCCGCTCTCTCCGCTCTCTCTCTGCTTTTCCGGGGTGTCATTTATATTGAAGTGTCAAATCAGCAGAACGTGTATTTCGGGTGCTGTCCATCAGCGAGAGAGAGAGAGAGGGAGAGCGACGTGGTCTAGGTCCAGCCCTGGGCCCTGTGGGTGCTCCTCAAGCAGTGCGTGAAGTGTGCCAGTCAAGTGCCAGACAATTAGTCTTCGTTTTGCGCAAAATTGTCAGTTTGAGTTCGCTTTTTGTGGCAGTGCCTGGTGGGTCCTCCCCAGAGCGGGTCCTGTCCTGACCGGAGCCGAAACAGAGCATGTGTTACGTGTTACATGGCCTGGAGACCCACAGGGTGCACGCACTCTGACTCTGCCATCTGTAATGAGGTGGGGGCAGTCCCTGGAAACTGTAAAGTTTTTTGGACTTGTTTATTCAACTCTTTGTGAAATCATTGTAAATTACTAGGGTAAAATCTAGCTGCAGCAGGAGGCCGGCGTGGGATCCCGACCCGAGCGCTTGGTAATCGAGAGGCGCGTGAACTCCTCGGCGGTGGTCGGGTGAATGCCCACGGTGTTCAGCAGGGTCTTCACCGTCAGACCCGACTTCAGGGCCGCAGCGAAGCCCTGTATGACCTCGCCAGCCACGGGTCCAATGTAGTGCAGCCCGAGGATCTTCTGGTCGCCGGTGATCTCGGCCACGGCCTTGAGGTAGCAGTGACGCACGCTCTTACGTGGAATGAAGAACTCCGTGGGCTTGTAGTAGCCGTGGAAGACCTCGATGTTGTCGGGGCCGTGCGTCTGGATGGCCATCTCCTCGGACATGCCCACGCAGGAGTACTCCAGCGGCGTGAACACTGTGGTGGCCACGTCCGCGTAGTCCATCAGCTGCTTGGAGCC
Organism: Drosophila pseudoobscura; assembly: GCF_009870125.1. Classification (NCBI taxonomy): domain Eukaryota; kingdom Metazoa; phylum Arthropoda; class Insecta; order Diptera; family Drosophilidae; genus Drosophila; species Drosophila pseudoobscura. The sequence goes on from NC_046683.1 coordinate 56,428,216, forward strand.
GGCAAAGAGGCGACGGGCCAGCAGGCGGCCGGACAGGATGGCCACAGGGGAGAGCTCCGGACGGCCGTGGATAATGTCGCCCACGGCGAAGATGTGCGGCACGTTGGTGGCCTCTTTGCTGTCCACCACGATCTTGTCGTTTTTGGTCTCCACGCCGGCTGCCGGCAGGTTAAGGTCCTCGATGAGGCCCTTGCGCCCAATGGCCCAGAGAACGGTGTCGAAGACGTCGCTGTCCTCCTTCTCAGTCGTCGTGTTGCGGTACTTGACCAGCAGTCGCCCGTCCCCCTGGCGCTCCACTGAGCTGGGGATCGTCGTGTGGAGGAACTGGACGCCGCGCTCGGACATCATGGCCTCCAGCAGCTCGGACATCTGGCGGTCGAAGCCGCGCAGGACGATGGAGCGCACCATCACCGTGGGATCGTAGCCCAGGCCCTTGAGAAAGCAGGCGCACTCCAGGCCCACATAGCCAGCGCCCACCACGAGGGTGCGGCCGGGCTCCCTGTCGTAGCTGAAGATGTCGTCGCTGGTGATGCCGAACTCAGTGGCTCCGAGGATCGGTGGGTACCGCGGACGTCCGCCCACTGCCACCACCACATACTCGGCGGTCGCCTGCTGCTTGGGGCCGCCCTTGACGGAGTACTCGATGGTGTGCGGGTCGACGAAGGCGCCCATGGAGTTGACGTACTCCACCTTCTTGTCGCGCAGGTCCACGCGTGTCACCCAATTGACGGACTTGATGTGGTTCTGCACGGACTTGACCAGCTTCTGCCAGTCGGGCTTGATGTTCTGGTCGTTCACGTTCCAGCCGTAGGCCACCGCCTCGTGCACCGCCTCGCCGAGCAGCGAGGCCTGGTGCATCAGCTTCTTGGGGATGCAGCCGACGTTCACGCAGGTCCCGCCCAGGCCCCACTTGGTGCCCACGGGCGTCGGCTTCACGTAGTCGAAGCAGAGCACACGGGCGCCATTGTCAACGGCCTCCTTGGCGCAGGCCAGTCCCGCGGAGCCGCCGCCCAGCACCACCAGATCGTAGTCGTACTTCACTTTGCCCAGATACGAGGCTGATCGCGCGATGGACCGGATGGCGCTCGACACTTGAAGCAGTTTCCACAGCGACATTTTGTTTTACGATGTTACGGAAAGTTATGGAAAAGCACAAACTATGAAATGAAATGTGAGAAATCAGCTGACAGCTGGACGGCAGACAGTCCTGCCAACTCTTTAAAAATGCTTCGCCTCGATTGCTGCGTTAGCCAACACTTGTCCGCCACAAAAAGAGTTGGCAGCTCCGATAGACGCCGGGCGCTGAACGCAGGCTTTTAGCCAGTATTTAACTCGATTAGCGTTCGACTGACCCACTTGCGAGTAGAACACCAGGAACAGCCCGCACCACACCACTCCCAGCCAATTCGAAATGCCTCTCCACCCGCTGCTGTCGACTGTCCACTGTCGACTTTTTGCTACGGTCCACAGTCATAGGCCGAGCGCCCTTCTCCACTTTGGTCGGACGTCCGTCAGCGTCGTTCGCATTCAATTGCAAAATGATTTATGTGGCTCAGTTTTTGTGTGTTGCGGTACCCCTGCCCCGCGGCCACTGGACTAGGGATGGCGCCGTGCGGAACTAATAGAGCGCGTTCACAGAACTAGTTCTTCCACTTGAGAGCTGGGCCTGCCGTTTGAGGAAATCGACAAATCTCTTAGGCAAATTTCTCTCCCCTCGCCCGAGCCCACATGAGAACGAGGGACCTGGACGTCTGTCAGCCCCCGATTCTGGGTACTTGGACAACCTTTAGCATATATACAAATCCAGTGAAATGGTGAAATGTCAGTTCCAATGATTTATGCATCTCGCCCATGGACCAGGCCCATTTGGAATTTTTGGCAGGCCGTTGGGTAACTGGTTTCCTGCTCGTGTTTCCACTCACACCCCCACCCGCACCCTCAGCATGCTCAAGTAAATGGCGTTCTGGTCTGCTGCCTGCCCATTCCCGTCCCCCATCCCCTATCCAAATCCCAGCCCCAATTCCTGTCCATGTCCTTGGCTATCCTAATTTCTAATCTAATATTTTTGCGTACAAGAGTAGAGCAAAGGAAATTCCTTGGCATGTCCGATGTCTACTCTGGATATGATTTACTTGTGCGGTTTGTTTTTGGTGCGTTTAACCGCAAATATTTAATGGTTTTATTTCCCCATTGCCCTGCCCCAGCCCCAGCCCCAGCCCCAGCCCCTGCCTCTGCCCTGCTCCAGCCTCTGCCACAGTTCAGCTGCGATTCATTTGTCCATGTTCGTGCAAGTATCTCTGTGTGTGTGTGTGTGTGACTGTATCTGAGGATACCTCTGTGCGTTCTCTGGGATATTTATTAGTTGAACCGATGGCCCAGTATTTGTAGCTGTGGCAAGGCTAAGCCGGTGACGGATGTCGGATGCGGGGCAACTGGAACGGGCACGGGCACGGGCACGGGCACGGTAACCCACTTAAAGACGGGCATTTGATCATAGGTCAGGACTTGTTCAGGATTTATTCCACCACGGCGAACTTCATGGACCTACAGATCAGGCCCAAGTGAAGACAAGTCATGCACAGGCTGCATACGATTAGCATTGAGAAACTATTGTACATCTCCTGCCGCCAGAGTGTCAAAGCCGCTACCAGGCAATACACCAGCAGGCGGTGCAAGACGAACAAATTACAGATATAGACCATTGGCACTATCCAGGCTCGGAGTCCGCGGTGCTGTTGATGGGGGAAGAGGCCCTTGAATCAGTGGCTCTTTGATCAGTGAAATTCCAGTGAAATACCTGCACAAAAGTCGGCACTAGTAGCAGTAGGTTTACCCCAGCGTTTATGGTCCAAAACATGTCCCCGAACTCGCTGGATGTCTCATCAATTGTGCCATTCATCATCCACTTCCCCACGGTCTTTATGAGGTGGACAATGGTAAACTGGCTGTCGCCCTCATCTGGAAACGAGTGGGGGTTTTCAGAGCCCGAAACCTTTGGGAATAAAATGTAGCACTTACCTCCTACATTTGCCTTGATATCCGATGCCACCAAATAGAGGAGTACATTGTACAGGACCAAGGCAAGAGCAGATGGAGACATTTTGTTTGAGCACAATAAGATTTCGACCGACAATACGATTTGAACTAAAGCTGAACGCTGAATGCGAACGTCTCGAATGTTGGGCTCTATGAGACGATATGCACAGCCAACTAATTTCCACTTTTTCGTTGTGAATGACAATCATTCAGGGTTGCATTTGAAAACCATCGGCTTACCATCGCACAGAAACGTGTGGTTTAGGAACATCCAAAATGGATGGTGGACTAGCTGGGAAATACGGACCATCCCCGAAATGGATGGTCGTTGCGTTATCTGCGACTTGGAGTCGGACAAATTTAAATAAACGAATTAATATCTGAATTTCTCCAACAATGAAACTTTGCCATGGCAACGCGGGAAAAAGTCTCCAAATTGATGCGATAAAAGTTTAATTCGAAGTAAGGCTTCTCTCTCCTTCCATTTAGGCCTAATGTGCTGACAATCGCTGGATTCCAGGCACTCAGCCCATACACTCTCTATCTCTATCTTTCTCTGGGTATAATTTAAACTTCAAAATGACCAGGAGACCAGGGCCTAGGCAACAACAGGGCGACAGACAGACAGACGGACAGACAGAGCGACCGACAGAGAATTACGAGGGAAACTTTTTGTGAAAGTTGTAAAAAATGCAAAAGTTTCGACAATAAACATTAGAAAAAACTTTTGCGCCTCGTCTCACCTTACCGTTTTATGATTTGAATTGCACCGCACCGCGTGCCGCATGCCGCATGCCGCACTCCCCGCACCCATAGGTATAATTTTGTGTCCTTTTGGTGGTGCCCCCAACCTGCCTAGCGACAAGCTTATCATAGCCTCTCCTCTCGGCCAAATGAAGCACAATTTTAGAGAAATCCTTAAAAAGTTTTTCTTTATTTGTTTGTCTGTCTTTCTGGCTGGTCGTTCGGTCGGTCGGTTGTCAGGGCCAATGTCGAGGGCCACTTCCAGAGGTTGTGCGGTGCCTTTTGCTCTTCTTTCGAGCAGCCATGGTAATCAGACAAAAGGTCAAATAATTCATCAAATATTAATTAAGTTTGCGCCTAATTAGTTTGATTCAACGCCGCGCAGCCGCTGTCCCTGTCCCTGCCCCCCTGCCCCTGCCCCTGCCGCCGCCTGTCCCATCATGGGGCGGACATCAATAAGGTGTTGGCTGTGGGCCCGAGGCGGGGACTTGGCAAAAGATGCCTCAGAGATGCTTACAATTGCCCAATTAACATCTAATGAGCGTCAAACATTTGAGCGAGGAAAGAGTTCCGAGTTGGGGTCAAAAGTTAAACAATTTTCCAAACAAAATATTTGACAAATGCCAAGGGGAAGTGGCAGGTGGCGAGTGGCAAATAGCAAATAGCCAGAGAGTGTGGCTTAGAGAACTTACCAGGCTATGACCGCAATATAAAAATATCTACAAATCTACCAAAAAGCCAAAAATTTGTGAAAAAAAAAAACAATCCCGACAATAATGGAAAATTAATATTGTATATTTGCGTTGACTTGCTGAAATATTTGCAGATGGCAAACTTTCTGCAGCAATTATTTAATTTGTTGCCGATTCGAGGCATAAAATGTTCGATTCTTTTTCAATTTCCCCCGGCCCGGCTCGGCTCTGGCCCGATCAAAATGTTTCTTTCCATGCACAAATATTTAATTTCGTTTATTGAAGTATTTGCTATTTGGTTTGGCTTTCAACCGGCTTTCTGGCAGCCAGTCTTGAGGGTTCACTGTCGAGGGCCGAGGGTTGAGGGATGGACATCACACACACGTGCCGGGCCGCCTTGGCACACGCAACTTCTTGACCAAAATTCCGTACGGGTCCAAGACTTCTCCCAGGGTCTCCTCTATTTGCAGTTTGCTGTTTGTTTGAAAGCAAAAATTTTATTAATTAATTTGAAATTGTTGCTGCTGCGGCTGCTGCTGCTGCTGCTGATGTGGCGGTATCCAGGTCCAAGTCCAGGAAAGGGGGCCTAGGGCCGGGGCTCGGCCAGGGACTGGGCTCGAAAGCAAAGAGGATTTCATTTCGACTTTACACACAAATTCGATTAGTTTTCATAGGCAAAGTGTTTCGAACTAAACTAAATGTTTGGGCTTAGATTGGGCTTCGGCCTGGGCTCTTGGGGTTTTATTTATTGAGGGCCCGGCATTTGCTTTTAATTGATTTTCCCAGGCACATTCTGCTGGAAGGGTTGGCGTCGGGCCATCCGCATGGATTTCCCTCCAATTAACTGGATTTCTATATTCCGGACTAATCTCAGTATTAACTATATTCATTTACCCCCCGAATCCTCTTGTTTTTAATATTCATAAACCAATTTGGGATCTCTGAACCCGCCGCCCGCCACCCGCCACCCGCCACCCGTCATGCCATCCTCCTGTTACTCCGCAGGCCATAAAAGTAGGCCATAAAAATTCCAATAAATGCATAAACCCAAATCCACAAAATTGGTCAGCAATTGCCAGCAAAAGCCAACAGATTTTCCCCTCCCCCACTCACACCTCTCTCGAGCGAGCGAGAGTAACCGACTTGAAAATGTTTTTAATTGCAGACGAATATTTTGGCCAGAATACATAACTAGCATTTGAGAGCGGGGTTGCGGCTGGGAAGGGGCCAGCCGTAAAATCCCTAGCCCCGTCCCTGGCCCCGCCCCTGGCCCTGGCCCTGGCACACACCAAAAAGGGAGGGATATCTGGGCCATAATGCCACATAAACCGTTTCCATATCCTGCATATATGTACATATTTTTCAGCTATGAGCCAACAGACAACAAAAGCAACCACAATTAAAACCAAGGCTAGCAGAGCAGAATGTTGTGCGTAGATATCATCCTGCTCCTCCCCTTCGATATCAAGTATACGAAGTGATAGCCGCAGTGTGTTTTGGGGCCATGTGCGTGTGTGTGTGGCAAAGTGCGAATTACAACACTTCCTGCTGGGCTCACTCTCTCTCTCTCCCTCTCTCTCTGCAGTGTGGCTTTCTTTTACGAGCACAGCACTCAACAAGGGACAACGTTAGAGCCGAGAACATCGACGAAGGGATACCTGGTACGGGACTGGAGGATAGTCCGTTGTCCGAGGGACAGGAACTGGCTTCCTTTTGGTCACCCCATCAGTGGTATTCACTCGATCTAGGTCTATGCTCTGCAGATGGGGTATTTCTTGACTCGATTGCGGGCCCGTGTAGAGCCTTTACTCCGCAGAGCATCTACGGAGTCGACATGGCTGCTTCTAACAATAATTTCCTTTCGAATGGCCGCTTTTGGGCCTGCAGTATGGCAGTATGGAAATCAAATCAAGTTGAAATGCCGTACAATGCGTTTAATTGCTGGCAACTGACCAAAAAGTGTCCCAGTCCCAGGCACAACAGAGATTCTTGAGTGCTTGCCACAGATGCCGCAGTTTGTTGCCGTCCAATCAAGCGCAATCATTTGCACTGACCGAATGTGAAATGTGAAATGTTTGTGCAAGCAAATGCAAAATGCAAAATCGAACAGATAGCAAAGGAAACGAAACGAAACGAATCGTATCGTATAATCGTATAGCATCGCATCGCATCGCATCGCAACGCAATCGAATTGCATTTTTTAAGCCACATTCTCATTAGCAATTAGAGCCGGAGAACGGAACCGCATTCAATCGATAATTGCTCCTGCTGCTGTTCCTGCAGCTGATTGATGCCGGGTCGTGAGGCTCGGGGATCGGAGCTCGGGGCTCTGGGGGGGACTTATGCGGAAAAATGTTTTGGCTGCCATTTAATTGTCCCATTTTTCTATGTCTGTCCGCCATTATGATTGTAATGGAAAAAACGATGCTCTAATTACGCATTTAATGCCTTTAACTGCCACAAAATTCGAAAATTCGAAAATTCGAATGCATTTCTTCCATTTTCGCCCACAAAATACCAATTCAACTAATCGCATAATCGGATTAGGCTTGGCAGGTCAATTGAAATGAATAAATCATAATGGGACGCCCTTGCCCAGACCAGAGCTAGAGCTCCCTTTTGAGCTCTTTAATAATTTCCATCTATGCACATCAGTAACGGCATTCGGCAGCGGCATGCGGCAGCGGCATGCGGCATGCGGCATCGTAAAACTTGAAAAAGTTTTGGTTGTCGGAAAAGATTCGACATGGAAAAGTTTTCCATGTAAATGGCAGAGAGTGCGATGTGTAGTAGAGTGTTTCATCTCGTCTCATCTCATCTCATCTCTCCTCCTTTGGAGGGAGGGGTAGGGGAGTGAGGAGCGAGGATTTGGTAAGCATTTTACCTATTTGCCGAATTACCTGGCTGGGCAAAAGTTGAAATGCTTTTTGCATGTTTCTGTGGTTATCAAATTTTGTGCCAAGTGGAATGCCGGATTGGTGGCTGGGATAATGGACAGGTGTGAAATGTGGAATACTACTACAGTACGCGACGCACATGGAAAAGATGAGCCCATATCAATGGAGTGACACTTGAAGACCGTAGAGAAGGATCGGATCCTGCGCCTCTCCTGCGGTGGGCTGCCATGGTTGCGGGGCCGCAGGGCTAATTACATTACAGAGGAGCGGAGACCGCTCAATTGAGTGGTTCGCCGGGCGGAAAGTATCTCAAGCATGCACATGATTAAGTAGAAAGATACGTATCTGAGTATCTCTTGTGGCTCTGCTCAAACGAGCGGGTAAATACTTCATTTAGAGACGTGGAACAGCAACACTCCACCAATTCCCTCACTTAATCACACAAAACCCATGTCAGAGAGGCAGCCCCCAGTCCCTGGATTCGGTGTCCACTTGAACTTAACTACAATTTGATCGCCCCTTCCTTCATCCTCCCCCACCGACCACCGACCATTCATGCATATTGATAATCTTGAACGCTTCAATGCTCATTTACTCAACTTGAAAGGTGCACTCCTGCCACCCCGTCCTCTCGTAGTCCTGGCCCAAATTCCGGTTTTTAATCATGCGTGGGCGGGCGGTCAGTTAGCCTTTGATTCTTTTCTCCCTTCTTGCCGCCCTTCCCAATCCCCTTCCCCTGCGCTATCCCCATCAATATCATCATCTGCTCAGAACCCATCTCCAATCCCCGTTCCCTCCGAAGGGATGCGATGCTACATCATTTATGGGCTTCTTCGTCCCAAGTATCGTTCGGGCACTTTTCCAATCAACTTGAGTGTGTTTTTCTGTCCGTATGTGTGTGAGTCCTTTTCCATTTGGCTCATAAGTTGTCCCTGGACTTGGCCTTTTTCCTGCTGATTCTGACTTTGTGCCGATTTCATATTTTTCATTCGGTAAAATAGATATTTTTTAATGCCTTTTATTAAATCGGCTTAGATTTATTGTACATGTATATGTGCGTGTGCATGTGCCTGTGTGTGTGTGTGTGTTAGTCCTTTTCTTTGGAAAATGGAGAAAATTCCTTTATGGGTCTTAAGCCAAATTTTTTTTTTTCTTGGCTTTCAATAGAGCTTAAATTGGTTTTCCGAGAGGAAAGCAGGATAATCATACTAAATCGAATGAAGAAGAAAATTTTGATGAGCGGGGTGGCGGGGGCAAACCGAAGTAGGACTTGATCTGAAGAACTTTCGAGCATGCCGTAAGTATTATGCAAGGCATTTCCATATGTCACTCACTAAACGCTCACAAAATTGACACAATTTTCTATGAATTTTCATTGTGGCTCTCCCGCACACACACACACAGGGACACAGGGACACACACACACACACACAGGGACACAGACGGACTTACACGAGGACATTCCGGTCACTAATTGTGATTGATGCACTTTAAAATTGTTGGCAAATTATTATTGCCAAAAGGCATGATGAGGGGGTCCTGCATGCTGCATCCTACAGCCTGCTTTCCGTCTGCCCCTGCCCCTGCCCCGGCCCCTCTCCCCTAGTCCAACTCAATTAGTCAACCTGACTGGCTGCTGCTGCTGCTCCTGCTCCTGACGTTGACGTTCCCTGACTTCGGGCCGGGCGTCCTGCCGTCCTGCTGTCCTGCCAGCCAACTGTTGCAACGAAATTACCACAAAGTTTTCTGTTTGCTGCATAATTAAAAAGTTTGAAAAGCTTTTGCCGAAACCAGGCAACAGCCAGGACCCTCTGCTCCGGCCTGCCGCTCCGCCCGGTCTCGTCCTTCGTCCTGGCTAACTATTATAAACCAGCGGTTATGCGGCGGTTGCAGTTTTTGCATGATTGACAGCCCAACAGCCCCGAAACGAGTGTAGAAGCAGCAGCAGCAAAAGCAGCAACAGCAGCAGGCAAAAAATGAGGACGACGTCGGGGACATGCCGTTCGTGGCACCAAAAGCTAGTCAAGGACATGCCAACGCATGTGCCTCCAGCCACACACTCTCTTTCTGCATGTGTGTGTGTGTGTGTGTGTGTGTGTGGCATAGTGAAAATATTTTGCATTTTTCTACAAGTTTCCCCGCACTCACTCCCACAAAACTGTTTACATTTTCCATCAAATGAGTTTTTGATAATTAATTTCACTCGCAAAATGAGAATAAAAATCATTTTTATTTTTTTGCCCGCTTTTTCTATATTTTTCCGGGTTTAAGAGTTTTGTAATTAGAATTTCGCGCGTAATTATGCAGGGGGGGGGGGGGGGGTGGGGTGGGGCTGCAAATGTGAAATGGGGCTACGGGTACGAGACCAAGGTCGGCCACAGGGCCAACAGAAAGTTATTCCAAAATTGGGACTATCATTCGCATTGCCATAGTTTCTGTCCGCTGTTGCACGATACGTTTTCCACCGACCGATACACGTTTTGCTTTCGGTATCTCCGGCACTCCCGCCCCCCCCGGAGACACCTGGCTCGCTGGCCCACAAATGACAACTCATTAGGGTTCTCTGCTTTGTTGTGTTGCCCGAAAGAAGCAACTTTTTGCCAAGAAACTATTTATGCGGGTGCCCCCACCCCCCCCCCATCCCCTGCACGGTACACACCTGTGCATATCTGTTACCCCTCCATATGTGTGTGTGTGTGTGTGTGTGGGGGGGGGAAATGCCACAAAGTGTCAACTTACCAGCCAGCAGAGGCACAGTGAAAGCAGCAGAATAACTAGGGAGCACACCGCCCCACCCCCCACACCAGTAATGGGGCGGGTGGAAGGGCGGAATGGCGGAATAGGGGATGTTGTGGGAGCAAACGCCGCTTGTCTCATTAATCATTTAAGGTAAAACAAACAAACGCAAGTGGAACGCAATTTGTTTTATCGTGGAGTCGTAGTTCTACCGACTACTGACTCCCGAACCTCCCCAACCGCCTCCCCATCCCCATCCACATGTGGGGCACATGTAGCTGTTAATGTGGGGAAGTCCTCTGCACAGATTTCACGCAATACACAGACACAGACACAGGACACAGACACCTGACCGCATGACATTAAACAATTAAAATAATTACGCAAATCTCTCATAGGATTTGTCTCACTTCACCGCGAGTTCCGTTCTCAATGCCCTGCCCAGTGGGGCCCTTTTTTTTTGGGTATATGCGATCTCCAAAGGGGTTTGCCTTGAACGGGAATAAAAAGGAAACCAAAGCATATGCGAGGCATCAGACAGAGACGAGATTGCAGGCTGGGAGGAGGAGATTCGATGGGTTAGAGGAAGAATGGTGCGATCTTTTACAGGGGCTTTGAGGCGTGGATTTTGAGGGGGCTATAAGTGTATCTGTATAGAGTATCCGGGCTTCGGTTTTATTTATGCGCTTTGTATCTCTTGGCACCCAGACTCTTTTTATCGCTGATTTCATTTGTTTGTTTGATTGGCCCGGCTCTCCCGTCTGTATCTGTCTCTTTCTCCACATATAGCCCTCTCTCTTTCACTCGCACTCCGTGTGTGTGTGTGTGTGCGGCAAATTAATTAAAGTTTTAATTGACACGCCATTTGTTTGGCCATTTGCCGCGCTGCGCCGCGCCGCGCCACGCCCCGCCCCGCCACGCCACGCCCCGCCGTGCGGCGCCACTCACCTTTTCTCCTTCGTTTTTGCGCTGTTTCTGTTGGCATTCTGCTCTCGTTTTCTGATTGATGTCAATTATTGTTATTAATTAAACAATTATTTATTTAATCATTGCTAGTATTATGGCCGGCGAGCATTAGAGAGTTTTGTTTCGGGTGCTATCTGTTTTCGTTTCGACCTGCCTGGCTGTGCGACTGTTCGACTGTTTTAATGTAAATTATATGCAAATTCATTGATTACTTCAATTGCTTTGCTAATGTAATTGACTGCAGGCATTTAGTTATTCAAGCACTTTAATTGCCTAATTAATGATTTTGAATTGCATGTTTTTCCGGGGACCTGTCACCTGTTCCATTCTTCAATTAGTTTCTGGCGGCCCGGCACCGGCCGTACTTAATCATGGGATGTGTTGTTTAAGGATCGCCGGGATCACGCGTTAATCATGACATATATCGTGGTGGCAACGGTGGCCTGTGCCTGTGCCCGGACTGCGGCAAACTTTAAATGTCTTAATCCCCCGTTCCGGCCCCGACCTGGGGGCAAATTAATCTGCAGCGTCCGAGACACTTTTAAACTAAAGCCAAAAGGCTTAACTACCCCTACATGCTGGGTGGGAGACGTAGCCGTAGCCGTAGCCGTAGCCACAGCCATGGCCATGGTCCTAGTACTATTCCAATCCGTATTGCGCCCTCTCTGTTGCTCCTGTCTCCTACTGCCTGCCGCCCGCCGCCCGCCACCCGGTCTCAGCATGCTGCATTACTTGCCAAGGCAACCTGCAAAATGCCTGATAATGGATTATTCCATGCCATAAATGCAAATGCAGGCCAGGGCGCATAACTTCTCTCTTACCAAGCCAGCAGCAGGGGCAGAGCGGGGGGCCGGTGGCCCGGTGGCACGGTGGCACGGTGGGCTGGAGAGGCAGCCAAGAGCTCAGCAAAGAATTGCCAACGATGACGCCATTTTGTGTAGCAACAGTTATATGGCTAGGAAAAAGGAAACAACAAAGAGCAATGGTTGTACGAGTGGAGCCGTGGGGGGTGGAGGGGGGGGGGGGGGCCGTGGCTGTGGCAAGCGGCAGGTTTTTATGGCCACGGCAACTGCAGTCAACAAAGACGCGTAAATTATTTTAGATTTACATTTCTGCATTTCATTTGTGCTCTCTTTCTACAGCTATCTCTTACTCTGCCACGCCTTGCATCCTCCCTCCGCCCCCCTACCCTTCCTGTTTGTTGTCTGCCACTGCCACTGCCGACTGCCGCCTGCCGCCGCAGGCAGGCGTTAAGCAAGACGGCGTCGGCACATAATTTATGCAATTTTTATGATTATTCATTATGAGCCAGGAAGCGCCTGGCCAAGAGACAGTGGGCCGAAGGAGACCCCTCTGATGGCTACATTTGCAACCGCCAATAGCCCCTGCCACAACCACTGTGGCACGGGCTACTGCCTGTCATGTCTGCGCCGCATTTGTTTCATATTTTATGCATTTATACAAATTTTTTCCTTCAGCACCAAACGGAAATGCAACAAAACGTTGGTATTTTTTCCCCACCTCCCACCCGACTCGAGGCTCCTGGCAAACGACTCTCATATATTTGTTAGCTAATTAGCATTAATTCAACCAACTGATAATCCCCGCGGCTTACTCCCGCCCCCACTCTAGACCCAGTCGCAGTCGCAGTTCCAGGTCCCGTTTCATTTCTTTTTGTGGCCCCACTTTCCTGGTCATGTGAATGAATGTTAAGTGCTTGGTTCTTGGTCCTTCTGGGCCTGGGTCCCGGCGCTTTATTGTTGATTGCGTTATGGCCAAAGTTAATAAAGTCATTTGCATCTCGGCTTTAAGTGGATCAGTTGCACGTTGCCCAGGACTCGAAGGCGAAGAAAGCGGCGAGTATTTCTGATTATAGAGCGATCCTGAGTCTGGGTTTGGGACTGGGACCCCGTCTGGGGTCTGAGCGTAATCCCAAGAAATGCTGACGCAACTTTTCAAATGAAAGAGAATCAAAAATTGGAAATCCCATAAACCGATTTGGCGTTTGGAACCCCAAGACGACACCCCACGATAGCAACCCCATGTCGCGATGGCTTTCATTTTTTGGTGGAAAGCAAAATAAAATATATATATTTACGATATATAGAGCCACCACAATGTATGTATGTCGTGGCTGCACACAGAAAACACCGCGTGCAACACAAGAAAATGTCAATCTAATTGAAATTCTAGACAAAATCTTCCGCAAATTACCTTCATTGACAAAAATCTCTAATCCCCGCAGAGAGCGGAGTGGAGCGGAGCAGAGCAGAGCTGAAAGGCGAAACGAGATGAAACCTGAAGACACAACCGACTACTGTACCTGTGCCCCACCCTCGCCAGCAGCCTGCCCCCCCCTCCAATAGGATATTCTTTGAAATGGGGAGGAAACATACTTGAAATGAAGCCGAAGCCGAAGCTGAAGCTGAAGCCAAAGCAGCCCGCCGGAAGCGGAAGTGCAGCAAGGATGTCTCCAATGTGTGTGTGTGTGTGTTTGTGTGTGTGTGTGTGTGACAATTGGGATGCAGGTGGGATCCTTGAGCTGCTTCTTTGGCTCTGGGCCCGCTGATGTCTTCATGTATGTTTGAAAGGCAACCCCAAACCAACCCCAACCCAACCCCTCTGCGCCGAATAGAAGCAACACCAATGGCAAAAAAAAAAGAAGGAAAATACAACAGCAAAAAAAATAGGTAAATACTTTGCGGTCTTCGTTCTTTTCGTCTTTTGTCGCCATTACGCTGAGTGCACTGTCCCCCGGCCAAGCCCTCCCCCCCCTGGCCACAAAAGGGCTGATGCTGATGATGATGTTAGAGGAGTGGCGGGGGCGCGGAGGGGTGGGGAGGGTTTCTGTCTCTGTCTCGCTTTTTCTGGCTGCATTTTTCATAGCCTGCAGCTGCTTTAGCGATTTAATTTAATCAACTGAAAGCGCATTTGCAGCTTTTGCTAACCGCACAGCACACACACACACACACACACACAGCACACACACAGATACAAAATAATAGACAGCGACACAGATACAGATACCCGCACACACGCGCACGGACAGGAGTCGCGTCGTGCATTATCCTACTCCTTTCCGTTGCTGCTCCTTGGAACGTCTTCGTTTTGGGACATTGCTGTCATTCAACTCTTGCCCCCTCCCCCTGCCCCGCCCCATCCCCCTCTCTCAGTCGATTTTCTGTGGATTTTCAGCTCATTTCCAATTCAATTTTTCCCCCTTGAGCTTTCCTTTTTTGATCTCCAAGACATTGCTTTTGGCCGCCGCCTGGCAAGTGTTTTAATTGTAATGGAAGTTTGGTTTGGTTTGCCCAGTGCCCCACCGCCACCGCCACCTTGCAACACCGTGCAACACCTTGCAACATACCCGTGTACATGTGTCGCCCCTGACTGATGCTCCGCCTGCAGCGGCCACAGAGCCATGCAAACAAAAAACAGGGCGACACGCAGATTTACACCTCACTACACTGCACAGCAAAGTTGTGGGTGGGGCTGGGGGGGGGAGAGCGGGGAGTGGCAGCAAATTTGCCTGCACATTACCAATGACAACAAGCCCCAAAGGGTATTCCAAACTCCGTCCTGGAGTCCTCCGAGATAATAATGATCCCAAAACACCAGACACGATGCGGGGGCAAACAAAAAACTGCCAGACGGGGGAAAAACTGCAAAAACAACTTCAAAAATGTGGCAACACTTTAAAAAGCGTACGCGTGGCATGCCGCTGCCCCCCCACACAGCTAGCGGGGAGCTTTCATTGCGAGGGCAGCGCAAGAGAGAGGGGAGGGGGGGGAATGTTGCTGTTGCAGAGCGCTAAAGTTGGCCTAAGGCTAGCGGAAAAAAATTCTGCATGATGGAGAGCCATGCAGACTGACAGCCAGACAGACAGACAGACCCAGAGAATGCCTCTCCTTCCCCTTCCCCTTGCCCCATCTCCCTGTGGGTTTATAATTTGTGCTACTATTGTTGCCGCTGCCGCTGCCGCTGCTGTTTCTGTAGCTGATGTTGCGGTCAGTTTACACCCGCCCCCACCCCGGCCCCCCCTGCGGGCTTTTCCTCGGGTATAATTTTCATTTGTAAGCGCGAGTGAAATTTGCACGCATTTTGAAGTCTAATTTGACATTAATTCGGTGCCCGCGGAGACTTGTGCGTACTCTCTTTGTGCCTATCTTTTGCCAGTACTTTTATCTCCCTCCCCCCCCCCCCCCACTCTCTCCCGCAGCTCTTCCAGCTTCAAGTTTTTGGGAAAGTGAACTTTTTACAGGCTACTTATTAGCTTACTATCGAAGTTTTCCACATGAAATATGGTTCCATTCATCTCATACTCTTGCCAGCCATTTGGTGGCTCCTCCTGCTATGTGGAGATCCCCCCCTTGAAAACTCATTAAAATGCAGCTGGGGAAATCGGGAAAGCAGTAAAAAACAGACAGAGAGACAGGGAGAGAGAGAGAGAGGGAGAGACATAACCACCAATTAAACTGGATTCGTTTCACAACAGATTTTAGATTTTCTTTTATTGCATTTTCCCTTTTTTCATTTCTCGCCAACCCAGCACCACCCCAGCCCCCTCCCCCCCACCATCTGCATAACCATAACCAAATTTATTTAAAAACTTGAAACACGAAAAGGAACTAAAAGAAAAGTAGGAAAAATGTTGCACAAATGCTGCCAATTTTGGGTTAGATTGGACACTGGACCGTGCCGAGGGGTGGGTATGGTGGCGGGGGGGACCTTGCCCCACAAAATTTCAAACAATGAAGCTTGGAGTTGGCTCTGGTCAAAAGCAAATACCACTGATTGTGACAATCAGCGTGACAATAAAATTGGCGCCCAGGAGCAGTAGGATTCGAATGCCATGGATTGGCATGGCGATTCGGATTCAGATGCGGATACGGATACGGGATTCGGATTCGGATTGAGGCTAAACGCTGGCAACAGCTGGCAGCAGGAGGAAGAGCCGGTGGGGGAGGCGGTGGGGGAGGGGTTGGGGCAGCTTTAAAACTTTGACAATTTCCATAGCAACGCAGAGCGAGTAGAGAATTTTAAAATTCCAACATGTCAGCCGGATGTGAGGCAGAGGGGCAGAGTGGCAGAGTGGGGGGGTTGTGGGGAGGGGGCGAAGGGGGGTGTGGCGAACAAAATGACAGCCCGGTGACACGCACAGACCAACTGTCACACCCGCTGAGCATGTGTGCTTCCGTGTGTGTGTGTGTGTGTGTCCGTGTGTGTGTGGCACTGCTGGGGGCTGCTAACCCTTGCAAAAATCTTTGCCAAAGTAAAAATTTATAAAATTGTCAGGGAAAAAACCGAAGGATGGCAAGAAAAGCAGTTGCTCTGCAAACATTAAAGGCACACAAGGCGAGAGATGATGACTCTGCTCCACCTCCTGCTACCCCTCTCCCGCCAGGCTGTGGGTCCATTCCGTTGCTGCTTTTGTAACATTATCTAAGCTAACAAATTGTCAACACGTACAAATGCGTTCACTCAAACGTAAACGGGGTAATAACCATTTTTCGTAATAATTTTATGTCACAACAAATCTAGGTTATATAAGCGTTTCCCTCCCCCCCTGCCTCCCTCCCTGCCTCTCTCTCTTTTGCCCTCTTTCTATGTTCTGTTACCTAGATTCCCAGAATTTCTGTTTGCTTACGCCCCAACCCAACCTCCACCTCGAGAAGAAGCAGCCGCAGATGTGTCCTGTCAGGGCTGTGAGAAGAGGACTGTCGTCCTCTGCAATGGTAATATGACATTGAAGACACCAAACAGGCTTAGGATAGCCATCAGCATATGGGTTGGGGTTGGGGTTGGGGCTGGGGCTGGGGTTGGGGCTGGGGTCTGCCAGCTAAAAGGGTTCTGGGGATAAGCCAAAGTCTGAAGGATTTGCACCAGCCCAGCCAGGATTGCCCCCATTGAAAGACCATGGGAACAACAGCCAGCCAAGGTTGCCATCATGGTGCATAATACACTTGAAAGAGTTGCCATTGCTCATCGGGACAAATTGCTGGCTTCCTTCTTTCAACAGATGCTGTTCGGAGACGGTTCGGGCCTCCTCCATTGGACCTCCCTGGGACCTCCTTTTGTCCTGGTCCTGCGGACCCTGTCAGGCAGTCGACCAAAAGTCCTGTCTGGCCGCTGCATCGCGCTAAGATATAAACTAAAGTTGTCACGTAAGCAAAGTTTATGACCAAAAAGAAAAACGAAGCGGACGAGGGAAGAACGAAGTTTCAGAAGGACGGGGGGGACGAGGGGGGCCTGGGGGGGGACGGAGAAAAAGCAACTCAGATCCCGACGATTTTCCAGCTGCTTTTGGCAAATGACAGCATTTCGTTGGACACGCGCCATGCCACCAAATCATCTGCAGACTGCTCCCCGATCCACTCCCAATGCCCATTGCCAGTCCCATTGCCAGTCCTGGTCCTGTGCCCGATCCCGCCAAGACGTTTTGAGCAATTGCGTTTAACATTTAGCTGCCTCGCTGAGCTGCAGTTGCATGGCCACGGGGCGGGGGTGGGAGGAGGGAGGAGGGAGGAGGGAGGAGGGAGGAGGCGTGGCCATGCCACTGATTGACCAAATGATAGACAGACGACACAAGACATGGACTCGCCTGGCCCCCGCTCCTGCCCCCGCTCCTGCCCCCGCTCCTGCCCCTGCTCCTGCCCCTTTCTGGCCATTACTTACATCTTGCAGTTTTGCCTTTGATTGCAAGTTTCTTTTTGCCCATTTAGCACGTCCTGGCATTCCGTCGATTCTTGTTCGCACTCGCACTCGCACGCGCTCCTCCTGCGTCCTGCGTCCATCCGCCTTTGTCCTTCGTCCATCGTCCTTCTTCAGGCTGTTAAATGTTTCAACGACGCCTGGCAATTGCGCAATTTGTATCTTTTCTAGCAGTTGGCACTTTTGCCTCGCCTTTTCCAATGCGGAAAAACGAAGGGAAACTAGGTCGCTTGGTCGTTTGTTCTGCTCCGTCCAAGGCTCTCTGTTAATAATTCTGTAATTGTTCATTAATATTAAATGGTGGAAAGCAGTAAGCGGATTGCCAGCAGAAGGGCACAAGGCTCCCCTTTAAGCGGATGCTCGAGAGTCTTTCGATTGACAAGATCCTCCCTCCATCTCATTAGGATCCCCGCAAGTGTGGCAGGAGCCACGCCTAATTGGATCTTTGACATGTGTGTGCGGCATTTGCGACAGCTTCGACAGCATCAAGTGCGGCCCCAATCGGCGTTTCCGAATTTCTGCATTTGTGCACACATTTCTGCGGTGCATTCCGTGCCGGGCCTCTCCCTCTTCCACTGCCACTCCCTCTGCCACTGCCTCTGGGTTTCTGCATTTTGCATTTCATTTATGAATGCGAACGCGAACGCGAATGTGCAATTTGGCAAATTAATTGCGAAATTAGCGCAAAATTTGTGCCGAAACATGAAATTAGGCAAAGTAAGTTTTACTAATTAAACGGCGTTTCAATTAAGCCTGATTGGCAGAGCCCTCAGCCGTGCCTCGGTCTCGGCCTCGGCCTTACAGGCCTCCCAGGCCTCCCAGGGGGTCCGTCCTCGGGGCAGGGTCCAAGTCCAAGTGTCTGTTGGCAGTTCATTAAAGTGACGGCAAAGGCAAAGTGTCCCAAAAGGTTTCCCCTAATTGAAGGCCACCGCAAATGTTTGAAACCCGAAGGAAACGGCCGCTTTGTCCGAATCAATTATTAAGAACGCAATTGATGTCCCATACACCACCCACACCCACCCACCCACTCTGCTGTGCGGGCAAGTGCAGCGCTCAGATTGCGAAAATATTTGCCCATAAACACGTGGCCCTGGAAAAACAAAGGCCCCAGCTCTAGCCCCAGCCCCAGCCCCAGCCAGTGCCTGATCCTGATTATATTTGCTCAGGCGAGGACTAAAGAGGATGGGGGCACGTGTGCGGATCTCAAGTCCCAGTCCCAGTCCCTGTGCCAGTCTGCAAAGGGTGCTGCCGGGTATCAGTTCTGCCTTTCACGGCCAGACTTCCTGGAAAACTTAAACGCCCAACTCCTGCCCACCGCCTCACGCCCCGGCCAGGTAAGCGAAACAACTTGTTACGCAATCAAAGAGACATTTGTGACAGACTGAGGACCGTTTCGCAAGATCTGGATTCTGGAGGATAGGATATTCGTCTGGCTTGAAACAGAAATTACCTTTTTTTCTTCTTCTTATAATTAAAATCCAATTTGTGCTAATTTAACGCGTTTGTCTCGCATTAAGCGCACGGGCCACGCCCACTCCAGGGCCAACGCCTTGGCAAATATTGCTGCTAAAAGTGAATCGTGGAGACCGAAGCTGGAAGGCCCTTTTGATCCAAAGACCTCTTTTCGATCGTTTGAAAGTAGTTGTAGTCCTTCTATGCATCCTTCAGTGTAATATGCACCTTCAAAGGGTATGCTCCTCCAAGAGATAGAGAATGAGACGACGTCTTATAACTGTAGCTAATTACGGGCCTAGAGAAAGAACAGTCGAATCGCAGATGGAGATAAAGGGAGTGACAGATGGAGAAAGTGTGAGTGCGAGTGCGAGTGCGGGAGAAAGTTGCGACTATGAAAATTAATTGAAACGCTTAGACAAAAGTTAGGTGCGACAAGCACTTAATGCATTTAATACAACTCTGAGAGGTGGAGAGGAGGATGGACAGGGACGGAGACGGGGGGCACGAGTGAGAGGGAAGGACAGAGTGTGAGCGAGACAGTTTGGGGAAGTAGCGAGAAGCAATTTAAATCTTACTAATTACTTGGGCGACAAATTACGCAGGGCGACAGGATACGACACACGACTGGAGGATTGAGAGCCTGCCCAGGAGACAGGCAGAACCCAGAACCCAGAGCCCAGAGCCCAGACCCGAGACAACGAGACACCCCGACCCAAGGATCTGTCTGGCAGCCAAGGAACAGGTGTTGGGCCTCTGTCGTCGACGACTATTTTGAAAAATTAAGTGTCATTTGGTTGTCTCATGGGTTCATTGTTTTCAACGTGTCTCCGTCTAGGCAGATGCTCCTTGGGCCTCCTCTCCCTCTCTCTCTCCCTCTCTCTCTCTCTCTCTTGCTTACTGTTCTTTTCTTTTCGTTTCTTTTCCTTTTCTTTGGGGCTTGGCTTGGGGTTGGGCTACATTTCCTTATCCTTGGGTGCCGCATGTTTAATTCAGAGTCCTTGATTCGGCTGCAACGCAGCTCCAGCTCCGGCACCGGCACCGGCTCCGGCATCGGCTCCAGCTCCGGCTCCGTCTCTGGCTTCTGCTCCTGACAATGACGATAGTTAAGCGTAATTACCAAGGCGGCAAAGTGAACGAATGAGTGGGAGCGAGTGGTTGAGTGAGTGGATGAACGAGTGGATGAGTGTGAGTACCTCTATTCCGCCATCCCGCCATCCCGCCATTCTGGGCATTAAATATTAATTTTCCTCCTTTTTCATTACTATCCCGCATCGGCGGACAAATTGAGTTGCGACCTTCGCCTTTGTGAATCGAAATGGGATTATGAATCCATAAGAAGGGACGGTAGCCCCTTGGAGCAGCAAGCACCCCCTCTATGCCCGGGGGGATTGCCTCTAACTGGAGATCAGATCCTTTGGCGTCGCGATGCCTGCCACTTGTATGGGCCATGTTTGGTCTATAAATTCTTGGGCCAACTATGTCAGCGGGGTGGCGGTCTGGCCGGGGCGGAGAGGGGAGGGGGGCAGGTGGCCATAAATTTCTAGTTTGTCGCAACAAAAGTTCATTATTTCTGCAGTTTTGGGGGCAAGTTGTGCTCTGGCTGGAGAAAATAAACAGCAGCCGTTGCCCAGACCGTCTCCTCGGAGAACAATTGAAAATCTTTTTAAGTAATTTCCACACGTAATCCAACATTATTGCAGTTTTTCCAGTCGGTCTTGAGCCACGAAGGGAAGGCGCAACTGAACCCGAAAAAATATGGCAAGCGGCGGCAAGAATGGCGAATGCAATGTCGGTACTCCTTCTCCCTTTCTCTGCGCCTTTCTCTGTGGTCCTGCCCGCTCCCGCTGCCGCTCTCGCTCCCTTCCACGTCCTTGTCTTTGGTTGTCGTAACAAATTGCAGATGGCGCATGTTTTTAATTCATTTCAACAGTTACTCGAGAGGATTCCATTCCATTCCATTCCGCTTCGTTTTTGTTGTTTGTTATTCATTCCTCTGCCTCCTGCCTCCTGCCTCCTGCATCTGCCTCTGTCTCTCTGTCTCTCTCTTGATTTTTCTTCACGATTTTCTTTATTTTTCCAGTAAAACAATAAATGCTGTGGGTGGGCCGGCCTGGTCCGGATAAGCCGGGTATTCATATTGAGTAATGTGTGTGCTTATATGAATGAATGCCGAGAATTGCATAATTGGAATCGCTTGAGATGGGGCGGTGGAGGCGGTGGATCGATCGAATCGAATCGAATCGAGTCCCTGCCAGGGCTAGGGACAATGCCTCTCCTTCGACCGTATCGGATTCGGAGTCGCCTGTCCGGCGACTGAAATCAATTGGAAACATTTAGTTGCCTTTGAATAAATGATTGGGCAAATAAGCCCCGTCGACGATTGGAAACAATTTCCACAACAATTACGCGGCCAAAGTGAGCGGCAAATTTACGCGCAAAAGGGCCCGCGACGTCCTTCTCAATAATTGATGAAAAATAATTTTGAAATATTCGCCCCCGACGTGCGGCTGCAAATTGAATTCATTCGGGGGCCTTCAGAACCTTCGGAAGCACTCTGCCGGAATTATTGGGTTGGAAAGCAGGACTAAGCCGCCTCATTATGAGCTGCTTATTGCATCCCATAAATATCCAAAAGCCTGGCAATAACTCGCCCCCACTCGTGTCCTCCCTGGAGCAACAGTTTTTCTTCCCCATTTTTTTTTTTTTTTAATTATGCGCTAAAATCCGCGAAAATTAAAACATAAATCCCGTGCGCTCACAGAGAAAGTGAAAAAAAGGAAGGAAATTCCTGAGCACCAAATGGCGATGAAAATTATGCCAAACGCATGCCACAGAGGGCGGGGCGGGGCGTGGCGGTGGTGGTGGGGAAAACTGCAAACAACAGCAAAATGTGTTGGACGAATGATGGAGCTGGGGGGGGAGTGGGTGCCGTTGCCCCAGCCAGCTCATTTTAGCCAAGTTAAGCTGCATTCATTAAATTCTAAACTATGCTTTATTTGCTCAACTGTACGGGTCTTCCTGCCTCCTGCCGCCTCCTGCCGCCGCCTGCCCCCGCCTGCTGCTCCTTCAGTTCGAGGTTGTACAACATTTATTGATGCTTGGCCTGGCATTATAGTCGGAACAGTGCAGCGAGGGGCGGGGATTTGCACTCGGGATTAATAAGCGACGATGCAGCATTTCCACAGAATAAAGTCGAGAGTCTAGCTCCAGAATGATCCGAATCCGGATCACCAGACTGCAGACTCCAGAGCCAGAGCCAGAACCAGACGATGACGATGACGACCACTTGCAACTTTATTAACTGCGCTTTATACCTTTATAATGCTCGAGGGGGAGGGGGTGAACAGAGGGACAGACCACTCCATGGGCTTATTAGTTTTGTCCTCCGTATTGCCTCCGAAGTTGCTGCTTTAAAATGCAGTCGGCGCTCGTTCGACTGCATTGCCAAGTGGCTCAAGAACAGCTCAAGGACCGCTCCATGCTCCACGCTCCACGCTCCACGGTCCTGCAGAGCCTGCAGAGTAGGGTCTCCCCTCTCCCTTCCTCCTTATACCTCCTATACCCCTTTGCGATTGCAGGCAGCAAAGCACCGAAAAAGTGAGGGAAAACGGCAAAAAGGGAAAAGTTTTGCCGCTTGTTTGTTTGCCCGCTCGCTGTTTGTCGTTTATTATTATTATTTCGGTTTTCTTTCCCCAGTTTTGCCGTGGCCGAGCGGCGCTTTATTTAACTTTGGGCAGTTTGATGGCAGGAAATAGAATTTTAATGGATTTTGTAATATCCTCCGCAACGTCGACGACAGCGAAAACTTTACTTTGCGTCTTCCTTCGTAGTTTTTCGCATATTTTCTGCCATTTGCCTCGTCGCAAGTCGCAAGTCGCGAGTCGCAAGCCGCGAGTGGCAAGTCGCGAGTGGCAAGTCGCGAGTCGCGAAATTTGTGCTATTGACATTTTCACAGAGGAAAAACCGGAAGAAAAGCGAAAAGTGGGCGGATTAATTAAGTTGTGGGCAAAAATGTTATGCATTTGGTATTTGTCTGCATTTGGCAGAGTTGGTTAAGTAGTTGTCGAGTTGGCCAAAAGCGAGACAGAGAGGGAGACACAGAGACAGGGAGAGACAGTGAGCCCCTTGGCCATGTTGGGCCAGAAAGTCCATTATCCCCGTCACTTATCGGACCCACACACATCCTTTAGGACTGTCTCTCTTTGGGACTTGGTCAGCAATTTAACGTTTCATTAAATTGTTGTCCGAGCAGATTCGTTTCCACTTGTCGCTGTCCATCCATCGAGTGGGGACTCGACTCCCTGCCTTATCCAACGGCCACATCGATTGTGTGGTGGGGGCTGGGGGGTTGGGGGGGCGGCGACTGTCGGTAAGAAAAGGAAGACAGGACTTAAATTTTATTAGCGCAATTTCTCAACTTTTTACGAAGCAAAGTGCAGGAATCGGAAGACGTAACTGTTCCATTGACAGGCCCTGAGCGAAGGACGAAGGACGATCGGAGGCAACTGTCAATGAACAGTTAATATTTTTGTGATGACGCGCAATATGTCAATGACAGACGGGGCCCTCTGGGTCTGGGGCTGGGGCTGGGGCTGGGGAAGACGCAATTTAGTTTATAAATTACACGGACGCACTCATGTCAAAGGTCGCCATCGCCGTCGCCGTCGCCGCCACCGTCTGACACGGCACTTTCTGTGAAAGTCTACCCACTAATCGTCTCAATTAGACATGGATCTCCCGCACTCCCGCCCTCCCGCCCTCCTGCCTCCCTCTGGATGCCTTAAAAAATTATCAATAAATGTGAAATGGGGAAATCAGAACGGGAGCGGGAGCTGGAGCTGGGAACAAAGCTGGGGGCACTGAGAATGTGGGGAATAGATAAAATTGGCAAAAGACCCGCAGCAATTTTCCGGTTTCAATGTCGGCATTGACATTGTCATCGTCTCGTCGTCTCATCGTCTCGTCGTTGCGTTTCGTCTATGTCCCCGTCCGTCATTCATCAAGGTGGGGACTGGGTGTGGCAGGACTCCTCTTCCGCCCTCACAGGATGGTGGAGTTTGCCCGCAGCTTGTGGACTGCCTTTGATCGTTCAGCGCTGTGTTTTTTTTCTTCTAGCTCATATTTTGTTCGTCGCCCCCGCCCCCGCCCCAAGACGCACTGTCAGCGGCTCCAACCACTGTGCCTTCTTCGGCTCCCCTAAAAAAATTGTTTGCTACTGTGTTTTATTTTTTTTTCCTTGCCCTTACAAACGCCGCTGTGGGGAGGCGGAATGCGAGGGAGTGTGTGGGTGACGTTGATGATTTTTCATTGCTCGAGTTTTAATTTTACACTTGAGTTGCGTCCGACGCCGCACCTCCTCCGCCTCCGCCTCCACCTCCGCCGCCGCCTGAGCCCCAAGAAGCAGAGCCAAAGTTAAATGCATGAAGGTCCTGCCCAGATATGGCAATCTGTAGATCTGTAAATTAAAGCGTACTTATCGGCAATCGAATCGATATGCGGAGCAGTGTTTTGAAGGTGGCTTTAAAAGGGCTTTTGCCGGCTGGCAGTTTCGGGTTCGCTGAACCTTAAAGTCCTCTGGCCAAAGCGGAGGGCTCCGGCTCCACTTTAAAGTTTCCTCTCCTGCCAGGGCCGGACTGGCGGCTGGTGATTTATGGCCTCGTCGCGAGCTGCTCTGACACCGTCCGACATTTGACAAAAGCTGTGCGAGGACCAGAGCCAGGCCCGGCCCGGCCCGGACCCAGACCCAGACCCAGAGCCAGACCAGGACCCACTCGGCGGCCGGCGTTCGGGCAAAGTTATGTAAATGGCTCAAAGGCTGTCCTGTCCCGTTTTTGCCTCGCTTGTTTAGCAGGTTGCAGATAATTCATCGCTGACATTGCGTACCAATTTAAGGGTTGAATGATTCGCCCAGCAGAGAGCCAGAGCCACGGCCAGAGCCAGTCGAGGGAGGGGTGGAGCAGTGGGGCCCCAGGACTGTGGCTGGGGCTGTCTAACTAGGAGCGTCGTCTGCGTCTGGCCCTTATTCCAGCCAAGGGCACTGACAGTGGCCCTGAGAGCCCTGGGAGTCCTGGCTTTGTGGCTAGTGATTTAGAAAAAAAAGGTCATCCGGCAAAAGTTGTCCGGCGAGCTTCACATGTGACATGTGCCACCTTTGACCCTTCCCTGGGCTGCTTAATTAGACACGTGAACGGGGTGGGGGTGGCGTTTTGTCTCTCTCTCTCTTTCTCTGTCTGTTTCGGTCTCTGTCTCTCTCCCTCTGTGTCTCGGAGTTGAACTTTTTAAAGCATATTTATGGGCGCCATCCACTCATGTGGGCTGTTCTTAATTGCAGCAATTGAAATTAAGTGTTTGTCCTTTTTGGCCAACGGTGGAGGGGGTTAACGTTAACACTGCACTGGCATGGGGCCGTGGCTTGGGGTTGGGGCCGGGCCTTAGGGCTTTATTAGTTGGGAGACAATCGCTGGAAACGTTTATTACCTCGTTTCGAGCTGTCAGAGGTTGCAGGAGCCGGAGCACTGGACTGAATGGAGAGGGATTACAAGAGTTTTGCTCTGTCTCTCGCAAATAGTCAACTGCTTTGAATGCTAATGAGGCCTTCTTGGGAGATGGAAGATGGGCGATGGACGATGGAAGATGGGAGATTCGAGCAGTTAAATATTCAATGGATTATGGGATTAGAGCACGGACATAGACGGGGACATTCATTTGGCGAGATGGCAACAACTGTCTTCCGCCATTACTTTCAATTCTCAACTTTCTGTGGCACTTTCTTGGGCTCCGAAACTTTTCGCATACCAGCTGCATCCATTTCCGGGAACTGTAAACCATGCCTGGCAATCACCTGACCCCCGTACGCCGTACCCCGTCCCCCAAGAGGGCTCTCCCCTGGCCCGCCGGCCAAGTCGGATCCGAGCATTATGTTAGTTTATTCAACTGCCGGCCATTGTGTGCAGGAAGCTCGCTGAGAGCCAAGTCAAATGCGTTCTGACAGGCCACCACCAGCCACCCACCAACCACCGCCCACCCCGGCATTCCAAGGAAGCTGAACCCAAATCCGGTCGGACGGAGACGATGGCGGGCGGGCGGGGAGGTGGGGGGCCCCATTAAAGATTGACACGTGACCGTGCAATGATTTCCAGTTTAACGTTGTCACATGCGCCGCCCGGAGAAGTTGCTCTGCTCTGTGTGTGACATAACCGAAGCTCTCATCCGAGGATGCGGCACTGCGCTGGTCAGCCAGCCAGTCAGTGTCCTCTCCACCTCCCCCCTCCTGGCAGAGTGTGTGTGTGTGTGTGTCTTTGGTTTCAGCAGACGTGCAAAGCTGCCGTTGATCCTTTTTTCCTCCTTAACATTTTCTTTACTTTTCCTTGGGGTTGCCCCAGCTCCCGCTCTCAGCTACCAGCTTCTCTTTCTCTATCCCCAACTCCATCCGCATTCGCATCCTCGGCTGCTGTGGCATTTGTTGTGTGGCTCGGATTACGCGCTTCACTTAAGTGTGCTCAGTGCTTCCTTTGCGTTTCCTTTGTCTCCATCGGAGTCGGAGTCGGCGCCGGAGTCCTCCCGTGTGTCCCTGCCTGCCGCTTTGTTGTGCATTCTTGGGTTTCGCCGCCTTGGTGCGTATGGATTTCCACGCAAAAGAGGACATCGCGACGGAGGACGGAGAACGGAGGACGAAGGACGGGAATGTCTTCATTAATGAGGGGTTCGCTTCGCTGCTTCCCTGCTCTCCTGCTTCCCTGCTCCGAAGCTCTCCTGCCTCTCGTATACCCCTATATGACAATTTAAATTGCTCCACCTTGATTGAAGCTGACGCACAATGGCAGATCGTTCCGGGATTGATTCCAGTTTTCCGACTCACTTTCGTTGCTTTGCCCCCCATGCCAGCGTTTATCGGAAAATCCCCCGACGTATGCCTCTAATCACTGGCATCACGATGCCACACGCCTTGTTAATGCGTCTTTCCCACCCACCAACTCCACCCCATCCCCCCTCCCACTCCTCAATCGTGGCAGCTAACGAAGCTCTTCAAATGTTTAACAAGGCTAGCGGCCACTGGACGTCCACGTTTCGCTCTCCCTCTCTCCCTCTCTCTCACTCTCCCTCTCTCTCTGTGTATGTGTGTGTGCTCTGCCCTGGTCCGGGCTGGTTTGCTCGTCCATCCGTTTGGACATGTGCGACTCATTAAAATGGCGTTGGTACAAAAAAAAAAAAAACGGAGAGAAAAAATTTGTTGTGCGAAACTGGCAATTGCAGAGCTGGCTGGCCATGCCACCGGAGGAGTGCAGCACTGGCACGGTAGCACGGGAACACAAATTCCGGGGTTGCAACGTAATTTTGTGTCGAGAGAAAGAAAACTAATTTCAGCGCAAATTAGTTTCGCACCTCATAGAACGACGACACGACAAAGCAATTGAATGGCAAACTGAATGCCCCCCCAAAACGGATTGACGGCTGGCATGGGCTCTGGCTGGGTTCGGGATGGGTTCAGGATGGGTTCGGGATGTGCTCTGGATGTGTGTTGCTGAGGAGGAGGTGGAGGAGGAGCCTGCCACGCTGTATGCGTGTGTGCACTTAATAACCTGATCGAATCGCCAACACACAAAAACCCATTGAAATGCCATAATCAACAAGGCACTGTGCTTCACTCACTCCACTCTTGGCGTCTCTGCTCGGCTCGGCTCGGCTCTCCACTCCACTCCACTCCTGTCGAGGCCACTCCAGTGCCGGCCACTACGTCGGATTCGAGTCGGCAGCGGCCACGGCCACGGCTACGGCGACTGGCGAAAGAGCAAATTCAGTGAATCACAATAATGCCTCAATTTCCGCTGGTCCGATGCGACGAGTGCGATGGAGCAAAAGGGGCAGGCGCGCAGGGGCAATCGCAGGGGGCAATCGCTGGGTTCTCGACTCCGTTCAATCATGGAGGCGGCTTGTGCGGCGATTGCCAATGCGGAGCATCGGCGTAATGAAATCGGATTCAATTAAACATAACACAAGCGGGAGAAGAGTGGAGTCGGGGCTGACTTTGAAGCACCTTAGCCAGGGACCAGTCATGGATCTTCCCCGCCCACCCCCGCCCGCACATCTATGCGTCCCCTTCCTGTTGCACTCGTCGAAGCGGCTCCTTTGCTGCCCCTGGGGCATGTGGGGCAGGAGAATGACGTTTTATTTTCGCACGTTTACTTTCAATCTCCTTTTTTCAATGGGCACCGACTTGATGGCCCGCCAGCCCACAAAGAAAACCGGCCAAAACAGACAGAGAAAAGATGAAAAACGATGGGGCCAAAAGGGCTGCACAGCCAGATAGGTTTCGTTTTTTGGCACCTCAACTGTTTCACCCTCCAGGTGGGGGGTGCTGAGATTGTCTTCTATTGCCCTCGATTCGAGAATCGAGAATCGGGGACGTGGGGAGGCTGGGGCTGGGGCTGGGGCCAGTTGAAGGCAGGGATTGACAGTCTTAAATGGTTGTGGGTCAGAAGAGGACTGACAGTGGCACAACTGGATGATTGATCCTTCGTAGGAGCTTCAAAGTTTACCAAGCAAGTGCTTTAAGCCGGCTCTCTGTGAATGTCTTTTCTTGGGGCCTTGGTGCGGAAAATTCTGGTGATTTCATTCGCGCGAAAACTCATAAATATTAAAATGGGAAATTTTACGTTTTATTAATTTAACGGTGGCTCTCCTCCGAAAAGGTAACTGTGTAAGTGTAACGGTAGTTTGGCCGTCAGCCATCTTGTGCTGCCTCAGCTTCCGCATCCGCATCCGCAGCCGTTTCCATGTCTGCCCAGACCCGTCCCGGACCCGTCATTCTGTTAGGTGCAAATTATGCATAAAAACAATGACACAAAATGGCGTCGCCCACCCACTGAAGGCCGAAGGCAACTACTGTTCTACCAGCGCAGGGGGGTGCTGCAGGGGGGTGGTGGCGGTGGAGGTGTCCATGTTCTATGCGGATGTTGCTTAGTTTTTGGCCAAGGATTTGCATAAATTTGCATTTGTGCCGCCTTAATTGAAAAACAGTTGCGCGTTCCCTCGACTTGTGACACTTTAAAGAGAATCGCATAAATTATGCAGACACGTTGGGGGCACGGTACAGGGGCACGGGGCAGGGGCACGGGCAGGGGCAGGATCGGATGGGATCGGACTGCCTGGCTTATGATTTACTCGACGCCTGGCTGCAACTAAATCATTGGCAAATCTGTTGCATGGTCGCCAGCCATCGAAGGCGAGTGGGGAGGGCCCGCAGATGATTCCTACTTTTAGCCACTCAATGGCCCCCCCCCTTCTGCCTCCTGACGCGGCTCTGCTGGGAATGCCACCAACTGGCTGCCACAGCGAGATGTCGTCTTGGCATTAATGAGCTGATGTTGCTGTTGCAGTTGCAGTTGCAGTTGCAGTTTTTCTTCTTCTGGCTGCCGGCTCCCTGCTCCCGGCTCCCTGCTCTGGCGGAATGTAATTTTAGTTCGGCAGCAGCGACGACGCGTCGTCCCTCTGATGTCTGAGAAATTGCAGTTTTCACACGTGCTTCCCATTAAATGAAACGATTACAGCGCGATACCCAGTCATAAGTGAAATTTATTTGCAACGCGCTACATGCCAGCCCTTGCCAGTCGCCAGAGTGCACTGCCAGCTCTGCCCGTTCGTATGGGGTTCATGGTTTTACGAGGCAAGTCTCGCCCCTGCCCGCGCCGCGCAGCTATTTGTGGCAGCGACTCCAATCTGTGGCACTTCACATAAAGAAGTTTGACATAAATTATGGATACTAATGAGCTCTGTGTGCAGTCATAAAGCATCTTCTGTGCTGTCTGTGATTTCTATAAACTCGGCTATCCGCCGCGCCATTTCCCAGGCACCCAGGCACCCAGGCAACCAGGCTCCCAGGCTATGATATGCGATGATGGTGCTCTGCTCTGCTCCTCTTCTGCTCTTCAGCTCTGGGAAAGTGCTCTGAAAGCTGGAGGAACAATTTTAATTGGCTGAGCCGGCAGACGGTGATTCGAATGGATATTTATGGCCGGGAAATCAAACTGTTTCTCCCATTCCGATCCAATCCGATCGGATCGGCTCTCGTGTTCGCGTCTGGCTTTGAGCCAGCAAGTAGTCGCTGGCTTTGTTTCGGCCAGCCGTGGTTGTAGCAGGCCCAGTTTCTGGCTAATTAACAGTTAACAGCTATCGAGAGTGGCACCCCCACCCAGGCACTCTCGCCCCCTCTCTCCCCCTCTCTCTCCCTCTGTCGGGGGCTGGTTGAACGGGTTCAAATAGTTCAAACTGAGAATCGGTCTGCAGTCGGGGCCAAAGACAAACACAGGACGGACCCCGAAAACAGAGAGAAAGCCAAATTAATTATGCATTTATGTCGTTGCAATATGTTCCCCACAAGCACACACCCACATCGTTACACACACACGAACACACGCATACAGAAATTACAACAATGAGGCCTTCGTCCTGGCCGCAGGACCAAAAGACAATGGACGCCCGTACTGCCCGGCACATTTGACCGCAAACAATAAATGCATGCAACTAAATGCACTTTAGGGGGTCGCTCTCTGCTCCACAGATGTGTGTGTGTGTGTGTGTGTGCGTGTGCTGTGCTGGACGCAAATTAAGCACGACGAAAACACAGAATTCACCCCACTGCCCCACCCCACCCTACCCTGCCACCTCCCTTAGCTACTCGACTCGAGACATCAGCCCAACCAAAACGTGTCATGAGTGATGTTGTTTCAATTGCTGATTTAATGCGGCGCCCCCAACGAAGGGTCGGTGCGGGGGATAAGGGGGGGATCGGGGCACATGAGGCTTGTGGGGATGAGACTGAGACTCTGAGGCTGAAAGCTGGAGGCTGGAGGCCTGCACTTTTGGCAAGACAAGCAACATGCATCTTCTTGACAATGCGACAAACGATGACGACGACGACAGGGACAAGTAACATGGAATACTCGTACGTACCACCAGGGGCGGACGGCGATGGCGGGGGCAAGAGCGTGCGAGAGGCAAGCGGGAGGGGAAGACAAACAAACAAGCAAGCCCAGCGACATATATCAACGGGTATGCCCTCCCTTCCGCCCACCCCTCCCCAGCAGCATCGATGCATCCCACTGCCAAGGCAAAGTCAAGCAGCCCATCGTACATCAGACCATTTGCTCGTCTGTCATTCTTGACTGCACTTGTTGTGGCCCCACGGGCAGGCGATGGCGATGGCGAAGGCGATGCTGGTGGTGGCGATGGCAGCGGCGACGACCACTGCACAGTGGGACGAAACACTGAAATTGGTCATCAATTAAGCGAGCGAATTGTGGCAAAAGTACTATTCCTATCATCAGTTCCTATATTTCCAGATCTTTGGACCAGTTCCAAACAGTTCAAGGGCTCTCGGTGCTTGGGCCATGCCAACCACTGTACTGGGGCTTTGTTTTAAGTTAACGATAATGCAGCGACGTCGGAAAGGGTTAACCTGATGTTTATGTTTTAGTTGTAGTTGTAGTTGTTGCTGTAGTTGTAGCTGTTGTTGTTGTTGTTGCTGGCTGTAGAGGATTCTGGATGCCCTGTCTTTTGTTTAAAGATGATTAATAGCCAATGTCGCTGGCTGCAGAGCTCGATGCATTTCCATTATCATCATCATCATCATCATCGTCGTCGTCGTCCTCAGGGCGGAGAATCATCATCATTATCTTGGTCTTCAGTTTTAGGGTAAATTACTCAACACTCCACTAAAAACTGTGCAGCAGGCAAGAAGCACTTTTCGCAGGGACTCGCAAAGAGGCAGTAGTTGTGGGGAGGCATCCTCCAGTCGGTAGCCAAGTCAAAGTCGTTTGCTATTCATTAATACCCTTAGTTTTTGCCAGCCCTTCTGCTGGGGTATGTGTGCCATGGGGGTATGGGGTGTGGGGTGTGGGGTGTGGGGCATTGTCTGTTTGCCCTGGCCAGAGAGTTGTCGAGTTCTTGTTCTTGTTGCCTGATAATTAGCTGCACTGTCTGTTGTTTCTCTCGTTTCGACCCTTCTTTGCCAGGGGTTTGTACTCGTTCTCGTTCTCGTTCCCGTTCTCGTTCCCGTTCTCGTTCTTTTACTTCAACTTCTACTTCTGCGAGTACTTCTGGGTCTTGTTGCAGCTTGTTTTATGTATTTTGTGGCTGCATTACTTCCGTTGATGTTTATTCTTAGAGCTGTTTGCATTTGACAAATGACATTTTTGGCATTGTGCAACGACAACGCCGAGTTGCCACAATCTTTTTTTCCTACCCTGCTCAACCCCACCCCGCTCTACTGCTCGACTTTTCTGCATTTCCTCTCTGGGAACTTGTAAAGTAAATCTAAATTATTTTTTGAGTTATTGCTGTTTTGCCAGGGGAAACTTTTTGCCGGCCCCAAAACCCAAACGACAGATCTTGATGTCTGTCTCTCGAGTGGCTCTGGCAATTTGTTGTGTCCTGACAGAGGACACGTGTAATAATTAATTTCGCAATTTCCAAAGAGAGAACACGGATCGTCGTCTACCACCACACACTAGAGATTCCAGAGATTGCCCACGGTACATCCACGAGTGCGCCTGTAACTATAGTATTTTCGAGTGTAGCCGAAAGCATCCGCAAAAATTATTTATAAAGCCATCCAAGTGGAGTCGAAAAGTTTTCGCCTTGTGCTTCTACTTAGAAAACTTAACTCATAATTTGCTGTTATTTAAAACCATTCATTTCCGCTCATTTTACTATGACTTCCTGCGGAGTAGCGGAGTGGCGGAGTAGCAGCCACCCAAAATCCTCCCCCCCCCCAATCCCCTCACAAATTGGTGTCTATTTTTTGACGCGCTTTCGCTCCCCGCACTATCGAACGGCGGGGAGCTCCGTGGTGCCGTCTACCCGCTGCCTCTACCCGGGTCCTGCTGAATTCCATTAAAAGTTTTACACGAAAAATAGTTGCACACTAAAAAGCTATAACTGTAAAATTACAGTGCTCCAGTCCCAGCCCCAGCCCCCAGTCCAAGTCCCAGCAAAGTTCTCTGCAGCAGCAGCAAATAGCAACTGCAATAAACTATCAAATGGGAGGCGGGAGTCCTTGGCTCTGCTCTGCTCTGCCCGGGTCCTCTTTCGGTCTTTCGCTGGTCGCTGGCTTATTAATAATTTTTAATTTCCTTGATGACTTCCAAGCTATTAACAACTGCAGGACCCGACCGGAATGCGGCAAATGTTGGGTGTGCGGAGTGGGGAGTGCGGAGTGGGGAGTGGGGGACTGCGACCAGTCCAAGTTTCTGCCACTAACTTGCCGTTGGGTACAGTTGTGCTCGCCGTGACTGCCGCTGACTGGGAAACTTCTCACTTGATGATGACTTTTATGCGTATTTCGCTTATTTCTATAATTATGCATCGACCCAACAGCAACAGCAACAACAACTGCAATCGGAGATGGCGATTGCCTTCTGGCCCTGTGGGTCCTTCGCTCCTTCGCTTGTTTGTTTGGCCTCGGCCATGTGCCTCGTCCTGTCTGCTCCTGTCGCCGTTATGTTTTAATGACAGCTGTCAGTACTTTGCGCCGAAGTTGCCGTGCAATAATTGCGCGTAATTTGATTGATTGGCACCGAGTGCGGGCCGGTCAGGTGGGGCCCAGCCCCTAGATTTTAAGCCGACGACAGGCTAATATGCATAAATGCCCCGGCCAACAGCAGGAGGTTCCCGGAGGGCAGGGGCAGGGACAAAGCGACCCTGGCGGGAGTGGGTTGATTCGCACTGATAGCGAATGATTGATACTCAGCACCGAAACCACCCTCGTCGAGAGCCAGAGCCAGAACCAGAACATCTGGAAATGAGTCCAAAAGCAACCCAGAGCCCCGGGCCGCAATGAAGAAATGAATAAAATGCAGTTAATAAATAAACAAATAAATTTAAAATACATAAACGGCCGCCACACCGCTCTGCCAGGGTTGCCAAATGCATATTTGACCCGGCTGTTGCCCAAAAAAAAAACAGGAGAGCACCGAAAAAAAAAGTGTACGGGGACTGGGACTGGGACTGGGACTGGGCCAGGGATCTGCAGGGAGAGCTGTTTATACACACAGTCGGTCTATAGCTTGAGGCAATGTTTATTTTTGCAAAATATGTTGGGCACATATTTACACAGAATACATATGTAAGCCGCCCCTTCGCCCGCACTGAGACCCCAGACCCCAGCCATCCATACACGAGTATAGAGCCATCATATGCTGCCTTCCGTTCCATTTTGGGGGGAATCGGGGATGGGAATGGAGAGGACTTTCCCTCTGTCTTCTGGCCCCCCCTGTTTCCTGTCTCCTTTCTCTGTGCGGAGTAAATTCGTTTTGGCATTTTGGCCTCGGCTTTAAATTGCTTTGGCACTTAAGTGGTTTGTGCTCTGTCGCATCCCTTGGCCGGTCCCTGCCTCCGCCTCTGCCTCTACCACTGCGGATCACCCTGTGGACCACGTGTCGTCGTTTTGCCGTTAAACGAAAATTACAAAATGTTTGTTTAATTAGAACTTGTGCGTGTGTGCTACATCCATCCAACCATCCAGCCATCCAGCCAGCCATCCAGCCATTCATCCCCTGACCTGACCTGCGCACAGTTCAAGCTCCAGCGCCAGCTCCAGTGCCCGCTCCAGCTCCACATCGAGCTCGAGTGATTATTTTAAGCTATTGAAAATATGAGCAAGCAATCCGTACTTTACCGTGCTCGTTATACACCCACACATCTCAGTCCTCAATCACAGATACACACACTGCCACACTCCCACACTCCCACACTGCTGCAATCCTGCTGAAGAGGTCGGACCGGCAAAGCCCATTAAATACGGTCAACTTAACCGAAGAGTGGCCTCTTGTGCGGTTTTTCCACGTGCATATTTCACCCGTAGCCCACTCCTACTCCCACTCCCACTCGCATTCGTATTCGTATTCAGATTCAGATTTCGTTGCTGTACACGTACATATTTGTATAATTCAATTCGTGTTTTAATTTAGTCCGATCGAAATCTGGTGGCAGGGGTGGCAGGGGCGGCATGTAGCTGGAGTGTGGTCCTGCGGTCGTGGCTTGGCCCGGCCAGAAGTGTTGTGTGGCTTTTCGAGTGCTGTGAATAAAGCTGAGAACGGATCGGCAAGGGCCGCCTCGAATGGCATTAGGTGAGCTTCGATGGCACTCGAGCACACCGAAGTACGAGCATTTCTCCCCGGCAAACAAAAAAAATTTGCATTGATTAATTAATCGTTTTGAAGTGCCTGCCTGAATTAGATGTGCGGTCTGTTGGTAATTTGGAGCTGCTGTTCCCCGGTTTGCCGCCACTTCAATCGAGTCTCTCAGCGTTGCACCTGCGGCTGTTGCGGCTGCTGCTAATGTGGCGCCGATTTCCGGCGCCCAGTGTCAACAGGCAAGGGGAGGCAAATGCCGATACTGCCCTGTCCTGCCCCTTCCCTCCGTCCGTCCGTCCGTGGCTGGAAACTTTTCGCACAGAGTCCGCAAACATTGAACAAGTTTTGATATACTTCCAAGGACCAGAACAGCAGGTCCCGCACTGTATTTTTTTGTTGCCTCGTAGCGCTAAAAAAGTTGACCGACTTTCACGGACTTCATGGGTTGCAGGACGGACTCCAGAGCTTCTTTTCTTTGCTTCGGGGACTTGTCTGCTTAATTGTGGATAATGTGCCGGCTCTTGCTAATGATTATCTTTGTATTTTGTGTCTTTTCAGGTGAGTTCAACCGATAAATACGATACGTTCGATTGGGTGTATGCTTGAGGGTAATGTATGAGGATTCCAATGCACACTTTTGCATGCTACTTCCCTGTAGGACTTTCTTTTGGCACGTCTGTTTTGTTGTAGACCCCACCATGCTGCCAATAAGTGTACGAAAACAAAGTGCCTCCACGAACCGATACCGAACCGACACCGATACCGATACCGATCCCTGCAAAAGAAAAACAACCCACCAGAATATAGTGTCCACAATGGACCTTAGTTTTCGACGTGTTTTGGTGTGCTGGGGAGTTGATATTCCGATTGAAACCGTCCAAAACTGAGGCCAACTGTGCGGCATGAGCATCTAACCAAAAAAAAATATTAATAATAATAAGAAAAAGAAAAAAAAAAAAAAACAACGAACAACGAAACGCGTTCGCTCGCATTTGATTAACTTATAATTTAATTTTGTTTTGGTTCTGGCTCTGGCTCTGGTATCCAAAAGTGCTTATTTTCCCTTTTGCATTTTCCATTTTCAATTTTCCATTCGATATTTATTTGATTCATCACGCAGTCCAAAGATATTTACAACAATATTCCACCACAACCACAACAAGTATACAAATGAAACATGGCACCAAACAAAACAAAACAGAACGAATACGAATATGAAAACAATCCACAAGATACCACAGAGATTCAACAGAAAACTGAGAACAGCAACAGCAACAGCAAAAAAAAAAATACTAATTTAATTTCGAAAATAGAAAACAACACTGCAAACAAATTTTCGAAATATTTTTTTTTTTTTTTTTTTGGTATCGGAACTACTGGGCTATCGTTTTGTTTTATGATTTATCCACGTCATTCCAGCTACGAACCATTTACTTTGTTTGCCAGCGCTTAAATTAGCGTGTCAACAGTGTCCGGATTCCGCACCGTGCCGTACCGTAAAAAAGACCCTACTCCGCCGTACAATTGACAGCAAAAAAGTGTGTTTTGTTCGAGTGTTTGTGGAAAGTGATGATAAATTGGCAGTGCATAAGTGTACAGTGTGTACAGAGTGTGTACAGAGTGTGTACTGTGTACTGTGTACTGTGAGGTGTAGTACAGTGGGTTCACGCATGAACCGAACCAAAACCGATGGGCGATGGTCGATGGTCGATGGGCGATGGGCTAACGGGTAATAAAAGACAAACCCATTAACGCTCTGATTTATGCATTTTACAAGCTATTTACTTTAATTTATATGCATTCGATTTATCAAAATGTTTCTGTTTTCCTTTCATATGGCCCGTCCTGCATTCTTTTCAAATGGGTTTTTCTACTTCTTTTTTTTTTTGTCCTGCATGATTTCTGTGTGTGTGTTTTGTCCCCGTTTTGGTTTGCAGTCTGTTCGAAAATCCTTTGCATCTCCGGCATCGATGATTGAAATTGCGGCAAACAAGGCTTCGGGGGAAGAACGAAAATAAAAACTAAAACAAAAATAAAAATAAAACATAGATTACAAAAAAATTCCTATGATTTTGTGCTTTAGTGCTGTGCTTTCATTTGTCTACTGGTTCGATCTGCAACGATAAGTATCTCCATCTATCACTTCTTATGCGAGTACTCGTATCTTCTCCCCTCTTTTATCCTTTCAATATTCTTTCCATTTTGGCATGCACAAAAACTATCCATAGTAATAATCATAATAATAGCTGCGATGATCGTTAAAAAGTGCATTCATCTGTAATTGCGTGGAAACACTCGTAATCGTAATCGTAATCGTAACCGTACCCGTAGAATTGTAAATTTACGATTTCTTTGCATAGTTTTTGCTGCTTTTTTCGCCACAAATGAGTCATGGCATTATTCTGCATTTGAATGAGATTTTAATAGAGAGTTATATCGGAAGGGGGCCTGTGGGGAGGCGACTGCAATCGATTCGAATCGGTCAGCTCCTTGTAATCCCGTAAACTGTGACCGCCAGCGCGCTGGCAGAAAAGAGTTTCAAATTATGGCACAAAGGAAAATGTAAATGCATTTTTCTTTGCCAAATTTATTGCCCAAATAAATTATCGTAATAATATCAAATAAAAATGGGAAAGGGGGGAGACCGAGACCGAGAGCGGGAGCGGGATGGCACGCACAGGAGCCAAAGCTAACGGTTATTAACATATGCACGAGCCAAAAGACAGCCCCCAGAGAGCGGAGAGGGGGCGGATGAGCAAGTGAGGAATTTGCAGGCGGCTAAGTGGCACAGAAGGAGGTGGGGCAGGGATGAGAGGCGGAACTTGGGAGTTGCCGTTCTGGAACAAAAATCCTCTGCATGCACAATTTAAGCAGGATTTATGGCTGGCAATATTGCGAAAAGGAAGATTTTTCCCCAAGCGCTGCTCTCTCTCTTTCCCACTCCGTGCCAGGGTGGGTGTGGGTGGGTGGCTGTGCGTGGTGCTGGTGCGGCGGGTGCGGTGGGTGGGTGTGGGGGCGAGCACTGGAGCGAGCCGCTCGTCGATTGTGCGTGCGAGAAATTAAATTGCCAAATGGCCATTACCTTGGCGCACAAGGGTTAAGGATGCTTTTGAGGTTATGAGAATGGCTAAATTATGTTAATCCCCCGGATCCTGCGTCCTTTATTTGTGGGTGTGAATATTGAAAAATTGTTTTGGCCCTTTCAATTCGGCAACTTTAATGCATATTTTACCACCACCTGACGCCACCCCTCTCAGTCTTGCCACCACCCCCTCCCCCGCCGGCCATTATCATTATGTGTCGGTTGTCCTCAAAATTGATTGAAGAATTGCCAAACGGGTCAAAGTGTATGCCGTGTCGTGTGTGAGAGTGTCAGCGAGTGAGAGTGTCGCCTGCCCAAAAAAAAGGCAAGAAAGAAGAAGGCCCGAATTGTCCTCTTGATATTCGTGGAGGCGAACCAACCTGTACCCCCCCAAGACCCCCGCCTGGCTCTTTGTTCGGTGACCCCTTTCTGTCGGGGCTCACAGAAAAGTTATTGCATTAGACACAACAATGGCAACCCTGGCAGACAGCGCCATCCATGTATGAGTGCTGCGAGTATTGTGTGTGCTGTGGGCTGTGCGCTGTGTGCTGTGTCTCTAAATATTTAATATATATCGTTGCCATTGGCACTTGCCCGGGTCTGAGTCCTGAGCTCGGAGGCAGGAGACTCCGACTCCAGGTTGTGCCTGATTCAATTTTCTTTGCCCTGCTTTGGCATAGATTTATCGCTTATTAGAAAGCATACTCGTACACAGAGAGGCAGAGACAGAGTCAGAGAATGGAAGAGACCGGGGAATAAAGGATGCTGGATAGAGAAGCTTATGGGATAGAGCGAGAGATGATTAAGGATGGGCATTCTGTGCCTGATCCTGATCCTGATCCCCTGATGATATGCTAAATTAAACCTCTTTAACAATCAAAGCACAGGTCCGGCGCCAGCCCTCGCTGTCATTTCAAAGTCAAAGCCAAGAGCTCTATTAGTAATACAATCATAAACTTCTGCCGGCAGACAGGAGCAGCAACTTCCTCTTACAATATCCTTTGAGGACGGGCCATACAAATGAAAGGCAACTAACCTGACAGCAGTCCGTCCTCACCCTGGCCCTGCCTGGCTATTATTATCATAAACATAAAGGAGCCTCAACTTGCTTGGACCCAGCCCCAGCCCCTAACCCCACCGCATCCTTTACTCTACTTTTACCATTTTCCATTTCCCAAGTTCTGTTCGCCGCCTGTCGTTTAGGCCATTGAAAAGTTAAGTCGCGTAATCGATTGATTTGCCTGGGCGGTGATTCCATTTTCCATTTTCAAGGTGCGTTCGAGGGCTATAAACTTTTTGCCCGTCTCTGCCCCTGCCCCTGCCCCTGCCCCGTGCCCCGTGCCACCCCTTTTTGCCTTGTACCAGCCTTGTACCTCGCCCTGCTCCCGGCCTTTGTGTTTGAAATTGAGATTTATTGCAGAATTTGAATTATAATGCAATTTATAATATAAAATGGCAGCCGCCTCTGAGATATTGAGCATGATAATGATGATGAAGCTGTGCAAGAAGGGTTTCAACGGCTCGGATTCGAGGATTTGCCTCTGTTCTCTCTGCTCTATTCTCTGCTCAGTGGCGTTCTCTTTGGAACTCTTCGGACGAGTTGAGGTGGTCTTTTGTTGCTAATATTGTTGATTCAATTTGACTTTGGCTGCAAGGATGAATCTCCTTCTCGCTCTCCCCCTCGCTCTCCCTCTCGCTGCCTTTGCCGTCATCATCATCATCATCATCGTCCTGCACACAAAAGCCGTTGAAAAGCCGTTGACAAGCACTTGGAATTAATTTTGCATTGTCGTGCGTAGACGTAGGATCCCTCCGATTTTGACTTTGACTTTGATTCCGACTTATTTCTGAGGCTATTTGCATGATTATTTTCAGGAAGTAGGAGGCAGGCGGCAGGCGGCAGGCGGTGGGCGGTGGAGCTTATGAATCAGCTTTTGGGGATAACACACAGCACTAAAAGTCTTAGGAGAGTCGCCTAAAGAGCCAATAACCTGAGCAGAGCAGCAAAACTTCGGGAATTCGAATAGTTTCCCTTCCGCTTTCCCTTTCCCTCTCCATCGGGAACGACAAAAAACAGACCAAAATTTAACTGTAAACACTAATTTCCTGTAGTTAATTGCAAATATTCTAAACATTTTCCAACCCCCATCGAAGAGCGAAATTTTCCAAAACAGCAACAATAACAACAGTACGGGAAAAGGGGAAGGAGGGGAACGGGGAGCAGGGGAACAGAGGAACGGGGAACAGGGGAACGGGCGGGCCAGCTTGAATATCCTATCTTTGAATACCCTCAAACATGTACATTAGTGCCTGCCGCAGTGTGTGGCAAGCATCTGATGCAAGCCGGAATACCCTCGGAAAAAGTGTAGAAACAACAGGAGTGCCTCTTGAGGCTGAAAGTTTGCTGTGTGTGCTCTCGTTTCGAGTTTTTCGGTTAGCTGCTGAGAATTCAATATGTAATTTTGATTGAAATATGCCTGTTTACGGAGCACACACTCAGGAAAACGAAAACACAAACAGGGGAGGGATGCCAGGGAGCCAGGGATGCCAGGGAGCCGGGGAGCCAGGGATGGGCTTGGAGCAAAAGACAAGTGCTTGTGTTTAGAGAATGAATAACTTTTTAGTTCCTCTCCTCTCCTTCCCCTCCCCCCGCCCCCGACTGCACTGAGAGAATGGTGTGGAGAGCGGAGCCACATCTTGCACTCGCCGCACGGCATGCGTTTCTCTCAGTGCATGGCTGGTTGTGTAATGAAGTGTGTGCGTATGGCAGACAGGGTAGGCTCCCTCCTGCCAGCCAGCCAGCCAGCCAGCCAGCCAGCCTATGTTGCGTATTTGCCAAGTCCTGCTGCTCAGCCCTTCTTCTGCATCCTGGCCCTGTCCCTAGCGCTGGCTCTGGCTCTGGCCCTGGCTCTGGCTTTGAGCTGGTGTCTGTGTCTGTGTTGTAGTTGTAGCTGTATCTGTGTTTGTGTCTTTTTGCTTGTAAAGCAATATTTCAATCAAAACAAGAAATAAATTACAGGCTTCACTAGCAGAAGAGACAGAGACAGAGGGGGACAGAGACAGGAGTGTAGAAACTACCGTAAAGTAAAATCCGTAGAGACAGCCCACTGAGTGGGGCAAGGGCTGGGGCAAGGGCTGGGGCAAGGGCTGGGGCAAGGGCTGGGACTGGGACTGGGACTGGGGCCAGAAGAGTGGCAGGACATGGCAGCAGGCAAAGCGTTCGTTGCAGTCAAAAACAATGCAGGCAAAAAAGTTGCGGCAACATTTTTGTGCCCCTCTGGCTGCAACACGGAAAAAAAGGAAGAAGTTGGAGAAAAGGAAGAACAAGAAGAAGAAAGCCAACTGAAAAGTTCAAGTAGAAGTAAGTACAAAACTATTTTGTAAGCACGCACACACACACACACGTGTAGGAGGGGTGCATGCAACACTCGAAAGTTGCAAAATGAAGTGCAGCATAGGTAAGGCACAGGGACGAGACGAACCCTTGAGCCTGCCTGACAGCAGGCGGCACTCGCAGGCAATTCAAAACGTCAGGCTGTCGGTTGGCCCAACAATTCCGAGGCGGAGTGAAGGGCACTACTTACACTTAAAAGCAGGGGGAATAGGATAAAAAGTTGTTGGGATGGCAGGCCGGCAGGCTGGCGGGCTGGCAGGGTTCCACGAATGCTAAATACTCTTTGGCCAGGCCCTGCCCGAGCTGAAACACAGATTAACCCTTCATTTGTCACGAATTTACCCGGAAATACTCTTCGAAATAGACTGCGAAACATACTCGTAATGACCACTCCCAGGAATCGAGGACAGCACGGGGGGTCTGCTCCAAGCACGCACCGTAAGAGGAGCTCCCAGGACACTCACACACTGCGTGTGTCCCAGCCGCTTGCACGCACTCCGAGGGCGGGGCCAGGGTTTGGTGCAACAAGGCAGCAAATAATCTAAATAAGCCAAGCAGGCCCGCCTGCCCAGGAATGCTGCAAGTTGTGTGTGTGTGTGTGTGTGTGCCCCAAGGCGCTTTCTCTGTTAATGACTTGGAAGAACGGCCGCCAACCTGGGCAGATCTTCCACATCTGAATGGCAGTGGTGCTCCCTGCCCCAGGGCTGGACTGCACCGCACCCCCTCGACGGGTGGCAATTTCTTAACAGCTTTAAAGCCGTTTGTGTGGCGCTCAGCTCTGAGCCTATTGGCGATGACTTTCGCCCGGTCCGCATCGGTCCGCATGCGGATCCCTGGAAATAAATATCAATTTGTACCTGCAGCCCCAAATCGAATAAAAGGAAAAGCACACACACACACGCGAGTTATGGTACATAAATATCTGCACTCCAG
Organism: Drosophila pseudoobscura; assembly: GCF_009870125.1. Classification (NCBI taxonomy): domain Eukaryota; kingdom Metazoa; phylum Arthropoda; class Insecta; order Diptera; family Drosophilidae; genus Drosophila; species Drosophila pseudoobscura. The sequence goes on from NC_046683.1 coordinate 56,470,992, forward strand.
AGGGGGGCGGGGCGGGGCGGGTAGTGGCAGAGGGCTTTTCCGAATGTCCTCGCTACAAAGGGCGCATAAAATGCCATAAATCGGTGAAAAAATCCATTTTAAATATTATTATGCGTTTCAGACAGACGATTCGTGTGTGTGTATTTTTTTGGATATGCTTTCTACTCTATCGAAGGGTATTGTCAATACGGCCATCATCCCATCGGTTCCATCCGAAAGATACAATTTATGGCGGTGCATAGGCCCCAGCGAGTGGGGCCCACCTCTATGGCAATCCACTTGTTAGGGTATTACTGTACTTCGGCTGAAGGACGGTAGACAGCCGTTTCTTGTTTTACATTCAACTGAGATTTTCCTTTTATTCGCTTTTTGCGCTTTTCGGCTGTGTGGCTGGGGAAATGTAAATGGATCCGAGTAGTTAAGGCAGGGCCGGCCGGTAAGCACATCTGGATAATTTAATATTTGCGCAGGAGATGCTGAGAAAGAGAGGCGGAGTGGGGGGAGAGGGTGCAGAGCACTAGCCTGGCTTCGATATCCACTTTGAGTAGGCCTCTCCGGGATCGACTTCGGAGCCGAGTCGGGCAATTTTATTATAATTCATAAAGCGTGTAGATGAGACACAAAAGAGCGTCTGACAACTGACAGAGCCAAAGGATGCAAGCCCGGGCGGGCCCAGGGCCAGGGCCAGGGCCAGGCGAAACCATGAAAGGGAAAAGAAATGGGGAGAAAATAGTAAACTTTTTATCAAGTCAATTTTCTACGTTGACTGGAAACCACAACGGCAAGATTTACAGACAGGCCAATGACATGGCTAAGGAAACTGCACGAAACTTTTGCTGCCATGTTTCCTTGTCCCTTGTCCGTGTCCCTGTCCCTTGTCCCCTGTCCCCTGTCCCTTGTCCGTGCCATCCCGAGCAGACCAGACGGCGACTCTAACCTTTGCTGGCCATATTTTCGCTTCTTTGACTCGCCTCGACTTGCCTCTCGATTTTTATTCAATTTCTGCTGTCGCTCTACGATTGTGGCTCAATAAGCCGGAGTCAAGCCGAACGGATTAGAGCCCTGGGAGTAGGGGTCTCGGTCTGGGTCCGAGTCTGGGTCCGAGTCTGGGGCTGGAGCTGGGTCTGGGAATTGGGAATTGGGAAGCCCTTGCATCAAATTATTATTCATTGCAGTGAGAGTTTACATAAATTATGCATCATTCCTGGCACAATAGTGATTTCCCTTTAAACTATTTTGCCATAAACTCTGAAGCGACTCGAGCTGTGCTCCTGACATCTCAGTTAGCAGTTCTGCTCCATTGCCTGAATGCCTGTCAGTTATTCAGTTAGCAGGAAGCAGTTACCAGCTACCAGCTACCAGTAACCAGCTATGAAGCAATCCACAGTCCACAGTCCGCAGTCGGCATTTGGCTACAGCTCTCAGCAGGTGCAGAGGTGCTGTCAACTCCGGCCAACAGCTTCCTCCAGTTTCCCAGGGCAGCAAACGGAGACGGAGATGGAGACGGACACGGAGACGGAGGCGGAGACGGAGAGTGTTGTGTCTGACAATGGCCGGCAGGTGACTTTTTCACTTTTACCGAGAAGCTACGATTATTTCACAATTTGCTGGAATGCTAAAAGCGGTCAAGGAATCCACAATACAATATACAGATACACTGCCAGCTCCCCAACGATTTTGGATCCCCGCAGCATTAACTTGCAATTCGACTGCTGGGTCCTGGCTGCTGGGTCCTGGGTCCTGGCTACTGCGTGGGGAGTATGAAAAGTGGTTTAAATGAAATCCACAAAGTGTGTCAACGAGAGGGTATCTGTATCTGTATCTCTGTCTCTGCTTCCGTCTGTAACTGTCCCCACACCACCAGCCCACCAGCCCACTCAACCCCATTCCACTCACTTTCCCTGCATCCGGTCGGGGGTCGCTCTGTGTCTCTTTGGGTCGCTTGACAACTTGTTTGACATAATTCAACACGCAGTTGGCGGTGCGGTGGCGGTGCGAACCTTTCTGACAGCAATTAAAAACGCATTTCAATCGCAATGCGATACCCGAGTCTGTTCTACTGCGATACGATGCTCTGCTTCTGGCCTGTCTGTCTGGGCTGCTCATTTCAGCTGCTCAGCGCTCTCCCTAAAGGGCTTAAAGTATATAATTTACTCTTCCGAGGGAACAGCGGCAGGGGCAGGGGCACTCGGGCTGGAACTGGAACTGGAACTGGTACTGGTACTGGACTCCTTTTGTTAATGCTTAAAACAAATAATTGCAAATAAATGCTGTTCATTGGAGAGAACAATGAGATGTATTGACACTGGCGCGCCCTGTCAGAGCCATACATGTACATGTATGGACGTACCGTCGCATCATCGCATCATCGTTCTGGATCTGCTCTTAAATATGAAAATTAAAATTACAAAATGCACAAATTGCACCGAAGCGAAGGGAAACGAGACCAAGTGAAGTGCAGCGAAAATCATATTAATAAAAATAATGAGTTTGCTGTTTCCGCCGCTTCCTGGCTACTGGCTCGTGGCTCCTGCCGGGAAATGGGATGTGGAAAGGGAAAGCGGCTCGAAAAACCCGATTAAAAATTGAGCAGCGAGCAAGGATGTTAAGTAGAAATGTCAATATGACAGCTGACAGATGGAAGAGGGAGCAAACGAACTGTTGATGACTTCAACTCAATGTCAGCGATGCACATTCGACGATGATGACGATGATGCTGCTGCTGAACGGAACCCGTTTCCAATCGAGGACTTGAACCTTGTGTTTGCTAATGCTGCCATATCCCTGTGAGAAAGAAGGGTCCGCAATTGTAAAAGCGATTACCGAATAAATTATGAAGGTGATGGAAGGGGGGAGAGGGCATTAGCGAGTTTTCAATTTGGGATCAGCTCTGCTTAAGCCAGAGTCCCCCGGAACCCCAGCCGCCCTCCCCCTCTCCCTCCCTAGTACCCTCAATTGCTTCCACTCATTAGTGGAGCTTTGCCATTGTCCAAGCTGATTGGCGTTTGATGGCTTTCCCAGCACCAGAGCCAGCACCAGCTCCAGCTCCTGCTGCTCATCCACATATGCTGTCTCTCTGTGTGATAGATGCGGATGTATTATTGTTGTGGGAATTATGAGCCACCAGCCAGGCGCAGCCAGCCGGGCAGCCAGCCAGCCAGCCATTGTTTAGATTCTCATTTCACTTTGACTTATTGAGCGGAAAATTTGCAATTACAACAGTTTTCCCCTTAATGGCCAATGGATTAGATGTTAAAATGGATTGGCAGCAGGAGCGGGGTTAATGGAAAGCTTTAATGGCTAGATAACTTGTGGAAATCGTAAAACTCTTAGCGTCTTAGCGTTTGTGTCTCCCCGCCGCGGACACTCCCCTCCTCGGGCACGCCCCGGGGCCAATTTATGGCAGCCAATAAATTACCAGCGACAAAAGCAAATTATTTTCTAATTTCTGCTTACCACGCGTTCGGTCCCCCCGATGCGGGGGAGTCAGGGGCCAAGGCGTTGCTTTAAATCGTCTCCGTTCCAGTTTGGTCTTGGCGGCTTCTGGTCGGGCTCCTGGCGCCTGGCTCCTGGATCTTATCTATCCGTGTCGTCGACGTCGACGGAGCACAATCAAAGGACATTTGACATTGATTAGTTTTCGTGGAATTTTTAATACATATTTTTAGGGAGGTGGCAATCAGACGCCCTGCACGTCAGTCCATTAGACGGGCCTGGCCTTCTTCCCAGAGTGGCTGCCTGCCTCTTGCCTCTTGCCTCTCTAGCCTGTGCCACGCTTCATTTACTCATTTCGTGCAATTTCCCAATATCAATTTTCTTTTGATTTTCGGTCGCCGACTTGGCAGACACGCAATCCGCTGTCCTGCGGAATCTTTTACTCGCACACACGCTCACACGCACACACGCACACACGACTCCGGCGAAGCGAGTGTCCTGACAGGGAATAATTTGCCGTCGTTTATATCGGTCCCCCACTTGGCCCGGCTAAAGGCTACCCGCCACCGACTACCGGCTTGGCTTTTCCTCCATTGTTGTGGCAGTGGCACGTGGAAGGCGGAAGGCGGAAGGTGCGCCTGGCTTCGTGACGTCTCATTGGAAGGACAAACTAAATTATAAGCAGATTTCACGGTGAATGCAATATATCATTATGAGTCCCCTCGAGGAGTTGCCTCCATGTCATGTCCGACTCCGACTCCAGCGACCATTCTCTTCGTTCTTTACTAATTTCCACGTTGGAATACACAATCCGCGAAAGAAATCTGCCCAGCGCCACTCATTAGATATGATTTTCTCTTTCTCCCCAAAGCCCACATGTCCTTCGGGACTGATTATTGGGGCAGCACTAGTATCCGGTTGTGTGGTCCAGAGTCTGCACTCTGTCCCAAGTCGCATGTTCTCTCTGGGTGCCCCAGACCTTAGTTTCGATGCCTCCTTGGCTTCAGTTATTGTCAATCGTCGGCTGGGCTTTCCATTCCTTGAGAAGTCGGAACAGCTCAAGCCAGAAGTTAATTGTAGACCCAACCGGAATCGAACTCTCCTGAGAGTCCATTTGTACCCATTATTGTATTATTTATGCGGAAAAGCCCTCATTCAGCAGAGCCTGAACTATTTGCATGCCGCCGAACCTTTAACAGCATCCGAAAGCCACGCGGCACTCAAACTGCGAGCAATATCAAATATTTGGAGGCCTCCGCATCCGCACGCACTTAAGTGCACACCGACACAGACGGCACAGACTACTGCCAGGCTCCACCAACAGGCTCCAGTCTCAGGCCCAGCCACAGCCTCAGCCTCAGCCCATCGAGATGGCCCCCTCGTAGATGGTCGTAGATGCTCGACTGAGGCATGCTAATACAATTAAAAATCCACCAATTTTCCCAAACTATAGTCCTGGTCGCCGTCCCCGTCCCTGTCCCCGTGCCAGGCCACGTCCTCGTTGACGTTGCTTGAGTGCTGCCTGAGGCTACAGGGGGGCGGGGGAGGGGGAGGGGGAGGAGCAGGGGGTCCCGAGGCTCTTGTTGATGCTGCGGTTGTTGCTGGCAGGAGGCCAGAGGAGGAGTCCACGGCCACCACCTGATGCCCTGATGCCATTAGGCGTAAGTGGCATTTTCCTTTTGATTTTGGTGGCATTTGACTTTATTAACCGAAACTACTCTGATGCTGTGATGCTGATGCTGAATCTGAGGTCTAGTCTCCTCTGGACACCTGTCCTCCATCTCTGTCTATGCGGCGGCAGTGGGACTGGGACTGGGGAGTGGGACTGGCCGTGTGCGGTGGGGATTGTCTGTCTGCTGGCATCGAAATGGGTCAATATGTGTACGCGCTCGATGGCGGTGGGCGGGTGTGGGCTCATGTAATATGTATTCCGCCAGCCCGTGTGCCCGTACGCCCGTGGGCCCTTCAGCCGCTGTCGAGTGACATCTTCGGAGACCTCAGAGCTTGTGTATGTGTTTGCATTTGGTTTATGCACGCGACGCCTTCATCTGCCAGGAGCCCCGCTAACCTTTGTGCGAGCTCCACGGGCTCCAACGCTGGCCGTGACAGAGGACACGAGGCCGAAGGAGAACTGGAGCACTGGAGAAGGACTGGAGGACTTGAAGTCTCCATTTAATTCTCCCGGCACTGCTCAATCATTCATTTCGCCTTTGTTTATTTATTTTGCTAATGGAATTATTTCCTACAGCACTTGTCTTCCATCTTCGGTTCTTCGGGGCTTGGCTTTAGTTTGTCAGGAGTCCGGTGTTTCGAGTCCCGAGTCCCGTGTCCGGAGTCCGGAGTCCTGATTCTGATTCGCTTCACTCCTCAGTCGCTCGTCATCTGCAGGTCTGGTTGGAGCTGGTTGTTTGTGTCATCTTTTCATATTTGTTCAACGTGTGCTCGCTCCCTGTTCCTCTTCCTCTTCCTGTCCCTGTCTCCGTCCGTGTCCGTGTCCGTGTCCGTGTCCCTGGACCCGTTTCTTTCGTTTATGGGACGTGTCCTTTGTTCGCCATAAGTTTTATTTGTCGATCTCCATCTCCATCGCCATCCCCATCGCACGAGTACGTTCCAATTTGTTCCGTTCGTTGCTTTTTGTCTAATTGATTCTGCTAGTAATTGGCGTTTTTTGTCCCTGCTTGTATTTGCGCTTAACTTTGGCACACGTCTTGATTGGCTTGATGGGGGGTTGGCGGCGAGAGGGAGCGTTGGGGAGCGGCAGCGGGAGACGCCTCTATGTGGCGCGCAGCTGGTGCTCTGCGGCTCTGACAATGCTCCGTCAGCGGGCACATCATTTGCAAGCTGCGTTTGTCGCCTTTTCAATGCATTGCCAATGTGTCAGGATCAGGCAGGCAGGCGGCAGGCGGCATTCGGCAGGCAGTCGAAAGCCAAAGCCAAAGCCGTCACCACCTGCGGGAGAGGGGGAAGGGGGAGAGTGACAGTGCCAGGGGCATCGTCAGCTGTAAATCATGTGACACATATTAAAATTACAATGAAAGGCCCCATCGATTGATAATGGTGTGTGTTTGTGTGTGTGTGTTTTGGTGGGGGGGGGGGGGGGGGCGTTGCCAGCGGCAAGTTTGAGCATTGCCAGCATTGAGCTATACACAGGAAAAGGGGAGACAGGACCTCCGAGATGGAATTGTAATTTTGGCTTTCAATGTGCGCCAGAAGGGGTTTCAATCACCGCCTGCTTTGGCATTCCGTCGACTTAATTCGGTTCCTTTCTTTTCTTTTCCCTGGCTTTCATACACGAGTATTCCAGTCAATACACCTGCGTCCTGCGTCCTGCTTGCTGCTTCCTGCTTCCTGCGTCCTGGATGCTGGCACTCCTCACGCCATGTACTGAATCTCGGACCGCTTCACTGCGCAAATACACTTAATACAATTTATTATTGTAACATAATAAAAGCACAGAAAGCAGAGAAAGCAGAAGGACCAAGGGCCATGGGCAGGGCCCCAGCATCGGCATCAGACCCGCAGCCAGAGGTCCTGGGCAAGAGGTCTGCCCGTGCCTTGGAAATCTCATAAAAAGGAGTTAAATCAGAGGAATTGTCATTGAAGCGAAATTGAAAGTAAATTCGTTCGCATACGTCCTTCATCTTTTATTTTATTTGTCCGCCTCCTTGTGCTTTATTGCTGCACTGCGATGTGCCTGGGCTTGGCTCTGGGTTCTGGTCGTCCGCCCCCCGCTCCCGCCCCCACTTCTGGCCCCGCTGCCGCCCCCCCACCCCCCTCGCTGCTCCGCCTCCGTCTGCAAGTATGTAAATCAATTTAACGTGGAATTTTCTTTTCAACTTTCGCCCGACTTCGTCCTCGATTGAGGCTCACTCGTGGCACGTACTTGCTGCAGTTGAGGCCTTTGCTGAGATGGACTTGAGATTGATTGAATCGGCAGAGAGTCCCCGTTTTGGGTGGGGAGGTGGGAAGCTTGGTGAGCTTGGTGAGCTTGGGGGCTAGGATTAGGACCCCCATGACCGAACAGTCATTCAGATAAATTCATTGAAACTATCCAAAATTTTCAGATGCTTTTAAAAATAGTGCTGCTGCTACTGCTCCTTGCAGGGGCATATAATGGGCTCCACGTCCCGAACTACAACGAGGGAGACTGCGATTTCATCTATAAAATCCGATTGATGCGCGTCTGCAAGTCGACTGTCTCGAAGAGGATTGCCGCGACGTATGCCGACGTAAGAGCTCCGTCGGGCACTCCATACAGCCTGTGGGTGGTGCCGAATGCCACGGACATGATCCTTGCCTCCTTCCACTCCTCGAAACTGTTGAATCGCAAGTACATGGAGATCATTAATTACAAAATCGATGAAAGCCTGAAGCACTCGGACATGCACTGCATGAGCACCCCGATGAAGTACGTTGCCCACCTAATGGCCCATTGCAAGAAAAGGAAGTTCGACGCGGAAGACACTTGCCCCAGGCCAGTCCTCCACTACACCATGGAGGGTCCGGAGCGGCATGACTCAGATACTGCTCTCCGTGTCCTTGGCGACTGGCGCCTGCTCCTGCCAACGATCCTGCTCATCCGAGTGTGGTCCATCATCGAGTGGGACTGATGCGATAGACAAAAGCCTCCGCCATTATTGAGCAGTCTTTCGGCTGATCATAATTGATCATAATTACGCGGTATTTGTGCAAAATTCTCTGTTATCATTACTTCTCATCGAGGGATATCCAGGCCACAAGAACCCCACGGACCACACAACCAACTGGAGCCTCGGCGGGCTCTTCGCGCGGCAGCAGGCGGAAGGACGGCAGCTGAAGGACCGCGGGGAAGCCACGTACTCACAGCAGATCATTCCCATTCCCCCCGAGTGTGGCACATCTCCTCTAGCACTGCTGTAAAGGATTCAGATTGATTAAAAATTTCAAATTGATGGGTTAACGAAAGACACGGAAACTTTTCGAGTTATCAGTTTTATTCATTAGCCCGGCTTATTCCATTTGTCTTCGCACGTCCATTGGCACGTGAATGTAATCAAAGTCGAGATCCAGCCGCCGCCTGGGGGCTGGCTCCCCTCTCTGGCGTATATGTTACATTGCATTTGAAAGAGATTAAATGCTTGAAATGCCCGCCCCCCCTCTCCCCCTCTCAGCTACTGGTGGGGGGGGAGGGGAAGCTTTTCTTTGTGCGTATGTGCTCGGAAAATGAAATTCATTGGAAAACCTTGCAAGAATTTTTAATTACTTTGATTAATTTGAAACAAGTTTTCCGTCGTCGACGTCGTCGTCGTCGTCGTCGTCTCTTCTCTGGCTAGCAAAAGTTTCTCCAAACTTGCTCCGAAAGTTCCCCCTGGCAGGTCCTGAATAACAGCAAGAGCAAGAGCATGAGCAAGAGTACGAGTACGAGTACGAGTACGAGTAAGAGTAAAGGAAAAACTCATTCACTCGTTTGGTTTATTTGTTGAATATTGATTTGCGCATTTGTATGAATGTTGATGAAAACGAAAACTTTGTCGAGGGCCCGCCCTGGGTCTCCCTGGCAGGACCTCACCTCACCCCACCTCACCTCACCGCACCCAATCTCTTGCTCTGCCGATCGATAGGGCAGCCCTTGAAGATACTGTCAGATAGAGTTGGCAGAACTTTAAACGTTTAAATTCAGTTTCCCTGGACGATGCTGCTCCAGTCGCTGATGCCCATTGGACTGCTATTTGCGGCGCTCAGCGTGTGTCCGGCGGCAAGGGCGGACAGTCCCGCCCACAACATACGCAACACTGGAAACTGCCAGTACGCATCCGCCACCCACTTGGAGCTCATTTGCACTGGCTTTGTAGGATACGATACCTTTGTGCGCTGGCGGGACTTTCGAGCGCCCGAGGGTACGCCCTTTGGCATTTGGTCCGACGGTAATGTTTTCATGGTGTCGTTCTACCAGTCGGACATGTTCCGCTATAGGCGCATCAAACTGTCGACTCTGGGCGTGTTTCTGGCGACGGACAAGAACCAGAAGACCGTAGCCCTGATCTTCCCCTACGGGACTGTGCACTGTTTCAAGTACGGACTCCGCTACCTCAGCGATCTGCAGAGCAGTTGCAAGGGAAGCAAGTACGATCCAAACGAGATTACGGCGCACCCGGTCCTACACTACGCCCATGACAGTTTCAAAAGGCAGGCTCTGCTGTCAAAAGGACGGGCCCGTCCCACGGGGCTGATGATCGGGCTATTGGTAATACTTCTGCTCTCGGATAACCTCTAAATTTGTTGGCTGGTGTATATGGTGCTATGATTAAAGACATCTATCTGCTCCCGAAGCGTGTGCAGCGATTTTTCAGTCAACTTGTTCGATTATTTTTGTATCCTTCGACCACATCCACATCCACATCCGTGCCAGCACGCCAGCACGGATGTCCACAGACATGTCATGGGACATCTTCTGCTGCATCTGCTCTTCGTGCTTCATTGCGTGCATTGTGCGGCAGTCGAACGCCGGCCAAGCCCAGTGCGAGTCCCTGGTCGAGTACGAGAACACTCCCTTCCGGCTCTCCTGCGAGGCCAAGTACAGCAGGAGCCTGAAGCTGCACTATCGCGACAGGAGGATCCGCACCGACACGCCCTACCGCGTGTGGGTCCGGGGGGATCCGCGCAGACACATCGAGCTGCTGATCACTCTCCACAAGTCGCCTCTGTGGGACTGTGGCAGCGTGAGGTGCAGCCCCAACTGGCTGCACTGCCACTGCCAGCACTCGTACGGCATTGGCATTGCCATCAGGCCCGATAGCATCTTCTGCTACAAGTTCAACTTCTCGTACGTGGGCGAACTGCAAAGCGAGTGCGGCATGAAGCCCCTCAGAGTCGACTTCGTGGCCATTCACTATGGTGTGTGGTATCGGGACGCTGGTCGGATCTCATCGTCGGGGGCTGGACGTCTCAAGTGGGCCTTGTGGAGTGCCTGAAGCCGGAGCTGTAGTTGTACCTGTACCTGGAGCTGTAGCCAGAGCCAGAGCTGGAGCTGGAGCTGGAGCTGGGCATATTCGGAGTCACTTACTTTGCTTTTCGTGTTTCTAGTGTCAGAAAAAATTCTCAAAAAATGATCATCGCATCATTGTGCCAATAGGCAATGCCAGTGGGCTCACAATGCGCACAAAGATTGTATGTAAAGAGGATAGATTGCTCGCGGCTGCACCTTCTGCTGGTGCTGCAGCTGCTCCTGCTGCTGCTGCTGCTCGGGAGGCCGATACCCGTCCAATCCGCCAACGACAACTGCACCTTCATCGACGGATACGTCCTGCAATACCTCTGCCAGGGCAGATTCGACAGAGAAATGCGTCTGATGTACAAGGACCGCATCCCGTCCATGGACGCCCCCTACACCATCTGGCAGCGTTCGGACACCATTAGTCCCGTCTACTTGCTGGTCGCCTTCTACAACTCGCCCATATCCAGCTGCTTCACCCTCGTGATGGACGGCGGCAAGTTCTACTGTGACGGCCAGAACTACGTCATGAAACTGCATACGTCCGCGGAGGTGCACTGCCTCGCCTTCCCCTTCGACTACGCCGAAATGCTGTACGAGAGCTGCATGAAGGAAGAATACCCGTCGGACACGGAGCCCATTGCCGTTGCCATCATCTATATGAAGAACAACATTATCAAGATCATCGAATCGGGCCCAGATCTGAAGGCCTCTGCTGTCCTTGTGCTTTTTTCGGCGTTGGGTTGCTGGACCTCTCCATTTTGGTACTTTTAGACGAATTATTAAATCAAATCTACACGATCCAAATGATAGTCGCTTGTGTGTTTCTCCCCGTCCCCGTCCCCCTCTCTGCGGGCTCTCTGAAGGCTCTGATTGCGGGCTCTGATTGCAGGCATTATCCTGACGCTGCTTATTATGTTTGGATAAACAAAATGTTGGCTCTCCCACTCCAACTAGCAGCTTGCCAGAGTTCATTGTAGTTTGGCCTGCAACTTTAGACATGCCAACAATGGCGGACAAATGCAGTTCTGGACAGCCACACACACACACTCGCACACACGGACAAGGACAAGCACACGTACACGGACAGGCACACGCACAAGCAAAAGCACATCTAAATCTACTGCCAGGCACATTCTGAGAATGGGCGGATGGGACGGTGGACGGGGGACGGGGGACAGGGGGATAGGGGAAGAATGGCGTAGCATTTCATTGTCATCATTGTCATTGGCGTTGGCGTAATTTATGTTCTCATATGGACTGCCCAGCCGCCATATTGGCCTGTGGTCATCCCACAACATTCAACGTCGAACATTGACTGCTGTCAAGTGCTGGCCAGAAACCCAAAATGACGGCAGCTCAGAGATAGAGACAGGGACGGAGACAGGGAAAGGCTTTAAATGGAAAATATTAAAGAGCTTTCACACATTATCTGCAGTTTTCCCGAACATGTATTCTTAAGATAAAGCTACGGATTTATATATACATATATATCGGTAACAGATACATAAATTTATTGACATGAAATAGGTCAAGTCTTCACTTGGGCAACCGTCTGATGAGGTGGCGGCACAGCTCTTGGCATTTTCTCCCATTCGAGAGAGGCGGCAGGGAGCGTTGCCCCGAGTGGTCCATCGGCATCGTTCTGCCGGTGAGCAGGCCTTGGTGTCGTCCACCACCAGTCTTGTCCGGTTTCTTGGCCATATGAACAAGTAAGAACACGGAGCAAAAAGGCATTTTGAACCAACTTAAATTTCGAACTTTATGCGATTACGAGTGTGTGTGTCTGACAGGCAAATCAATTCGAGAGTGTGGCAAGTATCGGCCAGAGCAGCAGAGGCGCAAGAAAGGTAAGGCCCCCCTGGCCCGAGGGCAGGTCCACTCCGTACTCGAGCTCGTCCCGCGATCCGCTCCAGCGGGATATCGCCGCGTAGTGCACCGCCGTGAAACCGTTCTCAAGGGGAAAGTTGCGGATTTTCGGGGTGGTGCACTCGTACATCAGATCGGCTATGTAGCTCATCTGGTATATGCGGCAGTAGATCATCGATCCGGACAGCGGGAGAGGGTTACGGCTGTCGCCGCAGAAGAAGTCCAGATCCGCGTCGATCGAAATCGAGCTGTTGCACCACTGCAGCGGGGAGTGGTTGAAGGTAACCAGCAGTAGCACGGCTCCTCCTTGCCTGTGGTAAAATATCTTGTATGGGCCATTTATGGCGGCCAGTCTGTCCTGGTACCTCAGGAAGATATCGTTGGTGTAGGTCCCCTTGCAGAGCAGCTTCAGGGGTCTGTCCTGAAACGGGCGGCAGCTCCTGTCGTGGGGAATGGCCTCAATGGCCTCCGAAGCACGCCAGAACAGGGCCAGGATCGCCAGGAAGACGGCGAAAACACACGATTGCAGCATTCTGGGACCTCAAACTAAACTTATACTTTCACGCAAATTTTAAAATATTTACTAAGCATCTATTCCACGTTTGAGTGGCAGCTCGGATTGAATCCAATTGACAGCAAACTCTGAGTGCTTATCGAAACATTCACACTAGAATGCCGATGCACATTGTGTGCTCCTCGCAGCACTGGTGATGGTTATCGTTCTCTGAAGTAATCGCTGGATATGGAGGATACCTGGCCAACAGCTCGAACAGGGCTCTGGATTGTCATCATTAGTTGGAGAAGGCTAAGCGCGAACAAAGACCCCCCCCCCCCCCCTTCCCCTTCCCCTACCCAACTGCCGCTCCTCTCACGCTCATGTCCTGATTTTCACGCATGGCTGATAATGCACACTACAGCTCGGGCGGGACCCAGAAAGGACACACACAAAGCAAAGTGCGCATTTGCGTGCGACTTTTTGTGGCATCGTGTTTTTATTTGGTTGAAGCAGCCTTTCACTTTTCAGAGCACACAAATGCGCTGCTGGAAATAAAATGTACTCGTGGAAACGGGCACAAGTGTGCGCTAAATGTGCCAGCAAGGACGCCCTGCTCTGTACGGGCCATAAAGGAGGCCAGCCCCAAAAGAGCCGCACTCGGGCATAGAAAGCAAACTAGGAAATGACTTTTAGGCAGCTTGAGAGGCCAAACAGTATCTGCGATACACGACCGACTCGAATGGAATGGATACATGGAATACGGCCATATCTGGGAGACAAATCTGCCAGCTCTCTTGCCTCGTACCCCCCGGACGCCATCCATCTTTGATGTTTAACTTGAAAACCAAATCTGTCAAAGCAAACAGATTTGATTCGTTTTAGCATCGAAATGAAAAACTCAATGAGGACTGGGTCTTTTTGCTTTAATTTGAGTAAACTTTGATTGAATTAAAATTCATAAAAGGGAACGCTCCCCATAACGGACGTAAATTAAGTTTGCCCTGCGCCACCCCCACAGCACCCCACCCCACCCCACCGCACCCCTCTCGTCGCTGTTGCTGTTGCTCTCGCTGTCGCTGTCGCGTGTCCCTTGTCGACGCTTTTTGAGCAATTAAAATTTCTCTGTGCTCTTCTGTGTGCCATTTTTGTTATTGCTGTGGCTCTGAATGCATTTTTCAGCACTGAATGTTTTTCTCTTTGCCCACCCTCTTCTCCCTCCCTCTCTCTCTCTCGCTCGCCGTTTCTTTCTCTTTCCTTTTTTTAGTTTTTGTTCGCTTTTGCTTGTAAAATAAAAATTACGTATACGCCAACAACTTCAAATGGCGCAACATGGCGTATGCGTGATGTCGTTTTTGCTGTTGCTGTTGCTGCCATATTTCGCTGCACACCGGCTGCCATTTCCGCACCAAACAAAAGCAAACAGACCGAATGGCAGATACAGCTACAGCAACTGCCCCTCCACCATCCCCCCGGCCCCAGCCCCAGCCCCAGCCCCACCCTCAACCCTTTGCCGCTTGCCGCTTGCCACTTGCCCCTCTCCCTGCCGTTGCTCCTGAAAGGGCCGCGCATACGAGTATCTATAAAATACGCAATTACAACATGTTGCCGCAGTCGCCGTTGCCGTTGCCGTTGCTGTTGCTGTTGCCGTTGCCGTTTCTGCTCTCGTTGCTGTGGCTCGCTTTATGAATTTATACATAACCCGCCGCAGCTGCAACCACCCGCACTCTCACCGTATTCCCCGTTGAGCGCACACGCTTTGTTGCATCCACTCAGCAGTTGCCATTAGCGGAATGGAGAGTGGTGCGACAGCGACGGCGACAGCGAACCAGAGTGTGGCACTGCCACGGAAACAGATATCTTTGATATGGTAATGCCTAGATGCTCTAAAAATGTACTCCCTCACAAGCGGCCGATCAGCGATACATCCACTCCTCAATCGAAATCAAATTTCACCCGAGATCTGCTCTCCGGAGATCTGGTCTCCTCTCTCTCCACTTGGATGCGCTGCCGTTTCTCGCAAGAGAAAGAGTAGATGCCGTGGCACCTGGCCAGCACCTCCAGGGCTGCCAGCTCGTTAGGCATTGGTTTGTGCTGCCGTTGTGCTCCTCTTGGCTCTTTTTATTGTCACTCGTTTTGTTTTTGTGCAGTCAGCCCCCACCCCGAATGGCAAGTGCTGCATGGGGCATAGTGGTGCACACTGGGGCACACGGGGGCACACCAAGGTACTCATGAGTTATGCCCGGCGATATGCGCGAACTAAGTTAGTTTTGTATATTTTATGTGCAGTTAAGCGTTTTGCATTCTGCATTCTGCATTCCGCATCCTGGAAACAGGTGTCGAGGGGGCTGTGCCGGGGCACGGGAAAAACTCTGCATAAAATATCTGTGCGTTGGGGGAAGGGCTTCTGCCTGGCAGCATGTGATTGTGAGTGCTTAATTGGTATCAAGTTGTTGGCCCAGGGGCCCTGGGAGCCGGAGCCGGAGCCGCCGTCAAGTGGTTGGCAATAGTTTCATGCACGGCGGGGCGCTCAAGTATTGCGGGCAGGATACACGAGGCGTGTGAATGGTTGGGGAGTGGGTGGCGGGTTGGTTTATTGATCCTCAAATGAAAAAATTAAGCCTCCACCTCTTGATCAGCCAATATATCGAGGGGGAGAAATCAGCGAAAAGCCTGCGAACCGAATACGATAAATGAAAGCAGTCAAGAGACCGAGTGTGGGAAACGGAGGAGGAGAAATATTAAATCTACTCGAGTGCCACATACTGTGGCAAATGGCAAAAGGGGGGGGGGGGGAGCGGTCGTAGTACATGAAGTAATTGGAGCAATAAAACCAGAAAACCGTGTGAATAAAAATAAAGAAATGCTTCGACAACGCGGAGCATGGCTGATGGAGGATTCTGGGGCCAGGTCCTGCTGGATCCTGCTGCATCCTGGCAGGTACTAAAGTAACAGGAATCAAAATAATAAATCAAAATTGTGTGTGTGTGTGTGTGTGTGTGTGCAACAGCACCCAACAGTTGGCAGGCAGCTCCGACTTCCTCCTGCGCCAAGTCCTGCCACTACACGGAGCCGCACAGAGATGCGAGCGTGACTCACGGTGGCGCCACACAAGCTCTTGGCAGCGGGATCTCGTGACAGAATCCCTGCTCCGTGCGTCCATCTTCAGGATGTTCCTATGCCTCGCTGGCTGCCTGCCGCTACCTCGCACCACTTTCAAGTTGTTAAAAATTGCAAATAAAATAAACGGGGATGGAGTAGGAGTGCACGACTGCCACTGCCACTGCCACTGCCACTACCACTGCCTCTGCCTCTGCCACTGCCACTGCAGAATGTGGCATTTGATTTACGTTTGCAATTGCTCGAAGCTGTTAAATAGCGCAGCTCCTCCACTGGCATCCAGGCATCCCGGCATCCCGGTATCCCGGTATCCCGGCATCTCGGTAGGAGGATGCCTTGCTCCCACCGTGGCTGCTCGCGGTTCGCTCTGTTAATGATCAAGTGGCGTCCTGACTTGCTTGTGGCACGGTGTGGCAGGGGCGGCCACCGAGGCAGCTGCGGTGGCTGGCAGTTTAAAGTTGTCGGTTAGTTGCCTCAGATCTCGCCGAGGCGTCGCCGTTGCCACCGCCACCGCCACCGAAATGTACGAGCAGCTAATGGCGTGTGGAAATCAATGAGAGTCGAAGCGGAATTTTATAATTTATGGCGGCGCAATATTATGGGGTATTTTCAATGGAAATTAAGGGATTTTCATGTACTGAAATTACACAAAAACAAAACGGACCTTCTGATCCGCCGCGGCTTTGCACGTTTCACTTTCACTCTCTCTGCCTCTCTCTCTCTCTCTCTCTCTCTCTCTCTCTCTTCCTGTGGCGACACTTGAAATATTTTTTAATAATTCCACAGGCATATCATTTTGATTAACCATCCGGCGAGTGCATCGCAGCGGAGTCCCGGATTCCCGGCGCCCCGGAGCATGGTGTCCCGTAGGGCCTAGGGGCTTGGGTTTCAATGGCAGTCCTCGACATTCCGGCGTGCATTCCCCCGGTGGAAATTAGCGTTTTTTCGCCGCTCTGCTCGGCTTACCGATGAGAGACCGTGTGATGCCTCTCATGTTGCACGTATGACAGGTTCGGCCTTTGGCTTGTTGGCGGTTGCATGTTTAATTACTCGCTCGCGCTCGCGCTCCGCTGGAAAAGTGGGTCAGGAGCAGGGTAGGAGCATGGTCTATGGTATGTGCTCGTAATGCGGCGTAGAGTGTTGCACAGTGGCATGGTGGCATGGTGGCGGTACGCCTGACAGGCCATAGCATTTGCAGCACTTAAAACGCCATAAAGTATGCAACAGAATGCTGACAAAGAGCGAACATCGCGAGTGTCGAGCATTTTTCCATAATAATTCAAATGAGATTTAAAGTCTTGCTCTGGCTCTGCCACACTCTGCAACACACTCGCATAGTGGCACTCACTCCCCCCTATGGACGGAGGGCACACGGTGGCGGCGCCGCAAAGTATGCAACGATTTATTTAAATAACATCCAACGTCTTCCTCCGCTCGCTGCTTGTTGGCGGTGGTGCCACAAATGTAAGCACTTCTCCGAGCACAGAGATAAGCAACACAATGCGCCATTTGGAGGATTTTCGCCAGGGACAGTACGCAGAGTACAAGCAGAGAGGGACCCCGAGTCGAGGGGCAGCCTGGCAGCACAGGCAAACAACAAAGACACGGCCCGATAGAGGAGCACACACACATAGCCAGGGGGGGTGGGTGGTAGTTCCCCTAATGAGGTTGCCAAAACCCGCACAGAAACACCAAAACGATCTTCCTCGAGGGCTGAAGGTGAAGTGTGCTTAAGCGGGATTATGAAATGGTAAATGATATGGGTGTACAGAATACCATGCGGATAAAGCGCACCTTTTTATTGGCATTCCCCAATCCTGAAACTATTAATATAAAATCCCCAACGAAATTGAAATCACATTCCCATTTCATGGCCTTCATTATCCATTGGACCGCACCCATAAAGGGGCGCGCAACAGCGACAGCGACAGCAACAGCAAACAGAGCAACCCATAAAACAACATTTCAAACTTAACTTAATTAACAATTTTTATAGCCAGCCAGCCAGCGAGCGAGCCAAATTTTTACAGCCGACAAAATCCAAAACACAGCAAAAAATGAAAACGAAACAGAAACAGAAACAGAACCAGCAAGAAAAAGGCAACCAATTTAAGCGGCTTACGGGCCCGACCCGGCCACTGCAGGGAGCGAGCCACCATCGCCATTCGACTCGATACCGAATCGGAGAGTCCAGCTCCAAGCTTGCCACGATTTGGGGCAGGGCAGGGCAGGGCAGGGCAGGGCCGGGCAGCAAGAAATGCAGGAATAAAAAGCCCGCGCCATCGGCGTATACCGCAATAAATACCGCACAATAAAAGGAAATCTATAAAAAAAAAAGGTGACAGTGATAGGCCGCACTCGCAGAATACCCTGTATGTGGAATGGAATGGCTCTGCCATCTGTCACATTCTGGGGATCGAAACGTGCAAACTCCTCGGCGGGAAGGGTGATCAGAGGCCAGGAGTACAGCTCCCACGGATCCCGCACGCAAAGCAAAGCCTGATTTTTACCCAAAAGTTTTTCAATCGATTTTCGCTCCGCTTTTCCTTTTTCCTCCCTTTTTTGCATACTTCACACCATTGACGAGCCTGCGGGCTCTGCCAGGCCCAGCCAGGCCCTACCAGGCCCTGCTCTGCCCTGCCGCAGCCCCAGCCCCAACCCCTTGAGTTTTTCCCGCAATCAGAGGCAAACCAAATGGAAAGCGAGCGAAAATCCCCGACACTTTATTTTATTACATTTTAGTGGCGTGGAGCGGCCTGCCCCAAAATGCCATGACACGGCCATAAAGGGGCGCGACAGTGCCGAGATCCTCTTTGGCCAGAAATTGGGTATTCATTAGTTTGTTTGTTCGGCTTTCATTAGCTGGCGATGCTGGCGATGGAGCTGAGATCGGATCCACTAGACCGCCCTTCCATTGCTGTCCGTGTGCCATGGAAGGGGCAGTGGCAGGGGGCAGTGGCAGGTCTGCACGTTGCTAGTCATCGATTTAAAACTAATTAGCAATAAGTTGCATTCTTATGGCCGAAAGGCAGACGCAGACGCAGAGGCAGAGGCAGATGCAGACCCGGCCACAGGCACAGTGGTTCGGCTCGTGGAAGTTGGCGGAGCTTGAGAGCCCTCCGTTGCAACGTCTGGCACTCAATGGTCCCACTGTGGCACTCAACTAGTTTCCGTTATAATTGCAGCAGACACATAAATAGTAAACTGCAATAAAATGCGAGCGCGGGGCGGGCAGGGTCATAAAAAGCGCGAGGAGCGCATGGGGCACGGAGAGTGGTCCTTACCAAAGGGTCAGAGGTCGGTCTGAGAGGTGGCTATCAAAAAAGTTGGTAGCAGCGCTTTTGGCATAAAATAAAAGCAAAATGTTGTAAAACGATTGCAAAGTGAGATTGGAAATTACCGACACATAAACACAGATACACACACACACACAAACACACATATATACAGTGCCTCCTGCCAGGAGGTACACACACACACACACATACTCGTAGATGAACGTGCAAAAATTACATCAGCCTGACATGCAAACAACGTGGCAGACAGAAGGGGACTTAGATGAGGCTGCTGCTGCTGCTGGTGCTTCTGTTGCTGCTGCTGCTGCTGCTGCTGCTGGTGCTGCTTCTGTTGCTGCCTCTTTGGGTGGCAGACACTTTGCACATTACAATGCAATTATTTCGGGCTGCTTGAACTGGAAGCAACCACCAGTCCATGACGTGCACTGATTGCCAGAGCTGTGGAGTAGCAAACGTCCACCCCAAAGGCCCAGGCCAGACCCAGACCCAGAGCCAGAGCCAGACCCAGAACCGGAGCCAGAGTCAGAGTCAGAGACCCAGTCCTCGTCAAAGACACCCTCACACGAAGGGTTAACGATCGACGGGAAATTAAAGCGAAACTGAACGAAGCGAAATTGTAGTGGGGCGCCACACCACCCCACCCTCAGCCCACCCTCAGCCCTCCACCCTCCACCCGCCATCCTGCGCTCCTGACGTTCGCTCGAAAACTAGCAACAGCCACTGTGCTGCACTTTGAACTTGACTGACGTGCTGAAGAGCGGCCCAGACTCGACTTGACTCGACGAGAAGAAGCGAGACGAGGCGGGACGAGACGAGGCGGGACGAGATGGGACGCGAGTTGGCTGGCCGTATCGCGTGCTCGAAATAATTTTCGAAAAATGCCTCGTTAATGTTTCTATTAACGGATTAGAGAGCGCAGCGAACGTTGGCCACGTCAATCAGGCACGAGTAGCAGGGATCCAGGGGCACCCTAGTTGACTTGCCACGTACATACGTCAGTCAGTCATTCAGTCAGTCAGTCCGTCAACGCGTGTTGGGGATTTGGATTATTTGGTGCCTGTTGTTTTTTTGTTTTTGTTTTTGTTTTTGTTTTCGTTTTAAGTTTTAGTTTTAGTCACACGTTAGTCCGTCGCTCGTTTGCTTTTGTTGTTAGCACATTGACACGTTTTGCATAAATTTGCATTCAAATATGTCATGCCGCATAAATTGTGGAATGAGGTTTCATTCTTCGTGTCTGATTGAAGGCCGTTCCGCAGCCTGAAAAGTGGAAAAGCTGAAATAATAATCATTTCCCAAGTCTTGGCATGTGTTGCATGTGGGGCATTAGTGGAAACTGCCGATAGGAAACCTGGGCTGCCTGGGCTACCTGTACTACCTGGGCTACCTGGGCCACCCTGGGCCGGATCTTATGCATGATGAGATCTCCGCTGTAATCCATTGCCATAATCTCGGGGGAAAAGTCAGGGAAACCTCGCTAATTAGCACAAAATACTTAAAACAGGCAACACACAAATGTAAAAGCATTAAAAAAGAACCCATTTAATGGCATTTTTACTGCATGCCTTGGGGCTTTCGGGCCAGGTGGCTGTGCCGGTGGCTTCAACCGGTGGCTCCGGGCAAGGGTCAACTGCCGGGGGCAGGAGGGTTTTTTGGGGGCCAGAGAGCGAAACGAGAAAACATTTGCATACTTTTTGGCAGTTTTAAATTATTCAAAGAGTGCACACAAAAGCCGAGCGGAATGTGGGTGGCCAGGGGCGGGGAGGGATGCGGCATAGGCAGAGGCGGAGGCGCAGGCGGAAAGGCATCAAAAGCCGGCAGTGCCACGCCCACGCGGCCCGGAACCGTTGGCAGTGACAATTAAGCTGCACTCAAATTGCTTTTGGCCCCAGCTCTCCCTCTCTCTCTCTCTCCCTCTCCCCTTCCCCTGCCCACTGCCACTGTCTCTCTTTCGCGTTCCTCCTGCTGCCGCCTGTGCGCCCGTAAATATGCAACAAGATTTTTATTTAAATGCCACTCCATTTTTAAATCAAATCCCGACACCAGGCCGCGAGCCTTGCCTCCTCTCTCTCTCTCTCTCTCTTTCGCACTCGCTCTCGGGCCCCCTTCCCCTCTATCACTCTCTCTATCATTCGTTGGCTTTTCTTTTGTTTTTTTTCTCTGCTTTTAATTTTCATCTTGTTTACTTTAACGTCATTTTCAACTCTTCGGTGTTTTCTTGAGCACTTTTCGCGCGTCCTTTGTCCCGGCACCACACTTGGAGCCCATTGTCCCATCCTGGTACTCGTACTCGTCATTGTCGCTCGCGTGTGTCGTCTCCTTCGTCGTCGTCCTCGTCGTCCTCGTCGTTGTCCTCGTCGTCATCGTTTCCTTCGTCGTTTGCTCCTTGCGCTGCTCGTGAAGTGGCACTCATCCGCACTCTTAAGCCCTACTGAATTCCTTTTATCCCTAAAATAAATATCTTCATCCACAGCACGATGCTCAGCCGCCGTGCATCTTTGTTGCTGCTCCTCCTGGGGGCTTTCCCCCAGCCAGCGGGGGACGCCGAAAGCTGCCATTGTCTGTCTTCTGTGTTCTGTGCTCTGCCTTCCAGTCTCCACTTCATCATCTGCTTTATACTTGAGCGCTCTAAAAGATTTTTAATAGAGTTCTAAGGCGACACTTTCGATTGTCTTTGTGTGCAGCTTGTGTGGAAATTAAGCCTGACGAGAGCTGACTTGAAGGCGAGCAGGAACTGATTTCCCTGGACCTGGACGTGGACTTGGACTTGCACGTGGACGTGGACTTGGACCTGGACCCTGGGGGACACACACGTAATACGTAGACGAGTACTCGTATTAGCATCTTCTGTCAGTCAGTCAGTCAGTCAGTCTGCCTGTCCGTCCGTCTGTCCGTCTGTGGCGTTCCAACCGCTTCATTTGTGTTGGCCAGAGAAGGGATACTGCTGCTGCTTCTACCCAATCCTCACCAATTGATGTAATGCTTAACCCCATTTCTCTTCCTCTGTTTCACATACCAATACCAATGACATTATAATGATGACAATTGGGGGCCAGGAAGGGTTCGGACCTGAGGGTGGGACCTAAAGGGATTCGATTCTGTCTGTTTGGGAAATCAGAAAAGCACAAAATGCCAATGAAGAGACAAAGCGAGTGGGAAGCAAATCAAATGTACCGCAAAACTGAATGGAGTCAACAGAGGATGCCAATGCCAATGCCAATGCCAGTGCCAATGCCAGTGCCATTGCCACTGCCGATGCTGGCTCTGGACTAATGGACTGAGAGGCAGATGATGATGCGAGGAGCAAGAAGCGAGGCACACACAGGACATGAGACAGGCGGTATACCCAGAGTCTGCCCCGAGGGTCGAGTGAGAGTGACAAATAAATTGGCGATTCCCATGGGTACAGCGCTACCGGGTCGGGGACTGGAGTTCGTTTTGTGATTGGGATTGCAGCACTTTTCATTGTTCTTGTATTTGGGTGTTTCTGGGTGTTTTTGGGTGCTTTGGGTGATGCCTGGTACGAGCGATTGTTAAGCACATAAGTTGAAATATTCCAATTGAGTAACTTTCATTATTGCAACAACAACGACAACAGCAACGACAACAGCAACGACAACAGCAACAGCAACGACAACAACAACGACAACAAAGTGCACATTTTGTATAAATAAAACAATGACAACGATTTCAACTCATTTAAATTCTGTGCTGTAATAAATTTGCCTGCATAATTTCTATAGATACGAAAAGTTCCACTCTCCCTCTCTCTCCTCGCCCCTCGTTCTGTCGGCCAGGACATTGTTTAGTTTGTTTAGATGTAGACTCGGAAAGTGCCGGACTGAATTTTCAATATATTTTCTGCATTTTAAATGATTTTCATGTCACAAATTTCAAATTCATTCGCACTCGCACTCGTTCCGGGGAAGCAAGTGCCGGGGAAAGGTAAAACACAAGTTAAATTACAGAGAGATTCTGGGTTGAACTCTTTAAGTGCCCAGACCAAGGACCCGGGACACAGGACACGGGAGGAGGCGGCAGGAGGCAGGCTCTTCCTGGACCATAAGTCAACGATTACAAATTACTAGCTGCCCGCTTGGGCTACTCCGTTTTCCATTTTCCATTTTCCATCGTGGAGTCGGACTCAGACTCGGAAGCGGCATCGGCATCGGCATCGGTATCGGTCTGGGTGCCAACTAATTAAAAGGCTGCAAACGCGCGCTGGTAGAGACGGAAGACAAGGACAACTAAACAGGGAGGAGCGGAGCACCAGGCTGTGATTTAATTAATTTCAATGCATAACGTCAACTGTGAAACCGGAACCCAAACTCAGCACAGAACCCAAAACCCGTAGAGCCCCAATCCCGAACCAGACCCATCGCAGGAGCCGCAGCCAGAGCCAGAGCCAGAGCCGGAGCCAGTCAAACTTGACACCAAAAACCAGACCCGAGCAAGAGATAGAAGAGCCGGAACAGCAGAACAGCAGAATAGCACAACAGCCCCAATTGGACGGACGGAGGAAGGACGATTCCAGAGCCAGCGACCAGACAACAACTGAACTGGAAAATTAAATCGAGTATAATTTTTTTCTGGTGACATTCTGCTTTAAATTTTGATGCCATTAACAACAAAAACAACGCACTAGCTCTTATGGGGAAACGGCAATACAATCCTTAAAGTTTTGCCTGTTCCTCCGTGACCCTAACCCTGCCACTGCCCCTGCCCCTGCCCCTGTCCATGGCCTCTCCCCAGGGCTGTAAACATTTTTCCGCAACATTGCGTTCTGACTTTAATTAGCATTTTTGCATGACCAGAAACAAGGGAAGGGAAGGGCTGCTGCTGGTTGTTCCTGACTACTGAGCAGGACTCTGGTCTTCAAGTTTCCCTTCTAGTGAGATATCGTGCCGAGGAGAAATTTACATTTTCCATTATGCCCGAACTTGTGTTGGTCTTTATTTAAAGGCAAACGCTGTACTAGGCTCCAGGGCCTAGCACAACGAATTCCAGAGTGACAAACGAAATATAAATGGGCAGTGGAATTAGCTGGGACCACGTGTGCACGACCGGAGGAAATGTGAGGGAAGTGCCCGAGAAAAGGGCCCTGCATGAATCCACAGTATTCAGTACCCAAGCCTTTTCAATGCCTTCGATCATTACGGATCAGATTTGGAGCACTGCACTCCATTTCGAAGGAATGAATTGACTCAAAACATAATAGTACGGAGTTCGTGTGCCTTCGGCTGAGCACTGTTAGCAATTCTAAAACATAATACATGCTCTCTTATTTGGAGCAAAATTAATTGTGCTCAGTCTAAAGCAGAAAGCATATACAGACATTGCTCGTTCTCACTAGGGAGTGAGCGCGAAAAAAAACCGAAATTTACGGATCTGAAACGGTAAAAACTACGATACGTTTATCGATTATTTGGGCGAGCGATTCGACGTAATGAGAAAGCTGAGACGCCGATCCTAAATGCTCGAATGAATCGAAAACCGAATATACTCGTACTACACAGCAAGAAATCCATGTATACCTTTACCACTCAGCGCAAAAATACTTCGTATATAGGAATATGTAGTGTATGTTGATCTGGACGATAAACCAAACCAATCTAGCAATTCCCCGTCCATTTCTTCTTCATTTAAATAGCCATATTCTATAACAAATAGCTTTCTATTTCAACTGTTTAACTCCAAACTAAAATGTATCATATTTTTTATGTACTTTCAGGTAAGTGACGATCTTCATTCGAAACTGTTTTCGCAGTAAGTGATTAATTCAATTAAATATTATAAATATCAGACAGGGGGGACAATGCCATATTTTTTCCACTGGCTGGCTGCAAATTTGTCATTTAAAATTATAGGAAAAATTATAGCATACCCGAAATCTGGCCCCGAAATTTTCGGCCAAGTCAGCGTAACTAAATGCCTCAAGTGGGCGGTTGATTTCTGAGCGGGGGCGTGTCCCCTGACTGGTGTTGACACCAACTGCGTAGAGAGGAAATCCAACACTAATAACGCCTAATGGGACTTCCCCCAGCCCCTCCCCCTGCACATCCCACCACTTGCCATGTCATTTATTTTAAGCAAAGCTAAAAAAAAAACACAGAACAGAACAGAACAAAAATGAAAAGCAAAAGCGAATTTCATGTAAATTAATTTTTTCTCGTCTTTTCCTCTTAGTGTAATTTTTGTTTTTTATTATCTTAGCGGCGAATTTGAGCTGCGGTCTTGGTTTTATGGGCCTCCATCCATAGCCCGGATCCAATCTTTGTCCTCCACTCTCCCTCTCTCGCTCTCTCTCGCTCTCTTTTTTGAGTATATTAAAGTATATTTTGTTGAGGATTTTTGACTTTCGTGTCATTTATGCGCGAAATTTATCACCTAAGTATTTCTTTTATCATCGCTGGATGTCGGCCCTGTTCAAGGGCGTTGATATCATTACTGCTTACTGGAGGATGGAGGATGGAAGATGGTGCAGAGACAGAGGCCTTGGTGGGTCTAGGGCCTAAACGATTAAAGGAAAATTGCTGGACTTTCGGGTCATTAGCAGAGGCTCTCGTTTTCCTCGTTGCCGCTTTGCCTCTCTTCAATTTGCTTTGCGGGCAGGGGGAAAGCGAGTGAAAGTGTTTTCGACGCCTCGAGGCCATTCTGGCACTTGAAAGTGTGAAAAACACAAAGAAAAAACAAAAAACAAAAAAAAAACGAGAGCGGCAAGGATAATCCCTGCTAACAAGCCGCCAAACTCCTTTGGCCTCGCTCTATCCCCGTTTCCAATTAAAAACTACAGAGCTCACACACACACACACACACACATCCATAAGATACAAATTAAGAAAACCTGTCGCAATAATTCTCTCCGCGAGCAAGCGAGTATCAGGATCTGCAACCCTCCACAACCCCGGCCCCCGGCAGGACACGCGACTCTCGGGATGTCTTTCGAAATTCGACAAAAGCCAAAACCGTAACAAATCGCATTTAAATTTACCTGCCAGGGGGGGGGTACTGCCGACACAGCAATAGAAGTGGAAACAGGACCAGAACGGGGACGGGGACGGGTACGGGCAGGGGGACGGGAAAGGGGATCAACCACCAAAAAGGATGCGATAATTTATAGCGTTTCATTTGGTTGTTCGCTCGCTCCCCGACTCCCGATTTTGCTGTAAATTCTAATTTAAATTTCCCAGCAACAGAACGGGATCCGAGAACGAGAACGAGAATCGCTGCGACAGCCTGCAAAACAATAAAAAATATATTTTTATTTATGTGGCTTAATTTGTAGAGCGTGCAGAACAGCAACAACAGCAGCAGCAACGTCTATAGCCGTGCTATGGCGCTGCTCATTTCAGATTCATTTCCATATCCTTGCACTCCTGGCCGAAGGCGAGAACAACCGAGAGCGCCATACGGCAGGAGATTCGGACTATGGGATACCCGCTAGCAGGGCCTGGGGTCCTTCTCCACCTCTGCCTGGGAGGGACTGAGCATACCCTCTGTTCTTGGCGTGTGCAGGGTATCGCCAGCACCAAGGTGCAATTGCCAGTGCCCCTTGCAAGGATTCTCAAATGTTTTACACACAAAAATGTTTATTCCCTGCTCTTTGTTGCGTACAATTAGTTTGACAACAACAGCAATAGGGATCGTGGTGGGTAGGGATGGGTCGGGACGGGTGGGGGAAGGGCTCTGGGATTCCCCACTGCAGTCGCATAAAACAAAAGCGAATGACAATTTGAAAAAGGACAACGGAAGGGACGAAAAGGGACGCAAAACGAGAAAAGTCCCTCCACCAAAGGTGACTTTTAATGCCTTTTGTGTGGCTGTTGTTGCTGTCGTCGTTGCTGTTGTGATTGCTGCTGGTTTGTCGCACACACACAACAAACACGTGTAAGGGTTAAGGGGGTGACAAATTGAAGCACCCAACCACCCAGCCACCCAACCCCATCCACCCCTGGCTGTAGTGGCAGTGCTTTGTCATGGCCTCGATTCCGTTTTTGTTTTCGTTTTCCATTTTAATTGTTAAAATTATTGCATGCAACAAGGCAGAAGAGTGGAAAACTGTAACAAGCTTGCTAGATTGCACATCAAGTGCCCCTTCAGGTGGCATGCGGCATGCGGCATGTGACTGTAATAAAGGTTTTTCCCACAGCCCTGCCACAACCGATCTGCAAAATGGGGCTTCCATGTTGCAAAATGCGCAAAGATGACCGAATTTCAAGGCATTGCACATCAGGATATTCTACGATTAATTCACTTAACTTCAGCAATGATTTGGTGACCCCGAAAGCGGATTTGCCCCCAAACCGTCTCCTCCTCTGGACGGTCCTCGTGACATGCTGCAACAATAGAAAAACTGTTGTAATAACAGAACTTTTCTAATCAACCTGCTGGACTCTGGCCCTGCTGCTCCTCCCTTGCCAACCGGCTGATGCCATGTAAGTTTATTAAAATGATGTCCTGCAGATATATGCAGACACTCGTCGGGAGACAGAAGGACCCGAATGGATTGGCTGTGATGGGATGCCATGGGATAGGAATCAAATGAATCGAACGTTGTGTCGACTAATGTCCGAGAGCTGACAATCGAAGCGGAGAGCATTAAAAGACTAAGCCGTGCCCAAGGAAAACTGTCAAGGCAAACAAAATGGAAATTTGAATGGGAATAGCAAGAAGTTTGGGGTTATGTGAAGGTTCGATTCGATTCGATTCGTTTCGATTGGAGCTGAGTGGAGACCGGAGACCGGAGACCAGAGACCAGAGACCAGAGACGAGGGCGTCAAGCTGAAAAATCAAGCAAAGTGAAGAGCCAGTGTTCGCTCCCCTTGTAGCTCTCTGTTTTTCCACTTTCCCACTCAAATGAAAATGCATTTATTTATAAAGCAAACGACAAAAGTCCCAAGTGCCAGGGACAGGGCGAGAGACAGGGACAGGGACAGGGCCAGAGACAGGGACAGGGACAGGGCTGGAGCAACAGGATATATGTACGAGTGTACGCGTGTACGAGTATCTGTATCTGTAAATGTATCTCTGTCTCGTATCCGTATCTCGTACATGGCACAAATGCAAAACTGCATTTGCTGGTTACCTATTGGCAGGACACACCCATCGAGTGCCTTCCCCCTGCGGTGCCCCTCCGGTTGTGGGGCCTGTTGCCAATTTTATTGACAACCCTACAATCGTGGGTGGTGCTGGTAACCCTTTTTCCACTGCCCGCCTGCCCCCCCCGTCCTTCCTCCTCGACCGCCTCCTTCGCCCCATGTGGATCCGGATGGGGTTGGGTTGCATTTTGTGACAATGTTTATTTAGATTTTGCTGCTGCCAATTGCTGACATTGCAATTTCTATTCCACACACACACACAGACACACACACGGACGGCACACAGATACGATGTGCTGCGTGTGCAGTGTGCAGCGTTGCATTTCATTATACACTGGCAGAAAACATTGAGAGACATGATTAGCGATGGAGAAATATTCCCTTCTGCCTTCTTCCTTGGAGTTGCTCATCCGACTCGCAAGGAGTCTCATTTTATGCGAGTTTATGCAAGTATCTTTGCATCTGCAAGTGCATCTGCATCTGTACTTGATGTCCTTCAGCTCGTTTCGCTTCTGCGGTCTTCTGTGTGCTTGTGTGTGTGTGCTGTACTTTTTGGCATTTTAATTTCAAATTGTCAATTGGATTTAAGTACACTCGACAGCAACAACACCAGCAGCAGCAGCAGCAACAGCAGCATTGGCTGTGGCAGCATCAGGGGGGGCAGGGATACATGTAGAACACACACATACATATGTGGGCTCTGATTGTCTTCATCGCTCCCTCAACGCAAATTTGGGGAAATTGTTTGCCTATTATCAGAGACCAAAGAAACCAAAGTCAGCCTTGGTCTCAGCCGCAGCCCCGAGGAGGAGGAGGAGGCGGAGGAGGAGGAGGAGGAGGAGGAGTTGGCCATAAAATTTGATTTTAAAATGTGTCAAAAGTGCTTTAAATGTGACAAAATTTGATTATGGCCTTTGTTGTTTTGCGTTCTGGCATCTGGCATGCGAGTATATGGCATTTTGATTGCTGAGCGCCACTGAGACTCCTCTGAATGGGAATTACTTGGGCATTAAGAGCATCTGATCCGCCCACAGAGGCAGATTCAGGGGCAGAGGCAGAGTCAGGGGCATACTCGAATGCACAAACGCAGCTCCAATTAAGTTAATATTATTTTCCCTGTTGATGGCCTGCCATCGAATTTCAAATCAACGAATTCCAGAAATGGAATGGAATCATAATCTAAACAAAGCTTAGCTGCCAGACCCAAATGCAATTGATCGAACATTCAGCGCTCTGAATGGTGAGGAGGGGGGGGCCCTGCCACAGCTGGAGCTGCATTGGCATCTGGAAACTGGCGTTGATGTTGCCACTGATGATTTTGTTGCAATTACTCGCACCCAATGTTTTTGCAGCTCTTCGCTGGTGGTGTCCATTCATGTGTTGTTTGCGCCACCACCCGATGATAATCAGGCAGCCGACAGCCCACAGCCCACAGTCCACAGCCCACAGCCCACAGCCCACAGCCAGGAGCTCCTCTCTCGGTGGGAGAGAGTGGCCGGGGAAGTATTTGCAATTAGTGTCAATTAGCCGGGGGTTTTTAGTTATGGCCCAGAATGTTTATGCAGTTGGTAAATACACAATGGACGGATGAGTGAACGAATGAATGAATGCATTCTCTGTGGGCTGATTGTGGAGGCCCGTAGGCCTGGAGGCTTGGAGGCCCGGAGACCTGCTTTATATTCCCATCACAACCGAGTGGTGTACCCATGTGTGGGCTTTCAGAGTTATTTGTGCCGTTTTATGATCTATTCGCCAAAAAATTAATATACCAACTCTCCCCAGACAAGAGGGATTTGCGTGTCCGTATCCGTGTCCGCATCCGTAATCCAGGCCCCACCCCCAAGTGCACTCATTATATATGCCAGGAGCAAGCTGAACAGCTGACGCATTGCTGCCGGGAGAAGGACCCGGACCCGAACCCGGTCCCGGTCCCGGTCCAGGACCGAAAATCGCATTATAAAGGTCTCCTTCTAGCGTTCGCCGCACCGAACCCTTCGGAACAGAGCTGTGCAAAATATGCGCTCCAGGACGAGCCCTAGCCGGCGCCCTACCCCTTGCCGCATTTGCCACGCAATTTGAAAACTTGCCAAAAGACAGACGAGGAATAGAACGGAGACGGGGGACCGGGGACCGGGGACGGGGTACCAGGCCAAGGATGAGGACAACAGCGAAGGATATTTTGCAAACAAATAATAAAAATCCAATTTTACATTTAATCACGCGCTCAGTCAAACAAAAAAAGGGAACTGAAAAGGGCAGAAATAAACTTTCGACAACGGCTGCCGTGTTGTCGCCCAAAGGACATGCTGCTCTCAGGCATCAACCCCCAGCCCCTGCCCCTGCCCCTGCCCCGGCCCCAGCCTCCTACTCGCAGCATCGCATCCCCCTCCAACCATTTATTCATTCATTCATTCATTCATGCAGCCCCTTGCTCGAGCGAGGGCTCAAGGATCAGGGCTCAAGACTCAAGGCTCAAGGTGACTCAAGTATTTTGCTTAATTTATTGCATTTTCTACGCTAAAATGCGCAAAAACTTTTACCCGAGCCCCTGAAAATTAGGCTGCTCAACGGATCCGAAATGCCCCCGACTCCTGGTGCTTCCTGTGTGCCTCCTCCCGAGGCCTCCGCCTGTGCATCCTGTGCGTCATTATAAATTTAAAAAGCGTGTTAAAAGGGGTGCAAATGCCAGCCTCCTGCCCAACCTGGACCCGGCTCGACCCCAGCCACACCCCGGCCCCGACACACAATAAATTTCATTTTTCATCATTGCAATTTCTGCGCGTAATTTTTCGTACATGTCGCACATAATTCATTCCCCAGGCAGCGTGCTACAGTGCGGCGTGCTACAGTGCGGTACGGTGCGGTGTCGCCTGCGACATATGGATTAAGTGCCGTGAAAAGGTCTCCTTTTATCCCAATCTCCGTTGAAAAATTAACACTCGCTCTTGGAGTGCTTCCAGGATTCATCTCCGTTTCAATGGGAACGTGGCACTTGTTTTGCATTAGCTGCAGATCCGATTGGGGGAAGGGGAAGGGGAATTCGATTTCCCCTTCCGGGTATCAGTATCATTGCAGCGGCTTAGCCTTCAGCTCGGTGTAACTTTCCGTGGAGCAACTTCCCGTGGAAAATCTATTTGAATTCAGATGGGTTTGCCCATCCGCACAGAGAATCCGATTCCTCCGATGGCCATGATGCAAATGTCATCACAGTCTGTTGAGTGAATGAGGGACTGAATGGATGACAGACTGCTTTGTCTGACGTCACCGAACGAAATCATGACGCATATGATAATGACAATGATTGCACTCTCCCAATCCCCCATCTCCAGCCCCACTTTCCCATATGGCTACCAGCTTTGGTGGGGCAGTCAGGCGAGAGTACGAGAAGGGGGCGTCATGTGTGATGACTATGAATGGAGATGGACAGACTGAGCAGAGAACTATACGAGGGCGGAGGTGGAGGTGGAGTCGCTGGGGTGGGCAAGCCAAAGCCAAACGAGACATGGATGTTACTTTTTACTGTCAGCCCCATCAGCAGCAGCAGCAGCAGCAGCAGCAGCAGCGGCAGCAGCAGTCGCAGTGGATCCCAGGGAAGGACTTCCCTGTGACAGTCGTACAAGAAATACAAATTTGCAAAATAAGCAAGGACCAGGGCCCAGACCATTGTGAGATAAATGACGACATGCTAAGGGAAGTGTCAACTGATTGCGCTGAGCTAGGCAGGCGTAAAAAACACGACTGCGACTGCGGAGGGGAGGTGGTGGGGAGGCGAGGATGAGGATGAGGATGAGGACGACGACTCCTGCACGTGACGTATACGCCTCGTTGTGCGTGTGATGAACGCACAGATCCCGCTGAAAAGAAGCCGGGAAGCAGGGCAGCAGGGAGCAGCACTCCGACAATAAAACACAATAAAAAGAAATTATGAATAAATAATACGCAAAGTAGCAATAGCTACAACACCGGAAAAAAAAGGAACGAACGCGTCGGGAATTCAATGCAAAGCGGCGTCATCTGTTTATGATTTATATATTTTTTAATATTTGACTGAGCGACAGGCAGACAGACGGCAGGACGAACGGATAGACAGCCTGGCGACGCTGCCTTTTTTTTCTATTTTTTTTTTTGGTTTTTTTTGGTTGCTTCAAAGGGAAGCCCCCGACATTTGTTATTCATGGGACGAAAATCAACGCCAAACAAAATCAGCCACCATTAGACAAGCATTTGTTCGGCAATTCCAGATTTAGCTCATTTCATTCTCATCTCCTTCCTGTTCCTGCTCCCGCTGCTCCTGCTGCTGCTCTTGTTCCTGGTCTGCTCCATTCACCTTCTCGACTTCCTTTCTATTTCGAGTTTCTTTTGCTAAATTTAATTAATTTTCACGCCATTTCCGCAGTGTCTGCGGAGCTGGGACTGGGACTGCGACTGGGACTGGGCACTGCCTTGAAAGGATTCTCGCGCAAGGCCAGAAATTTCTCATTAGCAGCTGCTCGACCCAGAGAAAAAGCGCACAAAATGTTCTCTAATGAAATGTTTGCTCGCCACTCGTGTCACTCGCGCATCCGTTTTGGCCCAAGCGGCTGCTGCTGCTGCTGCTGGGGGGAGGGGGTGGGCGTTGGGGAGTCCTGCCGGAAGTGGCGCTGAATGGAACGCATTGCCAGCCGAGCTGCTCCACTTCCGGCCAAACTCTGCGCCTTGATTAGTCTTAATTAGATTTCACCTGGACGGCGCCAAGCAAAAGAGTTGTGTGCCTCCCACCGCCCCTCCCCCAAAGACCCACCAAAAGAAAAGTTAGAGGTCTCATCGAATGATCCTTTAATGCAAGACCTGTCACACATCGTCAATAATGAGGGATCGTATCCACTGCGTGTATTCTGTGAGTCGGGTGTAGACCAGCAGCCGGTTCTGACGGCAGTCGAGCTGGCTGGCAAAGGAGGCCACGCCGACGATCACCCGGAGGTCGCGCAGGACCAGGGGACTCCCCGAGTCCAGCAGACAGCTGTTGTCCCCTTCAGCCAGGGCGGTGCACATCATCGAGTCCTGAATGATCTGGCCGAAGCCACTCTTGCGGCAGAAGTGGTTGGACTTCGCCTCCACCTGAATGAGCCGCAGCTGGTTCGTGCTCATCTGGGCGACGTGGTGGCGCCCCCAGCCCGCCGAGTATGTCCACTCGTCGATGTAGGGCAGGCGGATCTTCTGGCTGGGCAGAGACACGGCTCTCACCCTGTCCGAGAACCTCACATAGCCCGTTCGGATGAGGGCCAGGTCGTGCTTGAAGTCCTTGTTCTTGGGATTGGTGTGGACGGCCTTGCTGGTGACGTGCTGCGTGAAGAGGGACTTGTCGCGCTGGTAGGCGCCGTAGTTGACGGCGATGTGGGACGCGTGCTTGGTGCACGAGGCCACCGTGACGACCCAGCAGTGGGCCAGAATGGCCCCCGCGCAAAACCAACTGCCCTTCCTTCCCCTGAAGTCGATGGCCACCACGAAGGGCAAATCGGTCTCCATTACCTCGAAGCCCGCCTCGAACACCTTCTGCTTAATGTCGAGCAGCGGTACAAACCGTATAGGCACGGGCTTCAGAACCTGCTCCACTAACCCATCGCCCGTCGCAAGGAGCCAGAGGCCCACCACACCGAAGAGCAGCAGTGTTGTCTTGTCCATGATTGATCAACGACTTGGGCCACCCAAAGACCTCCACTTGGCTTTTATAGCCCCTCGGACCGGACTCCCGCTCCACAACTGGCCGACCAGCTGCTGACAATCGGTTTCCAGAACTCGTCCGGAAACTCGATGCCACCAATTCCCCTTTTGTTTACTTCTGCAGCAATACGGCTATTGATTTGCACTTGAGGTTTCTGGGAACTGCATATTTGCTGACATCAACAGCCGCGGAAACCGAACACAGCGATTCCAGGCTCGGGATCGGCTCACATGCCTTTTCCCAGAACTTAAGCCATCACCTCCGCACCACATGCTTTGGCATGGCAGATGATTGGCGTCCCACGTCCCACATTAATCTAGCGGGGAAGGGTTTGTCTCGCCTCACCCGAGAGTCACATTGGGAGCCCGATGGAGAGATGGAAATTCCTCCCACCGCGCAAGATCCAGCCATCCTTGTCTTTGTCTTGGCACAAAGTGCAATAAACAGGTCCTTTTGAATCTCCTGCAGCTGTTCCTCGCCGAAGGAAGCCCGCGTTAACCCAAAAATTATGGGCTTCAAATTAAATTTTCCGACTCCCATTGGCTGCCTGCCTGGTGTGTGGTGGCTGGCGCTGGCGCTGGTTCTGGTCTCGTGTTGTTTTTATGGTTTATGAAGTGTTGCGAAAGTATCTACAGATATAACTGAAATAAAACGGAGTCAAGATACACACACACACATACAGAGAGAGGGTACATCGCACATCGCACTCGCTGCATCAGCAGAATGGACGGAACACTCGTACGGATTGGGGCTGAATGGAAATCAGGGTGTGGCGTGGGGCACGGAGACGTGGATGGTTGGCCACTTGTGAAACAACATGCAAAAGGATTTTCGTCGATTTTCGAGTGCTGTACTCTCGTATCTGTGCTCTTGCCACATGTGCTACGCGAACTGTTTCAGCCACCGTGCAACCCCCCCACCCCCCGCACCCACCCACCTCCTGGATAAACATTGGTGCCTCTTTCTCTTGCTCTCGTTCTCGTTCTCTGTTGTTTTTCCATGGCTACTTGCGACTTTTTCCGCATTTTCCTTTCTCTGCGCCGCTGGCTGGCTGCTGGCTGCCTCGCTGGCTGGCTGGCCATTTGGCACTTCTGTTATTTTGTATTTTCCTTAGCACATTTCCCTGCCTGCAATCCCTCCGCCATCGCCATCCTTCGCTGTGTTCTGTTGTAGTGCTCAGCGGCATTTATTGTTTCTGGCGTCAGTTGTTGCACTTTTTTCCACTGGCAGCGGCAGCGGCACCGGTACTGGCACTTCCACTGGCACTTCCACTTCCTTTTCCTCTTTGGGGCTTGGACACATCGCGCTTTCTCAGCATTTTTAACAGTTTATTTGGCCACGGCATGAAACTAACCAGCAGGCACTAGTCCTCCTCGTCCGAGTCCTCGTCCGAGTCCCACTCCTGGGGCGGAAGGACAGCTCCTGGAGCCCTGACAGAGGGAGTGTGAGAGAGTTCTCAAAACTGTTTCGCAACTCTTTCGACGCAGTCATAAATTAAACAACTGACAAATCAAACTCCCATCAAATGGTCCGTGTACACAGTGTTTCAAGGGCTAAAACAACACAGCCAGGCAGCCAGCCAGCCAGCCAGGCAGCCACAGCCGGAGAGCCACAATAAATCTGTATGGAATCCTCAAACAATTACATGGCCGCGACAGGGAATATGTGTGGGGGAAGGGAAGGACGAGCCATAAAAAGACAAACTGCAAGCGCAGCAATGCCAACAGCAAACAGCAAACAGCAAGGAATCGCATAGCGCCGGAATCGTTGCACAATTAACAAAATAAAAGGCGGGGGCAACGGGGCAACGGGGCTGGGGGCACATTTTATGAGATTCTGATATGCCGCTTAGCCGGGGAGAAAGGACAAAACCACAGGCAGGCCAAAGGTATGCTCACATACTGGGGGGAACGGGCCGAAACCGTTTAAAGTATGCAACAATAATTTGCGGCTCTCACGCGCCTTGTATCTGCGTCCCAGCAGGCACCTGACCAGCAGCCACTCCTCATGGGCCTCATGGGCCAGGGGGTGGCCACTTTGCACTCCTTCTCTCTCACTCGCTGGGCATCATTTTCGGCCCTTTTGGCATCTATCTCTGACCGGTCCTCAGGCTTTCAGCCTTTTCGCCCTTTCCCAGTGTTCTTTCCCTTTTTCTTTCCCTTTTTCCCATTTTTCCCCCATTTTTTCCCATTTTTTTTTTTTTTTGGCTGCTGCGGCAAATATTTTATATGCGTTGCATTGCTCAGTGAATCCTTGGGCTGCCTTTTGGCCAGTTTTATTGCCATTGCAGATGATGGACATTTGGCGTTGGCGATTGGGTGCTCCCCTTCACGGACCCCGCTTGGCTCCCTCAAATCCTTGTGCTCTCTGGGCCCGTTTTATGTGCTGCCTGACGAACTTGATTGGAAGTCAGCGAATTTCTCTCTGTTCCGATCCCTTTGCCATTCACCCGGCGTTTTTTTGCCGTGTCCAGTCACTGGGCACTTCACTAACAGCTTTGAGTGTCCACGCAAACCCCACACAGAGACTCCTCTGTAGAGCTCTGCAGAGGATGAGATGGGGATTGCTGTGCAGGAAGAGCGTGTTTGGCATCTTCAACTGAATGTTGCCACTGCTGATGTTTCTTGCTGCCGCTGTCGCTGCTGCTGATGCAGCACTTGGCCGAAGAAGAGGCAAAACACTGCAAGCTCCTCCCCAAGGTTCGAGTTCATGTTTTGGCCGGAGATAGTCGTATCTTTGGTGCCGCAATAAAACAATTTGACCGAATTATTTAGCGGAGGAAAACCCTGCAAAAGTCGAACATAAATTTTTTAAATATGTCCTTTATCTGCCTCCATTTCGGCAACACATTGATACGCGACAAGCTTGCAGCCTGCGGCAACCGAAAATGACATTTCAAAGCCAAACCGAAAACATATTTCGCCTACAACATTTTCGCGTATTTTCATGAGCACTTTCGTGGCCGCCAACGCTGGCGGGGATCTGGGCTGGGAACAGGCCTGGCTGGTGGCTGGTGGCTGGGGGATGGGGGATGGCACGACCCCATGGGGGGAGATGGAGGTGATGCAAATTATGCATGCGGCCATGACGACACACGGGTCGTATGTGTGATAAAAACCCCCAGAGCATTTCGAGTGCGGTTAGGCCGGCAACCTACTGCCTCCCTCGCAGGGTGGCTGCAGGAGTCCGACCCGAGCTCCGGGGTCTCTGTGCCACAACATCATCTCATTAACAATCAGGCCAAGCGAGAGGAGAGCGAGAACGGGTCCGGGAACGAGAGCGAGAACGAGGAGCAGATGAATTGGGGACAGGACATTACGTTCGACGTACGTACGTGTCGGGGCTCAAATTTCAAATCAGTTTTCCGTGCTTCGCTTGCCCCTCGTTTTTGGGTGGGGGGGGGGGGGGGGGGGGGGGGGTGCCCGTTCCACTGCCAAGCGACCATTATTTAAATTCAAAAAAGCGATAACGACCGGGTAATGATGAAGTGCAGCAACAGCAGCATCCGCCGCCAGAATGGCCGCTGGACACTGCAGCAGCCAACAATCGACTGCAACACAGGACACAGAATACAGAACACCGAGCACCGAGCATCGAGTACCGAGCACCGAACACCGCACTGAACGTTGCAGGCGTTGGCCAAAATTGGTTGCGCGTTTGGGTCAACAGATGCCAAAGTCCTGGGGCCCATAAAGAGTGCGGAGGCGTCGTTGGTTCGGTTTTGTGACAGGGTCAACATATTGGCAGTAGTCCATGATGAACGAGGGGCCGCGTTTCCGGGCGTTTGCCCGGACAGGAGCCGGAGCGTGCGAAAATGAGTGACAAAGTGGTCGCGGCAAGGGTTTTCCTACGGCTCCCGCAGATCATTCCGCAACACTCTTTAATATTTCTTAGCCGGCCCCACACTCAGCCACCCATCTGCTGCTGTAAATCCGCCTTGTCTGGCGGTCGCATAAAAATATCTAAAATATGCTCGACAAACGCATCGTTTGTACCCGCCCCCCAGCACCACCCAATGGCCCGCTGATGCCATATAAATAACAGATTTAGTGGCCTCAGCCCTCGGTCTCGGGCGTATTTTGTTTGTTTTTAGCCCTGAGCCTTTCGACCAACAGCCAACAGCCAGCAGCCAGCATCCAAGAGCCAGACAGCTGATAACGGAGTCGGCTTTGTTGTCGTTGTCCCAGACTAGGCGCAGTCATGGTCGTGGTACTGGACTGGTCCTAGTCCTGGGCCTGAACCAGTTGCTTTTTATGTGTCATAACACTGGCGACCATGGACGTGAATGCGAGCCTAGACACAGACACAGACACAGACACAAACGTGGATGTGGACGTGGCTAAGGACGTGGCTGTGGACTGTGGACTGTCGACAACGTTGGCGGCTTTTAATGGCTGGCCAAACTGGCGCAAAAAGCAAACAGGAGCTCGCAGGACGAGAAACAGGGCAAACAATGGCCGCGCCATCATTGACTGCGTTAATTGCTGTCATTCATTTGAAAAGTCATAAGCGCGATTTTTGGACCTACCCGGCACCACCTACCACCTACCACCTACCGCCGCGACCCAACCCCCGGCCCACCGACCTTCCGTTCGTCCTTCCTGCCGTTAAAAGTGATGATTATGCGTTCACTCTTTCGCTTTCGCTGCGGCGATTGGGGGCTTTGGGCCCGTCTCTTGGCTTCCATAACATTTAACGGGGGTTCGCTTTGGTTCGCTTTGGTTCGGTTTTATGCTCTCTTTCACCCCCTCCATCATTGCTGTCATCATCGATGGTCGGTTTGGCTCGCTGCAGATCTTAATCCCCCACTGGGGACGGGGCCAAAAACAATCTGCGCTTTACTCTTACTTTTATGAAAGCCCCAAACCCAAACCCACAGCCAAACCCACAGCCAAACCCCCAACCAAACCCAATGCCAATGCCAATCCCTGCCCCCATTGACATTCCCTTTCAGCCATGGTCATATTATCTGCTTACTTAGACTCGAACCCAAGCCCCGAACCCCGAGCCCCGAGCCCCAAACAAGAACCCATTGGTACTCCTTTTTCCCATTGCGATTCCTATTCCTAAACCCCGATCCGATCCGATCCCTTGGCAAATCCAATTTGGCTTCTAAGCCCCCGACATTTTTGTTCTCGTTTATTGATTCTGGCCCTCCCGAATGGGCAAACAGATGAAAGGGTTACAGGAACAGGAAGTACCACGTACTGTGTGGTTGTCATTATCCAGGAGGACCTGTCTGGGGTGGGGCTGGGGGGTTGTCTGGGTCTGGGGGCGTGGTGTTATGGCAGTTTAATAAGCATTTTAAAAACGGTTTCATTTTTTGAGGGCTTTTAGATTTGCAGATAAGAGTGTACCCCGCCCCTGCCACTGGGTGCATCATTGACGTGTGCCTCCTCCTGGAGTGGAGTGGAGTGGCGTGGCGTGGCGTGGCATGGAGTGATGTTGCACTTGGCTTTAACAAGGGTACGCATATTGAAATTTTAATGCAACCTCCTTCTCGGCCAGAACAGAACGGATGCTCGGATATGTATACTCGTACATAAATTCCGCTCGTGTGGTTCCCAAAATGCATTACGGCCAACAGCTTCCTCCTGCTCTTTGGCCCCGGCTAAGCTAATCAAGGGCTGAGCCAACAATTTACTTAGCCCGGCACTCATGACCCCCAACCCCCCCAACCCACACCCCGACTCCCAAATCAAGGGGAGGGCGGTGGTCTGTGGCCATTTCCCGCCGGTGCTTCCATCATATCAGCCTCGGTCTCGCTGGTGAGAGTGGGGCTGGGGCTGGGACTGGGACTGGGACTGGGGCTGGGACTGGTGCTCCGTTTTAGTGTGAAGCGCCTTACATCCTTTCGTTTCGTTTCGTTTGGTTTGGTTTGGTTTGGCTGCGTCTGTCCGACGCCTCATGCATAAACCAATTTGCTTTGCATAAGCCCGGAGGGAGAGGTGCACCCCAAGTGAGACCTCTCCTGCAATTGCTGCAATTTTCCGACTTCACTTTATGCATTTATGCGCCTTTGTCTGCGGCCTCGGCTTCGGCTTCACCTCTCTTTTTATGTGCGAGTATGTTGGGTTTTTGTTTGTGCTGCTCATCGTCTGCGGCGCTGGGTCATTAATTTGGAAGCGAACACCTCTTGAACCAGCCCGTGAACCCCCCGTGAACCCTCAGCCCTGGCCAATCAGTCGGACTGCAGGGCCTGGGCCTGGGCCTGGGCCTGGGCCTGGCCGGTCGAGTGGTCAGCCCTAACCCCCCCGTCTAGGTTCTTAACGGCATTTCCCCAGTGAGAAATTAGGAAATTGCATTTTCTGGCAAAGCGAACGGACAGCAACGTCGTAACGGAATTTACGCGATGCACTCGCACGGACAGAGGCACGGACACGGACTCGGATACGTACTCGGAATCGGAATCGGAGTTGGAGTCGGAGTCAGAGTCCGTTGAAGATTTGCTATCGGCCACTGCAGCCAGAACTAATGGGGGAGGCCGGCAGCGCCGGCGGCAGCGGCGCACAGCTTCGACAGCTGGAAATTGCCAAAATGTAAATTTTCATATGCCCAAAAGCAGCCGGAATGGGGCCAAGGGGGGGGTGGGTGGTGTGGAGGTGGTTTCTACGAGGCATATAAATTTATTGCCCGCGTACGCGAGACCCAATCCCGTATCCACACCATCATCATCATCATAATGATGAGGATGATGATCATTGCTGTGGCAGTGGCTGCTCCTAAAATATTCATAATCAACGCGGCATTAGCAATGGGTCTGCGTTTTCATTTCGTTCTTCGTCCCTGCCACACACACACACACACACACGCAGAGAGAGAGGGGGGGCTCATCAATGAATCAGCATCGGAGCTTGCGGCATAATTGGGGCTATGTTTTAGTTATGATCTGTGCCTCCTTCGTGGGTGGAATAGAAAAGGCAGGGCGGGGGGGATGATTGAAATAGTTGCTAATTTATGGCGTTGCAAAGGAAGCAACGCCGCATGCCACATGATTCCATAAAGTTCTGCCTGCCCCGTGCATTTTAAATCAATACAAATCGAGTGCCGCATCCCGGACCTATACAATACGTACTGTCTTGTCTCCGCTGCTCGTCCCTTGCTTTGTCTGGCGCTGTCTTGTCTTGTCTTGTCTTGTCTGGTGTCCCCTCCCCTCCGCTCTGTGAGGAGCCGACGCGTCGGTCGGGGACGACAATAACAGCCATTAAGTGTGGCCAACACGTAACCGGGCAATAAACAAGCGTGACAAATGATGCTGCTAAATGAAAGTTGATTGCCAGTTGACGGCCACACCTGTTTCGACTGCTGTCCTGGGTCCCGGCAGGAGGAGCAGCATCACACCAGGAGCAGGACATCCTCCATTCAGCCGGGCCAACAATCAAAATTGTCAGAGCCATCGAAAAAGAAAGCCGGGAATGGAAGAGCCGCGAAAAAATCACAGCACGAATGCCACGCAACGCAACGGAAGTTAGCATCGCATCGTCCTGGTCGTGGTCCTGGTTCTGTCCCTCGTTCTGGCTCTGGCTCTGGCTGTGGCTCTCGTCCTGGCTCTCGTCCTGTGCCAGCAATATTAATAATGATGGCGGCGACAAAACGCAAAATGGCCGCCGCACAGTCGTCCCCGTGCCCGTGCCCGCGCCCGTGCCTGTGCCCCTGGCTCTGTCCTCCATCCCTTAGCTGTCACGTGTCAAGGCTGCGTGTGATTTCTACGACAGGACATCGAAAACGGAAGCGAATTCCATTCCATTCCATTCCATTCCGCGCCAAAGGCGAACGCTGAAGGTGACAAGGAAGGAGGAGGAAAATGGGTTGTTTTCCACGATTGTTGCTGCAAGATCTCTTGTCTGCTGTCCTGCTGCTTTTCATTCAAATTGCATCGTTGCAGGCGCCCTTTTTGGGAGCCCCATCTGTCACATTGTCACTTGGACCTCGCCTGTCTTCCCTGTCGAAGGATCTGCCTGGCCTGTCGATGAACGGGTGCCCGTAGCACGTTGCACGTTGCATGCTGCATGCCGCATGCTGCCCGCTGCCCGCTACCCGCTGCACGATGAAATAAATAAGTTCACAGCAGGCGGAATGGAAATGGAAAACATTAACGATGCATTGTAAAGTGTCACATTAATTTAAACAAATTGAAAAAGAATGCCTGAATGCCTGAATGCGAAACACGGCACGGGTCGGGTCGGTACGGGACGGGACGGGACGGCACGGCGCACAACTTTTCCGACGACGGAGAGCTCTGATTCCGCACCGTAATCTGCCACAACTTTTAGATTAAAGCAATGCCAATTGGACAGCCATTAAACGAACTTGAGCCAGTCCTGGCCCGGGCTGTGGTGGCACTGGCTCCTCTGACTATGGCTCCACCTTGGACAATTTAAAACTCCCCCAGGTTGTCAGGGACTGGTGCGGTCTGGTGTGGTTTGCTCTGGTCTGGTCTGGTCTGGACTGGTAAACCATTCCCCAGCCATCGCCATCGCCATCGCCATGGCCATGGCCAGGCAACAGCACTAGCAAGCAAATTACTAATTGGCAAGCAAAACGCTCTGCTTGTTGCCCAACAAACAACGACAACGGAAAGGCAACGGCAACGGCAACGGGAACGGAAACGAGGAAGAGTCTCTGGAGTGCTGGCTGGGACTGGGAATGCGGCTGCGACTGCTCCACCACGATGAGCAGCAGAGCAGCAAAGCAGCAAAGCACCAAGGCAGCAGAAGGGTGGCAGCTCTACGAAGGTGGCACACATGGCACACAAGCTTCATTAACTCAAACTATGCTGCATTTTGCGATTATCAAATTGTCTTTACACACATGAAGCCAACGATTGGAGCAGTGCGGACCCAGGCGAGGCCGTGGCAGGGCGGGGCGGGGCGGGGCGGTGCATGAGTTAAGAGGGAGGTGGAAGCAGAGACACTGATGACTGCTGATGGCAAATAGCAAGTGGAAAAGCTGGCCAGGAGTGCAAGGAGGACAGCAACCGCAAAAATATGAAGCGCATGTTGCAACAACGCCAACAGCAGCAGCAGCAGCAGAAAGAGGAGAAGGAGCATCAAGAGGAGGAGAGGAGGAGTACGAGGAACAAGAGGAGTGGAAAATCCCCGAAATGCTTTGGGATATTTTGTTGAGCAAACAACCATGCAAAAATGCAGCAGACGATGCGAGAGCGATGTAGTCTGCACTCCTGTACGATGGATGCCTGATGCCTGATGGCTGATGGCTGATGGGAGTTGGATGAGTCGGTGCTTCGCTTTGAATGAAGGGTGATATAATGTGGAGTGACAAACTGCCCGGACTGGACCCCGGCACCAACACCAACACCTCCACCGCCACCGCCACCGACACCGACACCGACGGGCCGCATTATCACACCTGACGGTGATTAGAGAGATACACGGATGCTCTGTTGGTCTGTTGGTCTGCTGGTCTGCGGTGGCCTCTCTTAAATTTGCTCAAGAGTTACGTTGAAAGCAATTGATTGAGAGTGCTAGTTAAACGGGTGCCCTGATTGATGGCCGCAGAGGCAGACCCAGACCCAGACCCAGACCCACCCCCTGATTGCCACTCCCTGACTCTACCTAATTCCTGTCGCGTTACGTGGCCAAGTCTCAGTGTAAGTCTCCGTCTCTGGCTTAATGAACTCCGCCCAGGCCGCAAATAACTCCGATTGCAACTTGCTCGGAAAAGTCTATGCCCGCATCTGGCCTTCCCGGGCAAAGCAGAGCGAAACAAAAGTTTCGCTAATGCCGGATTTGGGTCACTGTGTTGGATTGCAGCTAAAACTTTCCGAACCCTATCCCTGGCCCCATTCGGGGGCTGCGATGCAAATATTTTCCCATTTAATTAACGCATGAAAGCAGCGAGGAAGAAAGGGGGGGAACGGAACCCGGGCTAGTGTGGCAGGGACTGTCGCAGCAGATTAAAATAAATTGCATAGAAATTTATCATTCGAATCTCCCAGCCAGCCAGACAACAACAACAACAACAACTTGACACAGTTGCAAAAGTTGGCAAGAAAGTGGAGCTTTGGGTCAGTTTCCCTCTGTGCCTGTGTGTGCCTGTGTGTGCCTGTGTGTGTGTTAGCCAC
Organism: Drosophila pseudoobscura; assembly: GCF_009870125.1. Classification (NCBI taxonomy): domain Eukaryota; kingdom Metazoa; phylum Arthropoda; class Insecta; order Diptera; family Drosophilidae; genus Drosophila; species Drosophila pseudoobscura. The sequence goes on from NC_046683.1 coordinate 56,515,055, forward strand.
AATTAATCATAATAAAACCAGGGAGAATCTGGGATAAGGAGAGGGAATTAGGCGGAGAAGGAGCGAAGCGATGCAAACAAAAAAAGAACCACAATTTTCTAGCATTTTCTTTGCCATCAAAATAAATGAGCCAATTAAGCGGCGGCCGATGCTACTCGTACCTCTGCCTACCTTCTTCCTACCCAAGCACTATCCATCCTCACCTGATGAGGGTGCCAAGTACCGCAGAAATCCCCAGGCCAGGCCAGGCCCAGGACCGGCCCAGGACCGGCCCAGGACCGGCCCAGGACCGGGTCCAGGTGTTGCGCATCATCATCAGCCAGAGAGTCGGAGATGGCTTGGTCCTTTTCGCCAATTTATGCCAAGGCTGTGGAAATTTATTTATATCTCTTTTTTCTCCTGGGGGCCGCGGCCGAGAGGTGGGTGGTGGGTGGTGGGTGAGGGAGAGGGAGAGGGAGCATTCAGAGTCTGCGGCCGCCTTGTTGACTGAGGTTAAGTCGTTTGAAAATTTGCTGCTAATGAAACTAAAAGAGCCGCTAATTGTTGGCCCGTTGTCAACGACGACGACCGCGCTCTCTCTCACTCTCTCTCTCTCTTTCTGTTTCGGGGGTCTTGGGGTTCGTTTCGCGAAATTAGCTGCGGCTGCCAATAGAAATCAATGCGGGGGCCCTTACAATCCGGGCGCGAGTGAAACTATTGAAATATATTTGTAAGCGACAAGAGCGGGTCAGGGGGGACCCTTAGTGGAGGGAGACTAGTGCCCCACACTCAGAGAAAAATGGCACAGTAATAAGAAATACATTTTCCAAGAATATAACAATAATTCACTTTAATTTAAATATAAATAAATATAAATTTAATTTTTAAAATATGACACCTTATAATATAAATAAAATATTGAATTTATAGCTTAATATGTTTCATACTAATATTAAATATTATCAAGACTCCATTTGAAAATATTTGTTTTGATATCAAAGTGAAAGACTATTTATATTGAATAAAAAATTAAATGAGATACTTTTTGCATATCGCTTAAATAATTGTATATTAATTACCAACTGGTTTTAGCTGCTAACGCCTTGAATACGAAAACATTACCATATATTTTAGATATGAACAATATTCAATTCAATATTAAACTTAGATATAAAATTTATAGAATTTAAATAGGACAAATTTTCAACTTAAAAATGAGAATAATTTGAGTTTAAATGGAGAATATATTTAATCTGAATATGAAAATATTTGATTCTAGTAAAATATATATTTCTTTTAATTGAAATTTCAGGCCAAGTCCATTTGTATCAGTTCGTAAATCGAAGTGTAAATATTAATATTTTGGGGGGTTTATTCGCTGGGCTGGGGTGCGCTCGCCGGTTTCGTTGGAAATCTATTTCTGTTCTGATACACAAGGCAAACAGATCGAAAAATTCCCCGACAAAAGACGAAAACAGCTTTATAGTAGACGCTAATTACCAGATTTGTCTTTATTGCGTTACGGGCAAGTGTTTTGGCAAGTGCGTTGACAAACGCCACTCATTCTACTCAAATATTTGCACAGTTTTTTGCGTTTTATGAGCAGCCGTGAGGGGAGCGCAGGCCTGAATTCCTGGGAGAGCGGTGGAGCGGTAGAGGGAAATTGGTAGCCTGATATTTTAGCTGGGAAACAGAGACAGAGACAACCGCAAGTGCCAGGGGAAAAACTATGATTGTTGTGCAACGTTGAACCTCATTCGATTGGAAGGCTGTCCGCTAATCGTCAGTTTTCCACTCGATCGAGCGTTTGATCGATCTTGATGTTTCCAGTTTCCACCGACTTTTCGCACAGATCTGAGGAGGTGCAGATGCATTGAGCGGTTCATAATGATCTGCCCACAAACAAGCCTTGTTCGCTTAAATACTTTTAATTTTACTGCCAACTGCGTCGCTTTAACTTAACAACTAGAAATCGCATAGCTTAAACCGAGCCTCAACTAATTAGAGCCCTGACACGTAACCTGGCACAAATCATGCGCCAGCTGGTGGCTCTTCCCTGCCACAGCTCCAACTGCGAGTGCATCTGCCTCTGCCTGGCCCTCCTTCTTCTTCTCCTTCTCCTTCTCCTTCTCATTTGCATTTGCATTCGCATTTGTTGACGCCGTTGCTTTGGTGGTCCTGTGTCCCTCCTCGAGCCTGGCCGCCTGGACGACCACAAAAGCAGTGCCGGCCCCCAGCAGCGAACCGGCCACAACATCCGACCAATGGTGCTTGTAGTCCATGACACGGCTAATGGCCACGAACCAGGCCACACAGAGGCATCCCAGCTGGAGGACGGGCCCCAGAAGACTGCCCCTCAAGGGCCAGCGGCGGTGACGCAAGTGAAGGGCCAGGAACACCAGGCCGTAGAAGGCCATGGACGAGTGACCGCTGGGGAAGGACACGTGTAGGCTCGTCAGCATCTCCTGGGTGGCCCCCGAGAGCTCGGGCCGGCAGCTGTAGGCCTCATGGTAGACCAGGCCACCACGGTGCGCCTCATCCGAGCAGTTGCCTCCATCCGGAAACTGGGGCTGGCACACGGCGAAGAAATGCGGTCTCAGTCTGCCGATGGTCTCCTTTCCGATGCTCTTGAGGAGATTGTTGAATACGTGGCCGTAGAGGAACCAGCGGATGGTGTTCCACAGCGGCCAGAGGTGCCGCCAGCTGGTCACTTCGCCCCGGCGCCAGGTCAGGAAGCTCTCGAGCAGGACCAGGAACAGCAGGGGCAAGTGCACTCCCAGCCAGTGCAGCAGCGTGGGGCTCACGGTGCTCTCGCGGTAGGGATACATCAGGGTCTCGTCGTTGCAGAAGAAGCCGCGCTGGGTGGTGGGCCACCAGATGCGCTTGAAGTACGCCGAAAGGATCAGGAGCAGGGCCAGAAGGGCCAGGTCCACCAGCAGGCGGCCCGGAGGCCGAAGTTGCAAACTGAAGCTCATGGCGTCCGGACTGTTCGAAGCTCTACGCTCCACTGAGCTACGGTTTGGTTGGGATCACAGTATTTGAGTAATGTAAGCCCCAAGCCACAAGCCCACAGGCCCCCATCCCCAGCCCCCAGCCCCCAGCAATCAGAACTGGGTCTGATTTGGACGCGCTTGATTCGTATTATTAATAAACAATTCGCATTGTTATTGCCGCCGTTGCTGTATTTATAGACTCCCCAAAGCCAGAGCCAGAGCCACAGCCAAAGCTGGCTTCGTTCCGTCCGCCGAGCGGAGAACCCCGCACCAGTCCGTCCGCATCAGAGTAAACGCAGTGATCTGAACTCTCCGGGGCGCCCCTGCTGCTGCTGCTGACGCTGCAGATAAGCAGACTGTTGCCTGTTGCCAAGGCACGTGCTGGCGCACCGTCTGGCCCTGGAATGGTCATCAAAATAACACGCGAGTTACTGCGGACTGTCCGCTGACGTATGTCCGCCGGACCGATCGCGTAGCGTAGCTCTGCCCCCATCTATCGAAAAGCCCCCCGAAAAGCTCCCAAAAAGCTCTCTTTGCGATCCGCATCATTCTCTTAGACTCTCTTTGAAAATTATTAATTGATGGGTCAGAGGGCCATCCAAATCAGATTAGTATCGTCTGATTCACAGACGCGCTTGGGTACATTGTAGCGCCTGCGTAGGGTAGGGGGTACCGGGAAATACAGAGTCGAGTGGGTACATAGCTATACGGCTTTCTCGCGATCATTCGAAAAGAGGTTCGGAGCCACTGGCTAATGCTGCGTGCCTCTGACGCAGCAGAAACCCTTGCTTGCCCCTTGCCCCATCCCTTGCCTCAGTCACCCATTCGAATCGCATTGTTGATGCGTCATGCGGCCAACACACATTCCTACCACTGTTGGCAGAGCCAGTCAGCCAGTCAGCCAAGTATGACCCCAAAAAAACACTGTGCGAAAAATTGTGTCAATCGAACACCTTCGATATATGGCATTAAATGGAATGTGGGGTGGCTGAAGCGGGCGCAGCCATTGAAATGTGAAATTTCATGTAGAACAAAGCTGGAACACATTCATAAATGCAGATAAGCGCCCAATCGAAAACAATGGAGCAGCGACTGGGCGGGGGCACAGGGGAACAGGTGAACACAACAATACAACGACAATGAAAACATGTCTCGAAATTCTTTGGAGTACTTATTTATTTATCCAATTAATACACAAATAATACGAGAACTTAGACAGTATGATGGTTTTGACTGGACAATCGTACAGATTCGTATTCATGGGAACTATACAGATGCTGGGTGAAGATCTAACAATATGATTCTATGATGAAGGTGTAGATACTACAGGTTCAACTCGAGCTGTTCTCATCTCATCTCATTTTATCGCATCGCATCTCATCGATACTTTATTTTATTCAGGCCTAGGCCCGTTCGGGGCTTTGGAATGTTCTATAGTACATGGTGATCGTCTCCGATCAGACCTTCGAGCAGTACTGATCCTCGTTGTAGCTGTTGTTCGCCGAGTACGGTGGTGGGGTGGTGGGACACACCTCCTCCTGGAGCGTGGCCGAGGTGTTCTGCCTGCGCAGGCCACCGCTGAGGATGCCCGGGACGGACTCGTAGGGCGAGTCGAAGAACCTCGCTATGTAGCGGGCCGTGATGAGGGCCCCGGCCACGCCGATCAGGGAGCCGGAGAGGACGTCGGACCAGTGGTGCCAGTAGTCCATGACGCGACTAAGGGCCGTGTACCAGGCCAGCATTATGACCACGAACTGGAGGAAGTGGCGGCTCAGCTTGGAGCTGCGCCAGGTGAGCTTCCGCTGCAGGTAGAGCGCCACGTAGACCATGGAGTAGAAGACAATGCTGGAGTGGCCGCTGGGGAAGCTGAGGCGCGACTGGCGCACATCCGCGACGGTGTAGCCCTCGGCGGCGCACTCGTAGTTCTCCACGTAGCGGTGCAGGTTGGCCGGATCGGAGCAGAGGGTCCTGTCCGTCAGTTGGGGCTGGCACACGGCCAGAAAGTGCGGCCGCAGGCGCCCGATGGTGTACTTCCCCACCTCGGTGGCGTCGAAGGTGAGCAGCAGGCCGAAGGTGAAGTAGGTGGTCTGCCGGAACAGCTCCACGTACCAGGCGGACATCCGCCAGCCCAGCAGGTGGACGGTGGTGGCCAGCTCGCCGGCGCGCATGTGCCGCACGTACTCCACGAGCAGCAGGACTACGAGCGGCAGCAGGCCGCTGATCAGGCCCAGCATCACCGGCGTGATCGTGTTGTCCTTGAAGGGGTAGCTGATGCTCTCGTCGTCGCAGAAGAAGCCGCGCCGCACCGGATCCACCGCGAACTCATAGATGCAGATGGGTACGACGAGCACCACCATCACCAGCAGCTCCATGAGGAGTCGCCGGGTCAGTTGTCGGTCCTCCGCCTGCCTCTGGCTCTGGCATCCCTCGGGCACTGGGGAGGCAGACGCAGACGCGGATGCAGATGCAGTCGCAGACACAGAGACGGATACGGATTGATCTTCATTCGCGTTGCGCATTTTGTAGATGGATCGCTGACTCTGCCTCTGGCTCTGGCTTTGGCTTTGGCTTTAATTAGTTAATATTCCAAATTGTTTTTTGTGTGTTTTTTTTGTCTGTTTATGTTGGTTTGTAATTATCTTTTTGGATCGGATCGGATCGTTTCTGTTTTGTTTTTTCTGTGTCTACCCGTCGCGGATGTCTCGGTTGGTTCGTTCGTTTCGGGTTCGTTGTCAGTGGCTGACTGATCCGGCGTCGTTTGGGTAACGTTCTTTTAATTTAACGCTCATTTGATGTGGGGGGGCCTCTGTCTCTCTCCCTCTGTCTCTGTCCCTCGCTCTCTCTCTCTCTCTTGGTCTCTTGGTCTCTGACGATATTGTTTTAGCTTTTTTGCTCTCTGTCTCTCTATCTTTTGCGCCAAAGCAATATGTTTACTGCCTATTTTATTGTTATTAGCCCGCTCCGAAGCTCCGTGCTGTTGCGGTTCTCCAGATTAGACAAGAGTCCGTATACCTCGTGTTGCACTGGGCACTGCAACAAAAAGCAGAGTAGAAACGGTTAACAGATTCTCTAGATACGGCTTAGTCATAACTTATCATTAACAAAAGGTCCCAGCAAGAAGAACCAGATCCCGATATGATCTCTGAACCCCTTTACCAGGAAACTCTCCCACCCTTTCGCTCAGTGTAGCGCGTCTCACTTGCTCAAACAAGCTCAAGATCACTTTGATAAGATAAATTGAAGTGTTCTAGATAGCCGCAATAGCAAAAGCAAAAGCTTTGCCAAATTACTGATTACTGCCAAATCACTGTAATTCAGCGTTTTTGGTTGTTGTGATGTTCCACAGATCTGCAGGGGACCCTAAACCACGGTAAGCCCGAACCAATAAAGCTCTCACGATAAGGAAGCGGCAGCAGCAGCGGCGGATCGCTCCCTGGGTCAGCAAGCCGGGCAGTGACTCACGCGGCTACTCGCAGAGTGGCTACCTATTGTTCTACGGCAATGATGCATCAAATAGGAGCGTCAATGCACGCACTATGCACTCCCTCTCGCTCGGAAGAGATTCGCACTATCGGAGACGGAACAGAGCCAGCCAGAGCCGACTGCAGCGCCACTAATCTCCGGCCCAAGAATGGCCTCCATTGTGCGTACTCTCCCTCTCCCATCTCCATCCACATCTCCATCTCCATCTGTGGCCGCTTTGCTCCCCGTCTGATCTGTGTGACACTAGCCGGCGTGGAGCGGCGCGGAGCGGAGCGGAGTGGAGTGGGAGTTTCGCTTCTGCTGAACATGTGCACAAAGTTTAACTGTCAATTATATTAAAAAATGGAAAACATTCAAAGCGGGCTGCTGCCTCCACGCCGCCCCACGCCGCTCCACTCCACTCCACTTGTACTGCTCGTATTCCGTATTCGTATTCACAGACGCATTCATAGTGGGACGTCAAACGGCGCGACCTTTAATTGAATGAATAAGCGACATTTGATTGAATTAAGGCGGCCCTGCCCCTGCCCCCGGCCTGGCCCCAACCCGACTCTTCCAGTGTTTCGCTCAGTGGCTGTGAACTTTATGCTGGAAAATGTGGCATACGAGTTATGGAAAAGACTCCCTGGCGCTTACTGTAAGCGGTGCCCCTGTTTATTTTAGCACTTGTCTGCTGGCATTTCCAACTGCACTTTGAACCCAGCAGCAAATCGAGTTTAAATGCAAATTATTAGGGCCCATCAATCCGTCTATCCAGTGGGTTAGCCCAATTAACAGCGCGCCCCCACTCACTTTTTTTATTGAACCTTCATGATCGCATTATGGGTTGATGTTTTCACGTTTATGGATTCCATTCCGTATGGCTGTCACGTAAACAAAATTCGTGTAACTATACGATCGTTTATGAACTTAACGACTGCCGTTCCGGAATCCGATCTGTAAACTTTTAAGCGCCGCTTCCCGATCGCGACTGAGCGGCACGAAAACAATTGCCACCGCTCGGTGTCATCGGTGTTGGCTTGTAAACAAATCCATGGATTTTTCTTGTACTGCTGCCGATCATTAACGAACGAAAGAGATGAATGGGTGGAGAGAGGGAGATGCATAGAGTGAGAGAGGGAGAGGGGGTGATGGCAGTAACCAGTCGAAGCGTTTGCGTTGAGGGAACACGGGACTCGACACTCGGATACCCGGTATTCATATCTATCTTTATCTATCTAATGATGTGATCGCTATATGATATGATTGTTCTTTAGGATTCTGCGTATTCGGTTTTCTTGTGCTAGTTGTGCCATTTGAAGAGTGGAAAGTGAGCTACAGCTACTACAACTATCTCTAGTCTACTAATCCAACTACTAGTCTACTTGCACTAGTCTAGTCTTTAAGAATTAGACGACACATAAGACGGACAGACGTATATGGCTGGCTATATCGTTTCGGCTTTGGATGCGGGATCAGTAATTTATATACCTTATGGGTTCCTTTCCTTCTGGCTCTTACATACCCCGACACGAGTCCAGCATGCCCCTGCACTGCCGGAATACCGTGTATCAAAAGAGACAGAAGAGCTCACGAATGAGAGGGAGATGGAGCGATCGTGTGTAGACTGTGGTCAGCGCGCGCTTATCAGTGGAAGGCGATCGCCACCACTTGTTGTGTGGATCGAAAGCTGTGGTTCGGAACTCGACTAAGGAACCAACCTCTTCGAAAAGCTTTCCCCTTGGCAGCAGTTAAAAAATCCAAATCAAAATTATCGTTTTATTCCCGATCGATGTATCAATATCAATATCCATAAGTGGCCCGATTAAAGTAGCCCGCATAGCCGTAGATCTGCTCGTTCCGGGGCCACTGGCGCCGCTTCACGCGCACCTCCTCGAACAGATGGGCCACAAAGACAGTCACAAAGAAGGCCAACAGAGCACCGAAGGCGGCACCGGCCGCCACATCCGACAGATGGTTCTGATAGGTGGAGATGCGCTCCCAGCACACGACGAGGGCCGCCGACGCACAGGCCAGCTGCAGAGTAGAGCGCAGGAGTCTCAGCCAGGGAGCGAAGAGCCTGGCCTGGGCATAGAAGACCAGGAATGCCATGGCATACCAGGTGGAGGTCACGAACCCGCTCGGAAAGGAGTGGCGCACCAGGTCGAGCAGGTCCTGCGAGGCGGCGAACTCCGTGCAGCTGAAGTCCTCGATGTAGTGGGACGTGCGGTTCCCGGGCAGAGACGGATCGGCGCAGTTCTCAGCGCCCTCCTCGCCCCAGGTGGGCTGGCACACGTCGAAGAAGTACGGACGGAGGCGTCCGGTCGAGTACTTGGTCAGCCGGATGACCAGCAGGGTCAGCCCCAGGCCGAACAGATACACGCCGATGATCTTGTAGCACTCGCTGATGAAGCTCGGTATCCGGGCGCCCACGAACACGAACCGCTGCTTCAGCTCCGCCCCACTGGGCACGAAGGCGGCCCGCAGCATCTCCACGACGAGCACGAAGGCGGCGGGCAGGGCGACGACGGCGATCGTGAGATGGACTTTGGTCAGCCAGGGCTGGCGGTAGGGGTAGCGGAGGCTGGGGTCGCTGCAGTGAAAGCCCCGCTGGACGGTGGCCAGCTGCTGGGGCAGGACCACCAGGGCCGCGCCGTAGACCCCCAGCAGGATGAGGAAGTCGATGATGAGCCGCGAGAGCAGACGCGTGTTCGGATTGCCGCACATTTTCACACTGGAGATCGGGTGAATGGGTGGATGGATGGATGGGCCGTGCTGGATGGGTCCAAGCAGACAGTTCTTTCAGCTCGGCCCACGGCTCATTTGCATTTCGATCGCTGCGATCGATCCGACGATGTTGGAGGTTAGTGGCTACCAAACAAAAACTTGTTTCAAAAACCTTTGTTTGGCTCCAAGTCTCTGCTTTTCTGCTTTTCCCACTGATCTAGCTCTGGCTCTGGCTTGGCTCTGGCCTGGGCTGCTGTTTATCGATTGCTCAAATATGCTAAGGTCTCAATAATTTATTCCTAATTTCTAAAGTCGCCGCAGCTGGAACCCATTTGCTTGGCTGCTTGGATGCGGGGCGGTGGGTCTTGGCCTAGTCTCTGGTAGGTGTTGAAGCCGTTTCTGTTGTTGTTGTTGTTGTTTTTTTGCGTGCTGTTGGCTCGTTCTCTCGGCCTGGACAAAAGCAAAAGTAACTGTAAATGTTTGCAACCTATTTTATCGATCGAGGCTGCGATTGATTCTCCCTGTAAGAATATCTCTGTTGTAACACCTCTGGAATGTGCTATTATCATAATCCCCAGCCACGAAATGCCTCCTAACCAAAGTCTTTCTGTTTTCTCTCTTTGCAGGTAAGCCAGTTCTATACCCAAGATCTCCGCTGGAAGTTGAAGGTTTGGGCTGAGATGCGACAACTTTCAAATGTTGCCAAATACCCGATCAATCGATTAAACACTTTCTACTTTTCTGCCCTCTGGGAAAAACAAACTCCGAAACCATCTTCGTGATACGATACTTTTAAAAAGATTTTATATTTCGCTAGAATACAGACAACAAACAAAAAAAACAGGAATATCGTGCAAGTCTTTGTGTGACTGTGTGTGTGTGTGTGGGGGGGGGGGGGGGGGCTGTGTGTGTGTGTAAGTGTGAGGTTTTCCAAGTTGAAGCAAGCACCCATCTGCCTACCGGCCCTGTCCCTTTGCTCAGGGAACGTATCCGTAGTTGTGATAGGTTTGGGCGTACTGCGCCTGGGCCGGATGTGCCGCCAGGTAGGGCAGCGTCCCGAAGGTGTAGGCCGGCAGGGCGGGCGGCTGGGCCCCATTGGAGGCGGCCGTGGCCGGAGCGGCGCCGGCCTGGGACTTGGTGGAGCTCTTGGGCGAGACCTGCGGCTTGCGCAGCGTGTTGGCCGAGTAGCCGGTCTTGGGCCAGCGCTTGAAGGCGAACAGGTCGGCCACGTAGGCGCCCGTGAGGCAGGCGATCAGGACGCCCATGACGGCCCCGGCCAGGACGTCGCTCCAGTGGTGGTGGTAGTCGGTGATGCGGGTGAGCGAGACGTACCAGCCGAACATGACGAACAGGAACTGGAGCAGGTGCTTCAGCAGCTTGGAGACGCGCGTGCTCAGAGCCGCCTGCAGGTAGATGGCCAGGTAGAGCATCGCGTACAGGATGATGCTGGCGTGGCCGCTGGGGAAGGACTGGTTCAGCTGCCGGAAGTTGAAGTCCGTCATGTTGGCGTTGCTGCAGGTGTAGCTGTCGATGTAGCGGCCCTGGTTCTGGGCGTCCTGGCAGGTGCTGCCGTCCGGCAGCATGGGCTGGCACACGGCGAAGAAGTGCGGACGCAGGCGCCCGATGCACACCTTCGAGAGCATCGTGGTGAACGCCACCATGGCCAGTCCGAAGAGGTAGAAGATGGCCTGCTTGTAGAGCTGGCCCAGGCGGTGCCCCAGGCGGCAGCCATCCCGCTTTCCGGAGGTCTCGCGCAGAGCGCCACCCGGAAGCTGCTTGAACAGCTCCACCACCACGATCACCGAGGTGGGCACGCCGAAGGCGATGGCCAGCACCAGCTCGTGCTCGAAGCTGCTCTCGCGGTAGGGATACGCCAGTGACTCATCCCCGCAGAAGAAGCCGCGCTTGAAGGGCTTCCCCCACTTGTGCAGCAGCAGGCTGCCCACACTGAGCGCGGCCCAGATCAGCAGATCGCAGATCCCGCGTGCCAATTTCGTGTACTTGGACATGGCTGTGGGACAGTCGAGTGTTTCTCCAAAAAAAAAAACTACCGACGACAGCAGCAGGAGCAGCAGCAACAATAACTATGACGATGACGATGACGAGGACGGTGACGGTGACGGTATCGACTCCACTGACTGACAAACCGCGCTTAACTAACCGACCGACGAGGCATGAATATCTTGCCTGCCTCTGAGCTGCGAGCTGCGAGCCGCGAGCCGCGAGTCGAGTTCTCCAACTTGGCCGTGATTTCGGTGGCTCTCACTCACGGTTTCTCCCAGTATGCACACACACACACACACACACACACACACGTACAGCTCTCAGCAGCTGTTCTCGGCTGGCGGTGGTTCTCTGCGGTCCGTCAGTCACAAGTGGGTGCGTGCCACCGCCGACCGGATCCCCAATCCCCAATCCTCAATCGCCCATCGGGCGTTGGTATTGTTTTGTTGGTTGCTTTGGCAACGCCGAAGCTTCCCATCCATCCACCGACATGCCATAAACATTTGTTGTTTATTTGCTTTTTTCATTAATTACAAACGATTTTTGTGTGCCACAGCAGAGCCATTTTTCGTTTACAGTCGAGAAAAACATTCGGCCATTTCGCAGGTAATTGAAAGACGAGACCAGACCCATTCTAGCTGGGAGCTACTTGGGCTCTGGCGATGTTTCTCTCAGTGGAACGAGAGCTCATGTTTCGCCTATTATCTTCGCATTCCCGAAAACTATCAAAATAAGCATCCCCATCCCCATAATCGACTCTTCCTCAATGAAGAGCGGACCCCATTGTACTTTCATGAGAAACAGGTTTCACTTATTGCTCATAAACCAAGAGAAAATATTTAGCAAAAGATAAGCCCCCATTTAGAGAGCGAGAGAGAGAGAGGAGTGGGAAACTGGTTTCCCTCCAAGAGGTGGAGGGAGAGAGAGAGAGGTTCTCGCCTTTCGCTGCGCATCTTGTGCAGTTTTTGGGATGCGTGTGCATAATTTCCTAGTGGGCATCCAGTGGAACCGAGCCAAGAAACCCGAACACCAGCCCCACACCAAACTGGACCCAGCGTAGGTGATTACTCAAGTGTGTTAATTCGGTTTACCGCTGGCTAATTGTGGCCGCTGATACATCGTGCATCGATACCAAAGCGCCTGGGGTTTTCTCTTTTTCTTTGCCTCTTCGCCTCTTTGCTGGGACTGGGACTGGGACTTTTCGGCGGTGTCTCGATGATTCACGCCAGGCTTTCGATTGAACCGATCAGATCGGATTGCAGGTGATTCCGCCCCACCTGTTGCGCACACAGCTCTGTGACGTCGCCCGTCAGATGTGCATTCTTCGGTCTCCAAGTGTGTGACGACTTGGCGAGCTTTAAGCTCTTGATCGTTGGGGGCCGCTGCCGCTGCCGCTACCGCCCCCTCTCCCGCAGCCTCCCGCCGAAGAAACTGGTTTGCCTGCACATTCTTTCCGCTGTTTATTTTGATGGCTCTGCTAATTGAAACGGCCAACAGGGAGGGCCGGCAGGCGTCGGAACTTGGATAATTGGCTTTTAAAATTAACGTCCCATTTTGGCAATAATTATGTGTTTATTTCCACGATTCATTTTTTGGTACCTATTATTTACTTGGTAATTTAGTCATTATGCTAATTCAGAGATGGTTAATCATAGCAGAGATTTGCCCTTATCATAGCTCTATAAATATGAAGCGGAACACAGTCAGACAGTTACGTCACTGCCACTGCAACTGCAGCCGGATGGCCCTAATAGGAGCCCTGATTAAATGACTAATTGCTGGACGTTTTTGAGGCACATTCTTTATTCCAGAGGAGCATTTAATTAACGGCGTTTCTGGGCTTCCCGCACTTCGGGTGCATTGCACGTGCAAGGAATTAAAATCAATTCAGATCGATCTGCGCTCAATTTCCCGATCCGCAGTGCACTCACAGATTGGGATAGGTTCGCAGACCTTGAAGACGTATTCCCCAAATCATTGCTACCTCATTTGCCTCGGTCCATAGCTGTCAGCTGTCGGTGGGAGTCCATACTTCCTGTCCACACACCTGGGCACACCTGGGCACTGGGACCACCGGCCCGCCCACTCAAGGCTCAAGGCGAGAAATTGCATTTGCCGCAGTACGAGTCAACAGATTTCCTCTCGGATGGTAATCGCGGAATGGTGGAATGCCAATGCCAAGTGCCGACACTTGCAAAACTTCGGCGCTGGGATCGTTATCAGTAGTTCCTCATTTGCATGGGACGGCGGGGATCTCGCTGACACCTCAGCCACCACCTAATATTTTCTTACACCTTCCGCTTATCAGTCGGCGACAGTAGCCGTACCTCGAAAGGGAAACGTGCCAAGAACAAGCAAACAACAGTTTCTGCATCATTTCTGTCCATCGCGCGGCGGCTTCATTTCACTTTTCGACTCCACAGGAAGTTCTCCTCGGGTTCGCGCAACCTGCACTATGCACATATGTATGTAATACGTTGAAAACTGCTGACTCAGATCTGGTTGTTTACGGGGGAAACAGACAGGGAGGGGCCGCAAACAGGGACCGACTGGAAGACTGGGAGACTGGGCGACTGGGAGAGTATTTATATAGTGGGCTTGTGCAACACGTGAGTGATGTGCACTGCATCTGCGTATTTAACAAATTATGTCAATAATAAATTTTGATTTAATGTCTGCTCAGTCGAAGGTGTCACTAATGAAGATCCCACTGCCATATAAAACCAGAAACCTCTCGATCTCTCGAGGCCCGAGGCTCCACGCTCGACGCTCGACGGCTTCTTCTCGCTGTGGTTTTTGTTGTTCGCTCGCGATGATCATGAATACTCGTTTTTTTGGCGCGTGCTGCGGTTGTTCATTGATACGGCTACGGCGTAGATACAGATACTCGTACGTACAGATACCTACGCACAGCGGAGATCACGCCAGGGGGGGCGTTTTTCGCAGTGCCGTTGCTGTGCGCGGGTCGGCTTACAGTGTTACTGGGCTAGCGGTTTTCTATCTGAACTAGTTCGCAATATTTCACAATTGGGCCAAGGCGATGTACTCGCCGCTCTATGCTTTCGGAGTAAGTTCTGTGCAGTTTCGGAGGAATTTTAAGCACAAATGAATTACACAGTCTGGACTAATTCCAAAAGTATTTTTAACAATTTACAATTTTCGCAATAATTTGTATTCCGAAGGGTGCAGCACCACAAATGGAATTAAATACACTTTCGGAGTAAAATTCGGAGTAACTCCGAAAATCTCATGGATCACGAACAATCCACAAATGATTTAAATGCAAATTCGTAGAAATTTCGGAGTAAATCCGAAAATAAAAAAAAATTTAAAATGGAGCTTATTGCGCATCTGTAGACATTTCGGAGCAACTCCGAAAGCGTTATAGAACTCTAATAAATCCAAAAATGCAACTAAATACAATTTCGGAGTAATTCGGAGATACTCCGAAAATCCCATTTAACATCTAAAACACGACGCCCCTGTGCTCGCTTGTTCCGCTTGCAAATTTGTCAGTATGACCGCGGGGCACCATTGTCCCTCCGATTTCGAGTAATTTCCTTTCATGGCGACTCCGAAATTAGCATAAATTAACAGAAAATAGTCGCAAGCAATGCAATTCCCCTGTAAATTGAGCAGTTGAAATTCGCCATAAAGAAGCTCGATTCGTAGTGTAAATACAAAGTGGCCATAAACTGGCTACAGTTTATGCACTCCACCATTCGGGCCTGTGTTTGCCGTCGTCTCCATTACCGCACAGCCTCCGAGTCCGATTCCAAGTCGGAGTCGGAGTCGGAGTCCGACGCGGAGTCAGAGTGGGAGCCGAGCCTGAGACCCGCTTACTCATTGTGGGCCCGAGCAACGACCTACATCAACAAATGCCACAAAGGCACGCAGCGGACCGAACGCGAACGGAGCGCAGGGCCCAGCAAGTGGCAACCGACTTAAGTCACGTTGCAAGTTGACCCACTCGAATGGTCGAAGGAGACGGACCAGGCAGAGGCACAGGCACTCCTCCACTCCGCCACTCCGCCACTCCGCCACCACTCCCATGTGCATCCGCACTTCGAGCGAATGCAACTCTTTCATTATGCGCAAATGCCAAGTCCCAGACAAACAAACCTAAACAAACTGAGCAGAGTAAACCTTGAAACAATTCAATAGTTTCCTCATTAGCAACATTCGTGCCTCGCCAGCAGTGGCAGCAGTGGCAGCAGCATCAGCCGCAGCACCACCACCAACAGAAGGAGGCCGGAGGGGTGTCGCAGCGAGTGCGGCCGGAGCAAAGTGAAGCGAAGAAATACGAGAGCACTCACTAGCAAGAGAGCCTCCGACTTTGCTGAATTGATAAGGAATACAAGTCCCATTGAAATTCAATATCAATGCGAAATGTACACAGCCAGAGCACTGGGAACCTTCGGCGACGCGGTGGGTTCTGTTCTTCAGCTCGAAGACCGTATACCAGTGACCGTAGACCGTAGACTGTGTACCGTGACAGAGACAAGAGTTTGCTCAAAAAATCGACGCTACGACAGTCGGTACCGGCAGCTCGGCGGCAGCGCAGCGCAGCGGCCACAGCGAGTCACATTCGTCGCCGATCTGACGATCCAAACAAAACGCCAGCGTCGCTCCAGAGCGCTTCATAGACATCGAGCAGCGTGCGGACAGAGCGGTTCGTTGGTTGGATCGCTGCCTGGTTCATGGGTTGCGAGGCTAGGCGGCTAGGAGAGCGACGACTACGACTTCCCACCGCGAGTGACTGACAGCCAAACGCTCGTGTCTAAACTGACGGACAGCTGGTCTGGGCCATAACGTTAATTTATTTAATTCCGCTACTCCGAAAATCTCGCGCGCGAAATCAGAAGAGCGAGGCTGCCACAAAGGAGAAGAAAATCGTCTATGAACTCGACTCTGGAAAATCGTGCGCAGGTTTTTCGAAAGCAACATTCGCCTTGATAAATGTTCGGAAATAAATAAATGCGCCATTTGTGAGAGAGCCGAAAATACACCAAAAGTGAATGAACGAGTGCAAAAATTTGATTAATCTATTCCGAAACAGAAACAAATTACCACCCAAAAAAAAGAGATCAGCTTGAACCCGAGCCCAGGCGATAAGAACGCTTCTAATAAATAAAAAAAAACCAAAAATAAATGAATTCAAGTGAGGCAAAGCTACTCCGAATCGACTCCGAAAGTGCACTATCCACCATGCGAACGTTTAAGCGAGGCTTCTTCTGCTCGGACCTGACCATCCGCTATCCCTACCACGAGTGCACCATCTCGGTGCTGATGCTGCTGGTGCTGCAGCTGCTCCTGCCGATGCTCCTCATCAGCGTGGTGGAGATCATGCGGATCTGCAAGCGCTTCCGCATGCGGCTCTACCTGCGCAACCTGTGGCGCTCCCAGGCCACGTTCAGCTTCGGCTTCATCGCCACCTTCCTGACCACGGAGCTGGCCAAGCATGTGGTGGGGCGGCTGCGGCCCCACTTCTACCAGGCCTGCCAGCCGCGCCTGAACGACGGCACCAGCTGCTCGGACCCCCAGAACGCCGACCTGTACGTGGAGCAGTTCTACTGCTCCAATCGCAACATCTCGGCCCGCCAAATCCGCGAGCTGCACGTGAGCTTCCCGAGCGCCCACAGCAGTCTCAGCTTCTACTCCATGTGCCTGCTGGCCTTCTACGTGCACAGTGTGTGGCAGGGACGGGGCAGCATTCGAGTGCTGCGACACATTCTCCAGTTCCTCCTACTAATGGCCGCCCTGTGTGTCTCGCTCAGCCGCGTGGCCGACTACTGGCACCACTGGTCCGACGTTCTGGCCGGCGCCGTCCTGGGCGTTGTCTATGCCGCGATCACCGCCATCTATGTGGGCGACATGCTGCGGCCCCAGCGGCCCCGCACTGGGGTGCCCTGCCCCACCGCCCTCGGGTACAGCAGCGGCTGCCACCACCATCACCTCCACCAGTTGATGGCCGAGAATAATAATTCAACCACATCCACCAAGGTGCACTTTCTGGCCGCGGCCCCCTCTGCCACGATGACAACCACCACGCCGCTGGACGACATCCACAATTCAAATTCGAATTCAAATTCCAATTCCAATTCCGATACCGATGACGATGAGGATGACGATGATGTCTATAAGCCGCCCACATCGCGGACATCGACAACGCCGTCACCCTCTGCACTCGACTTGCCAAATGTCGTCTAAGCCGACGGGCCGGCTGGAAATCCAGAAGGAGAGAGAGAGAGCTAGAGAGCTAGAGAGATCTAGAGCTGGAAAGCTGGCGAGCCGATGTGATTAGGCTTATCGTCTCGCATTGGGCCTGCCGGCTGCTATTTCGACTATTTTTCCATTTAGAAATCGAAGTAAACAGAAATATGTGATAAGCGCGCGGCGCACTCTTTACCTGATATGGCACCTGCCCCGCACCCCGCACAACGCACAACGCACACCGCACCCCTCTGGGCGATTTACGAAATCCGAGGCGACAAATTGTGCAACGAGCAATGCATCAATTTGGTCCGGCAGCGGCCGCACAGTGGGACAAGCAAACATAGAACTACGACAGTGAAGCACTCGAACCGTGAGCCTTCAACATGGAACATTGAACATCTGTTATCCTATCCCTGTTTCCTGGCCCGAGAGCGGCCATAGATCGCCCGTTAGGAGCGGGTCCGGGCAGCCGCACAGTGGAACAACGCGAGCACCTGGGATATCGTTTGATTGATCGACTGTGTACCCGAACGCCAAGTGTCAAATCGCTTAAAAATATCTAAGCACCTGCGTTTATCTACTCGTCCATGGATAGGACTCGACAGCACTGTGGGGACAGCCCCACATCCATGGGGAACCAGCAAAGACCCGAATATCGAATCGCTTTTTAAGATATCTGAGCATTTCGGAAGCACTTTCGTTTATCTACTGTCTGTCCCATGGTCGCCGGCTGATACCACTCGGCCGTTAAGAGTAAGATCAAGCCGCTTTATATCTTGGCGGTGGCTACTGGAACTCCGACACCACCACCACCACCACCACCACCACCACCACCCGCTCCCGTACCCCTTCTTCAACTTGTTTTTTTTTTCCTTTTTTTTTTTGTAAACAATGCCGCAGTCACGTCGCAGTTGCAGTCGCTGCCGCTGCTTCGGCTACCGCAATTGCTGCTGCTGTTGTTGCCGCTTTTGAAGTGGGCAGACCGCCAACGTGGAGCTTGCCCCAATCAGCTGCGACAATCTCTTGGCAGCGACGTCGACCGCACTGCCAGCGGTGGCTGGCCGCTCTGGCAGCTCTGGCAGCTCTTGCCGCTCTGGCCTGCTCGGCTGCATAGTTTCCAGTCCGATAATGCATTATAAATAATGTTTAAAAAGAAATCACCACAAAAATAAATAAAAGTATCGGATGAATGCGTGGCGCAAGATTTATGAGAAAATCAATTTAATCAAGTTTATTTAATATTATTATTTGTTTTATGTTAATTATGGCTAGCCCTTGACAGATTTTGTTTAATCTAAGTGTTTGTCCTCGAAGCTGAATAAATATTTATTGCTAAAATGATTTACGAATGGTTTCTGGTGGCCCGTGCCCCGTGGCCCGCGGCCCCTGGCTGGAGTGGAATATTTTCATCTTTCCTCTTGACCAACACATTCCGCCATCGATTGAATCTCTACAATTATTGCCCCCGCCCGCAAATTTCCAGGAAGCCGCCTTATCGAAGCACCGTCTTGTGGCACCTTCTGCCGTAGGTTGTCCATAAACAAAGGCCACAGATAAGGCCAGAGACCACCGCAACCCCCTTCCGATGCAAACGGATAGATAGCGAGATAGAGAGATAAATAAATGTGTAATTGTGGTCATAATGCCCCCTGTCTACATTCCAGTCGAAGGAGAAAACAAAAACAGTCTTGCGGCCCCACTAATTGTATATGTCTGAAGTGTGTCCCATATCTAATCGATGCTATGTATTTCATAATCGCAAAGGCTCCCCGCCCCACCCACCACACACCGCCCACCGCCCCCACACATATCACAGAAAATAATCGCACCGATGTGGGTTCTTAGTACGAACTAACTGAAGATCTCTGGCGCCTGGAAATCAAGCATTTATCGGAGGGATCACTGAACAGGTATTCCCCCAGATGGTGGCGATACCCCATCTATGTACAATCAGCAGCCAATCAATCATGATACGCTCTAGGCAATTGCCGGGAATTTTCTATATCAGACCTTATTGATTTGCCTTTTTCAATTAAACCGAATTTTGTCTATTTATAATTCGCTATTTTCGCCCCCCGTCAATCTGTCGCTCAATGCACGGCTTCCTGCCGGTGACCTCCGCTGGATGCCGTTTCGCGGAGACACCTCTCCACACGGCAGCCAGTCGCGGGTCCAATCAAGCAGCTTCCTCGTTTATATTGATTTTCCCCGCCATGGAGCCATATCCATATCCGAGCATATTGATATGCAAATGGGGGCCCGATTGATGTCTTAAATTTGGGGCGCAATTGAGACCCATTACACAGTCACCTAGATATGGGAATGGGAATGGGATTGGGATGGGGATGGGGATTGGGATACTTAGCTGCAGATAGTCGTGCCCGTATTCGTACAGAAACCACTCAGCTATCTGTCTTGGGCCGCTTTGAACTACCTACAACAAAGGAGAGGCGGAAAATGCTTCTCTGCGGCTGGGGCAGATACCACTCGTGCGAGTGCCAGCCCCACCGCAACTACAACAAAAGGAAATAAAAAGCCATAGAAATAAAACGCAAAACTAAAGCCGAGCAATTTATTTTTAAGCACACATATCGAAGGTATATACAACCGAAACCGAAACCGAAACGCGGTGCTGAACTGAACTGAATAAAATCGAAGGAAACCAAGCCCTGCCGAGGCGGATCCAAATCACTTTGCTAATACAAAACAATTGTGTGCAATCTTGCAGATACATTTCGCTGGGAGATGGAGATGAAGATGGGAATGGGAATTGGAATGGGTAAGAATGCAGGGCACTGCAGCAGCTGCTTCTTATATGTTTTCAATTACAATATCGATATTTTTTGGCTTTTTACCTTTTCCTTTGAAGCATACTCGTACTCTCGCACGATATATTTATAAATGCCAAAGATGCCACGCCGTGGTACAGTGGGACTCGAAAGGGAATGAATGGCATGGCATGGCACTTTCGATTGCCCAAATAAAGATTACGCTTGCCCCACTGTCCATGCAGACTCTTTTCCAAACTCTCAAGACTTTCGGTCTCTTCTGAGAGTTGTTGGTAGCCATGGGCAAACCCTTAAACATCGCTTTCGTCCCACTGTGCTGTGCAGACTCCCTCGCACATCGGAGCATAGTTTGTCTCCGCTTTTCTATTGACATTTCCTCAAAAACTTTTCTCATCAATTCATGTCAGTGTGTGCCGTAAGTGTGAGCGAGCGTGAGGGTGCCTTTGTGTCTGTGCGTGTGTGTGTGTGTGTGTGCGGGTACTTGTAAATACGACAACGTTTATTGTCATTGGAATTATTACTGCCATATGCGAGTGGCAGGCAATCCCCAAGCCCCGGCCCAAGACTCAGACCCGAAGGCAGTCTCCCTCCAGGCAGGCCTCCCAATCTCCGAATCTCCTCCTCGAGTTGGGGTCTGTCTTCATTGTAGTTGTAGGTAGACATCACAATGGTTGCCAGGGGAAAACCTGTTCCTCGGTATGGCTTTTCTTTGCGCTCCCCTGCCCCTGGTGGGTGGGTGGTTGGATGGTGCGGGAGGAGCGGGCCAAGCCTTGCGTATTTGTGTTTTTTTTTTTTTGCTTTTTTGGCGTATGCGAAAATTTAACGAATCATGAAATACGATAATTGAACCATGCACAAGAGTTCGTCGTTGCCGTTGCCGTTGCCGTTGTCGTTGTCGGTGGCATCTTCAGCGGCAGCTCCATCTTCGTCTGCCCCATTGTTTGCACGTGTGTGTGTGCGTATCTGCCTCTGGCCCCACTGTTGGTGCGCTGCGTATGTGTGTGGCATAATAAAATTTTATTGTAGCCAAAAGTTGGCTACCACTTTTTCCATGGCACTGAGGCCGTAGTTTTTCGTCTCGTGTAATTGTTTGTGGTGTGCGTTGCTAGTCCCCTGGGTGGCAGCTATGTCGACGGGGGACGGAGGAGGGGGGAAAACTGGGGCAAGAAAGAGGCTAAACGCCCACATAGTTAGAAATTAGCGTGCTGTGGGTGGCAGAGAGACAGAGAGAGAAAGAGAGAGCGACTCAAGCGGAGGTGGATGCTGCCACACGCGCAACAATGTCGCATCATCATCATCGTCAGCGTCATGATGGCGGTCTTTGATTTCGGTTCGGCAGTTACTTTTGTGGCGTTTGCAGTTTTATGGCATACTTTCGGGCTGTGCTGTGGGTTAAATTTTATGGAACCTTTTGGGCACCGAAGAGATCTCTCGCGCTAAGACTCCCAGCCCCCTCCCCACCCCTACGAAAATCAGAAATAATAGATTTCGGCTTAAGGTTTGCCCCATTCATTTATTCGCTGTGAATTTCCCCTCCCGCCAGGTGCTTGGTGGTATTGGTAGTGGGACCAGCTTGACCTACGTTCCTGCATACTCTCGGGCAGCGGGCTGGAAGCCCACTACTGCTCCCAGCTGGCGCCCGAAGCTATGCAAGCTCTTGGCCCTGCCTTCGGACCGGGGTCCGGACCCCCTCAGCGTATCCGATTGCGCGAGCCCTGGATGTTCTTCAGCTGCTTCTCCACCTCCTTCAAGTACTTCTCGGGCAAGCAGTTCTCCCGCATGGCCGCGATCTTGGAGCTGATCACCTGCTTGATGTTGGTGTCGCGCTGTTGCTCCTGGTCGAGCCACTTCTGGACGCGAGCGGCCTCGATTTTGGCCAGGCGACGGCGCTCCTCCGCCTTGTCGGTCATCTGCTGCTTGAGGTCCTTGCGGTAGACCTGGCGCTGGGAGTCGCGCTGGCGGTCGAGCGCCTTCTGCTTGTCCTCCTCCTCGCGCATGCGGTCCATCACCTTGTTGAACTCCTCCTCGGCGTGGGCGATCTCCAGGGCCAGGCGGTGCTTCATCTCCTGGGCCTGCTGGGCGCGCGACTCGAGCAGGTCCCGCTCCGTCTCCCGCTTGGCCATGGCCGCGTCCTTCTCCCGCTGCCGGTACTCGCGCTCCACACGGTCGCGCTCCTTCAAGTACTTGAGCTCCTCGTTGGTGTGGCGCGTCTCCATGGCCTCGGCGGCCACCGTGAAGATGCGCTGCTGTCGGCGCTCGAACTCCTTCTTGGCCAGCCGCTTCAGCTCCTTCAGCTGGCGCTCCTTCTCCTGCTTCTCGCGCATGTAGGCCATCACCCGGAGGTCGGCCAGCCGCTCCTGCTCCGTCAGCATGGTCTTGAACACATTGGACATGTCGCGGATCCGCTGCAGCTCCTCGCGGAAGCGCTGCTTGCGCATGTGGACAAAGTTGCGCTGGCGCTCCTCCTCCTCGCGCACAAGCTCGGTGGCCTTGCGGATGTCCTTGGCCTCCTCGGCCACCCGCTTGGCCTCCAGGTAGCGAAGGTTCTCGCGCTCGGTCAGCTGCTGCCGGATCTCCTGGGCGTACTTGGCCCGCTTCTCGATCTCCAGCCGCTCCCGCTCATCCTCGGCGCTCAGGGCCTTGCGCGCCTGCTCGTTGACCATCCGGGCCAGGCGCTCGTCGTCCTCCCGCAGGGCCTTGGCCAGCAGATGCTTCTCCTGGATCTGGGCCTCCCTCACCGCCTTGCACTTGGCATCGAGAATCATGCGATTGATCTGCTTCACCTCCTCCTCCTGCTCCTGCTTGGCCAGGAAGGCGCGACTCAGCACCGAGCCCTTCTCCTCCAGAATTTCGGTGTCCACGCTGCTGATCTTGTCCTCTCCGGCCATTGCCTGTCGCGCCTTATCGATGGCCTTGTAGCGCCTCCTGGTCTCCTCCACCAGCTGGAGCTGCTGGCGGTGGTCCTCCTCCTTCTGATCGATCTCCTGCAGCTTCTCCGGCACGGTCACCACCCTGCCCTGGTCCTTCAGTCGCCGCAGATCGTTGGGTCGCAGCACGATGTGCTTCGATCCCTGGTTGCGCTTCCTCTCGCGTTCGTTCTGCTTAAGCTGCTTCTGGTCGTAGGCCGCCGACTGGTCGAAGGGCCTCCGGAAGGAGACACAGGCATGGCTGGAGGTGGAGGGCCGAAACCCCCCCGGCGGCGGACGGTACGCGGCCGTCTGCGCCCTGGCCCGCGACCGCAGCTCCTGGCACTTCTCCTTCAGCTGCGACTCGGCGCTGACGAACCGTACATTGGAGGCGGAGAAGCACGGCATCCTCGGCCCAATCGGTGGTCAATGATTAGGCAAAACAAAAAAAGGATAAGAAACTCTATAAAATGGTGAGCAACGAGCACAGAGAACTGGGTGTACAAGAATGAGTCTTGGCGCTGCAGGACACTTGGCCCCCAAAGCGGAGCCCGTGTGCGCCGGTTGTTGTGGCAACTCTCTTTGGGGCAGGCCCCGAATTTGTTTGCGTAACAAGCGATGGTCACCCTGGCAGCGCATCGCGCGTAGCGATGGCAACTCTGGAAGGTGCGAAACTGTTTTGGAAACACCTTACGTAACTGTAGAATGGAAAGGCGGTTAAAACTTGGCATTGGGCTGGGGTTTGGGTCGGGGAGTGGGAGTGGGACTGGGGCTAGTGGGAGGACTGGAGAGGCAGATAAACACATCCGACATCTTTGAATTGAAATACGATTTCCGTCCAGTTGTTACTCTTGATTTGCTTCCCACCAAGAAAGGGGCCCTTCCTCTCTTCCCCTCCCTCTCTGTCTCTCCTCGCTGTTATCTCTCCTGCCCACTGGTCGGCGTCCTTCGTGGGTGGAGCATCAAAAATGCAACCAAGCATAAATTTCGGGGCTCTGCAGCAGCTCTATGATTTATGCGTCCTGCTCAAGGACAAAACGTCGCCAGCACATCCTTACACATGTGAGCCTCAGAGCCCAGAGCCCAGACACCAGACCCCAGACCCTAGACCCCACGGACCCAATCCTCTGACCAGTCCAATGATGTGTGTGAATGTGTGAAAGAAGTCAGCAATTATGCGGCATAGAAAAGCAATAAGCCAACAAAATTCACACATTGTGGACGGAACCCAGAACTGGACATTTGAGATATCAAGAGGGGACGGCTCCCGTTGCTGCCCAACCATTCATTCAGCCATCCATTCAGGCCATCCATCTGTCCATCTGCCCATCTGTCCATCTGTCCATCGCTCCACTCCTGCCCACTGGCCAATGGGGCGTGTTGGAAAGTCTAAGCTGGCAAAAGTTTACGGCCACACATACAAATTAACTTGACCAGAGCAACAGACGAGAGAGTTCAGTGCCACGCCCACATTGTCAAACACACACACACACGCTCGCACAGAGAGAGAGAGAGAGAGAGAGAAAGGGAATCAGAGCAGAGCGCAGGGATCAGGGCTAGTGTGTGGGAGAATGGAAATCCAAAACCAAAACGAGTTCCAACCATTTTTGCTGACTTTAATAAAAAGTTTTTCTTTTTTTCCTGATGCTGGCCAAAAAAAAAAAAAAAAAAAAACTTTCTCCTGCTCATCCATCGGACGCTTCTAGTTGGATGCATTGAGGCGTTAAAGTCAACTTAAGCTGAAGCTGGGACCTGGCCTGGGACTAAGGATGAGGCAGGGACTGGGACTGGGACTGGAGCTGGGACTGGGACTGCGTATGGTCCGGGCTCAGTTTCCCCATTTGGCGGCGCCACACCAGGGGGAAATGCGTTGGCTGCCAGTCCGCAAATGTAAATTGACATTTTCGAGTGCACGATTGAGCAAATGAACGCTTTTTTCCTCCTCCTTCTCCCTACATACATATCTCTGTGGATCTATGTCTCTGCCTTCTCCGATTCCGATTCCGATTCCAGGGGTAATGGCAGTCAAGTTGTTGGATTAGCACTGCGAGCAGCCTCCCAAGGAGATGAAGCCGGAGATGGAGACGGAGACGGAGTAAGGTCATGCATGGGCTGCTTGATTATATGCAAAGCATTATTAGCCAGGCGCTGAAAGCTGGCAGAAGGGAGAGGGCAGAAGGCAGAAGGCAGCAGGCAGATGGGAAACAGGAGAAAGGAGCTTTCTCGAGGGCTCGAGGACATCATTAGCATTCTTAAGTCCGAGCTCAGGCCTTAATTTATGCGCTCAAGTTGTGTTCCGGCCAAGTTTAGTCCCGCCTCCGCCTCCATCGTTAATTAAACCCGACATAAGTCCGCCTGTGGTCAGGCATTAGTCCCCGACTGGGAGGGGGGCTAGATTAAGTTATCGCATGTGTGGGCCACGACGATTCTAACATCTTTTTATCTATCTCCTTGCAGGTGAGTGTCCATATCGGGTGTGTCCACCAAGTTGTATCTTATTTGCGATACGGGTAAGCCCTTAGCCCTAAGATTCGCCCCAACTGCAGGCAAGACAAATGTTTTTACTTGGGAAAAATCTAGGAAAAATCATCTGCCAAGTCACAGAGATCCAAGTCCGGACGGAGACGGAAGCGGAGACGGAGACGGAGGCGGAGGCGGAGACGGAGACGGCAACTGAAATTGACAGCCCTCAGACTCGAGCAGAAAACTTTATCCTCAGCCATAGCCATGCATTTTCGAGTGTCTAACGCTGTGTTACGCATACGCCATGTTGCCATGTTGCCATTTTGCCATTTTGAGGCAGACAAAACCAGGAGTGAAATGAAGGAGTTGGACCCAAAGGGCCCATTACAAAAGCTTGAGGCCTTCAAATGCCTTTTGGCATATGATTCATTTGGGGTCCACTAGGAGGAGTCTCCCAGTGCCAGACGTACACCGACATTCTTCTGTGTACGTGTGTGTGTGCTGGCTGACTTATTTGCATAATTTACAGGGGAATGAGAACGCCACTAACCATCGCTATTTCTATCCTACACTCTCCCGATTTCCCAGTGAAGAGTTTATAGAAATGTTGGGCCCTGACAGACATTCGATTTCCGGTTGCATTTTCATAAACATGCTCTGGAGAGAGATTTTTTTTGAAAAACTTTGCATGAAATATTGATCGGATGGCAGGCAGCTCTCAAGTTCAACACCGACCCACTCCCCTCCGCCCCCGACCCGCCCAGAAGCAATTTCATACAGTTTCCTGTCATCGTCTGAGGCATGGCCCAGGACAAACAACATCACATTTATATCACATGAAGGAGGACTCCCGGACTCCCGGACTCCCGGGCTCCCGGCCTCACATGCACACATGTTTCATTCCCTTGTTGTTCTTGTTCTTGTTTTTGTTATGGTTCTCGTTCTCGTTGTCGTTTTTACTTTTGTGAGTTTATTTATTTGCCCACATATTTCGTAGTCGCACCGTTAAACTTATGCTTTGGTCAATTTTTTATTGTAAATCCCAGCACTTTGCATCTTTTCGCACATTCGCATTTTCATTGCGAATTAATTCTGCTTTTTCCTATATTTTATGTGCAACCTTTTTGCACGGAAAGCCCGGCCCGGCCCGCCCGTCTCTTGATTTATCTGCGGCATATTTCTGGGCCAGAACTCATGCTAACCCAAATCCCTTGATTGATTGAACCAAATGACACACAGAACTCTCGGATAGGCAGCCCTGCTCTGCTCTGCTCTGCTCTGCTCGACTGCTGGTTTATTTACTTGAGCATTTGGCTCACAATCAAATCCAATCCAATCCAATCCAAACCAATCCAGAGTCTCCGGTCTCCGGGCTCCGAATGGAGGCAATTATTTTGCCCTTTTGTGTCAATGGAAAGTAGGAGGGGACTAATTAAAATACTCAAGTGCCGTGCCTCTGACAGTCGCCGGCAAAGAAGTCATACATTTGACTTGATTCCATATACTGGTATACGTACTCGTATTTATTATCAATCAAGCGCTCTCTGACCCAGATACCCATGGAAATCTATCGGGACGGGGTGGGGGCCGTGTGTGGGTGGGAGGCTGTATTGAGCAAATGCAAATAGCTTCCATTTCCCATGATGGATGGAGTCTTAAATCTTCCACTCTTTCGCCATAACTCACCAGAGAGTTCCCATCGGCAATTGCAGCGACAAACAAAATTTCTTCGGAATAAAATTTTAATCATTCCGCAGACCAAACGGGTTCCGTTCCCCCTCTCTCCACCCTCCTCTCTCCAGGGACGATTCACTCCTCGCATGGACAACGATGGCAAAAATATAATTTATATTTAATCCAGCACACAAACAAGTCATTAAGCATATTTGGCCAGACCGGAGGAACTGGTGCTGGGTACTGGCCCGGCCCAGCCCGGCCCGGCCCGGCCCGGCCCAAAACCAAGGGCACTGACATGGGGCCGCCGCATGTAAAAATGAAATTTATGAAGACTGCAACAAAGAATTACGGTGTCCCTGTCTGCAGGGTCCGATCAGGTTGGGACAGTGGCAGGGACAGGGACAGGGACAGGGACTGGGCCGTGGCCGTTGCACGGAATGGACTGGAACCACGGAATTGCCAGATTGGGGACTGCTGTGGATGTCCCGTTTCGTTTCGTTCCGTTCCGTCCTGTCCCTTTCCCTTATTTATGGGCATGTTGATAAGATGTCAGGTTCTCTGGTTTGTGAGTCACTTGGTCCACATCCACAGCCACATCCACAATCCACATCATCGATGCGCAATTTGTCATTAATATTTGCGATTCTTAATAGACTCGATTCCCATATATGGGCTGGACGTACATACTCGCATGTCTGTAAGTATAAGCCAATAATTGGCTCGATTTGAATTCACTGCAGTGGCCGCCGCTCGCTGAATCAACTACGAATTCGCAGAAATTCAATTGAAATGATTTGAATTCATATTCATAAGGCATAGGCCGCCAGAGAGAGAGACACATAGCCAGAGATAGAGAGAGAGAGAGAGAGTGTGCCTGTCCGGGAAACCACATGCGTACGTGTGCACTGTTCCATGGAGAGATCTGCCGTCATGTCCATGCCATGTCAGGGCTGGCGCCGCCCGAACCTCGAGCTGTGGGCCAGTGCCTCAGAGAGCCACAGACCGATGACGACGGCGACGGCGACGACTGCGATTGCGATTACGTGATGTTTTAATCAATTTTTGTTTGCCGCATTTGCAAATTGGCTGCAGGAAGGCAGCAATACGAGGATGAGAAGCAGCCGTTCGAGCAACGGGAGGGGGGTCGAGGGACGTCAGAATGTTCCATGTAAACAAAGTGAAGCTGCCAAGTGCAAAAATTATGGCAGAAGCGACGACGAAAATGTTTATGCAAATTTGCAAATGTTTTAATTGATTAACGACCAGCGAAGTGTGCCGGTTCAACATCTCCCTTTCTCTGTCTCCCTCTCTCTCTCTCTCTCTCTCTCTCTCTGTCTCTCTGCATTTTTTGCGGTTGTCATTGCATATTCAACGGAAATATTAAAAATTCTTCGGCTGTAAATTTGCTTGAAGAAATATTAATTGATTATCGAGCAGACAGCAGCGCTGCGATTATTGAATTTTAAGTTTTACTCTCTTCAATTTACTCTGCAACTGATTGGGTTTAATTAAAGTCAGATGAAACCCCGAAAAGATATATATTTTTAAAGCAGATTTGCCCAAAATCGGGGAATATTCATTGAATGGCTGGCCTTGGCAGCCCTTCGTTTTCAGGGAGTTCTATTAAGAATCATTTTTGACTAGTTGGGGATATGTTATAGCCAAGACAAGAGTTATCTTGAACATTAGAAGATAAGAAACTATGAAAGGAAAGAGTTTGCGGCTTCCCAAACTGGAATCATGTATAGTACATATAGGGGGCATTACCTCCAAAAAGTCCACCATGCCAAAACAAGGTACTAAAACTCAGTAAAAACAGATTATTTGTACCTATATTATTTTCTAAATTTATTGAAACTGAACTAATTTAATAAATTGACACACAATTAGTTCAACTTTGCTGTAAAAACCCATTAAAAAGGAAATGTTTCGCATTTTCTTACTCATGTCTTGCCTTACTTTTATCTTCTGTAGGAAAGATAATTCTTAATAAAAGATATTCCTCAAAGTCTTTCTGAAATATTGAACTATTTCAAAAAAAATCCCAACAAATAGGCTGTCGCAATACGTATATTTTGTAGATTTTATTACCTCGGAATTTGGCAACGTAACGTAACAGATGCCTCCGAGGATTTTTAACATAAAGAAATGGTTTTTATATTGAATAACTTTGAAAATGAGCACTCACTATTTCGATAAGTAGTACAACAAAATTGTATACAGATAGTCCTACCCGATTCGCAGAATTTTGAAGTTTTGAACCCTAAGGTCAGGTTATACTTTGAAAATAGAAACCTTTTTTGTTAATTATTTTTTGTTCAGCATTTAACGTAGCGTCAGAATGGATCAATCAGATCTTCGCCCACCCGGGGGCGCCATGAAAAATTAGAAGAGTTTTTCTAATCAGTTACCGAAAACTTTGGGTGGCTGTAATTTAAATTATTTATTTGGCGGGGCGAAAAACTTGATACGCTCGATCTATTTCAAGGTTGGCGAACAACTATATTTTCTTCACAATTCAAATCTCTTACTCTAGCTATCCTACGGTGGCAAAGCGGGGCGAATTCGCCAAGAGCGAGAGAGCGAGCTTTTATTGCGCTCCCGCTTTGCCCTAGCCTAACTTACACTAGACTTCATAATTCATAATTCATAATTCATAATTCCATCTATAACTAATAATTGTGGCCATGGATGGAAGGTCACGCAACACCGGCCCCGTTGAACGCCTGCATCGGCTTCAACACATTGGGAGCGGCGCTAATTTGTGTATGGGCCGCCGAAAAACCGCTCCAGTGCTAGTCCTTATTTCGACGCTCCTAACCGCCGAAGAGCTCGCCACAGTCCTCGTCGGCATCGAGGCCATAATGAACTCGAGGCCGCTGGGAGCCATCAGCCAAGATCCAAGCGACGGCGAGGCCCTAACACCCGGGCACCTGCTGACAGGCGGGTCGCTCATCGCCCCCCCAGCACTGCGGACTCCGGACCAGGAGAGTCTCAGTTGCTTGCGGCGATGGCGACTTGTCTCGTCAGTCAGGCAAGCGTTTTGGCAGCGATGGTCCCGCGAATATGCACAAAAATTATTGTTGGCGCGACCGACGCGATGATATTTTACAAAAATTGATTGCCGATTGCACACACACACGACGCGGGCAACGAATATGTTTGCATATGTATACTGCAATTTCTTGTGTCACTGTCACTTGTTTTTTGTTGCCTATAATTCACTTTACAGTCCACCCGGGGGCGCCATGAAAAATTAGAAGAGTTTTTCTAATCAGTTACCGAAAACTTTGGGTGGCTGTAATTTAAATTATTTATTTGGCGGGGCGATTCACTTTACAGTCCACCCGGGGGCGCCTGGCGCCCAACGTGGGGCTGTAAAGTGAATCGCCCCGCCAAATAAATAATTTAAATTACAGCCACCCAAAGTTTTCGGTAACTGATTAGAAAAACTCTTCTAATTTTGAAAAATTAGAACACATATTTTTGGACTGAAAGGAGATAATTAATAATTAGAAATTCAGGACTTACTTCCCTAAAAAGGAATAGTTAAGGCGTTCAGTGGAGAGAAGAGGAATATTCTCTAGCCTCCGAAATGTAGAGTTTGACTCGCTTTGGCTTTGGATAG
This sequence comes from Drosophila pseudoobscura, assembly GCF_009870125.1. Lineage (NCBI taxonomy): Eukaryota > Metazoa > Arthropoda > Insecta > Diptera > Drosophilidae > Drosophila > Drosophila pseudoobscura. Next base: position 56,545,899 of record NC_046683.1, read on the forward strand.
CATTTCGTAAAGAGGAAATTGGGCTAAATGGAAATCGGGGAAGCTGTTTTCATCTTCTTTGGGTAACCTCATTGCCTATGGAGTCCGGCCGTAATCCCTCTTTGCCACAGCTGACGCCCTTCTGACGCACGGCTGTGGTCACTTCACTTCGCTTCACTCCACTCCACTGCACTTCACTGTCCAGGACCGGGGCAGGGGACGGGGCCGGGGCCCGACGTCTCTCTGGCCATTAAAACCAAAACTCAAACTTGACCGCCAGAGCCAGCCACGTCAAGCGCTTTGCAGACACACAGGAGGGACTGTACTGGAGAACGGAGAGTGGAGAATGTTGATTGGGGAGTGGGAGGAGGGGGGAGGGACATGGGAGGCCAGGGCAGGACAGGACAGGACAGGACAGGACTCAAACGACGGAGCATAAAGCCCCCAAGTTGAAAAACCAATAAACAAAAACCGAAACCTGCGGGGAGGAGAGGTCAGGAAACGCACTCTGAGGACTTGGCCGGGTCCGCTGAGAAATAAATTACATACAAAATAACTGCAATACATGTAAATAAAAGTGGGCAGCCTCCACCGCCCACCTCAGTGGCTGGCACTGCCACACTGCCACACGGTGGAGCCTTGGGTGCTCTGATGCTCTGGCGCTCTGCTCGGGTCTGCTCTCCTGGCCGTGTCTGGTCGACGTCAGCGTCTCATCAACTGGCAGCCGAGTAAAAAGTCAGCTCAGGGAGCAGTCAGCAGCTAGCAGCGAGCAGCCAGAAGGCGGAAGGCGGCAGGCGGCAGGCGGTATTCAGCCATTGTCCTGGGCATCCTGTGTGCGTATGTGTGTGTGTGTGTGTGTGTGTGTGGAGTGTATGTGTGGTGGGACCAAAGGACTTTCAAGCTTGCCACATGGCTGCTGTCCGGGGTAGCGACATTTTGACGGCCCCCAACCATGGGGCGAGGCCTGGGGCCCGAGGCCAGAAGTATCACTTGTCAGATTAATTTACGTGTTTGTCCTGCCGCCACAGCGGAAGGAGCCACCCAGGACTACAGCTCTGTCGCACTCTCTTCCCCTTCCCCTCTCTCCCCCTCTCTCCTTCCCTTTGGTGTGTCCTGACAAAGAAATCAGCTGCTGCCCCCCCCTCCGCTCCGCTCATGCTGCCACTGCCACTGCCACTGCTTCTGTGGTGTTGCACTTGCAAAAAACCGGAGCTGAGGCATGTCGCCGTCGCATTTACTTGGAGTAGCCACCCCGCAGACCACCACTCAGTCCCCCGCCCCTCCCCCTTTCGCCGCCACCGGTCTATGCAAATGTTGTGTCCTTTAATATGCTCAAAATTTAAATGGACAACGCAGGCGGCCGGGCCCTCTCCACGAAGTGAGTGTTTTTCCAGGCCGTACATAAACGCAACATGCTTTAATATTACCGAGGAAGTTTCTGGCTGGACGACAACGGCAACGGCAACGACAACGCCCACCCGGAGTCGCCTTGTGCCTTGGTGCAGGCCCCTGCCTTGTTATTTGGCATTTTTCAATTTGTAGCCAGAAAGCAGTGGGGCGGGCGGGAGTGGAGCTGCATGTAGACCCCACATTGGGGTGGACACAATGGGCTCAAGACGTTTACCCCTCGATAAATGAAAATGGATGCAGGTCGATGGTCGTTAATTGAGCAATAAACAGATCTCATCAGATATCTTGTCATATCCATGGGAATGGAGTTCGAGCTGTCCACATATAACTTTTTCTTGTACAGTCCCGTTTAATATCGATTAACGATAAACGAAAAGTGCATCTCACGCTTAAGAATTGTGGATTTTGAGAGGACAAACAGTGTCCTCCACTCGAAGCTATTCCTAGTCGATAAATGATGCAGGAAGAATCGATTATCGACTGTCAGGTGGGGCATAGTCCAGCAAATTTCTGATTCCATTCGATTTATCTACTTCGCATCCACTGTATCATCTCGTTCCCTATCCCTATCCCTATCGCTGTCGCTTGATTTTAAGTTTTAATTTATGCAAATTGTTGCTATTTGTTGTCCTTGTTGCTGTTATTTTTACACATGTGTGGGTCCCTCTCCAGTTCCACCCCACTCTGTTGTTTGTGTATTAATGTTTGCTTTAGACGAATTTAAATTCTGTCTCCCGGTCTCTCCAGTTGCTCTCCCATTCCTGGTCCTGCCATGGCACACACACACACACACACAATCAATTGCACTCTTCTGCTCGGTTCGCTGCCATCGATAAGGATAATGGAAAATTTATTAGTTTAATTGAATTTCTAAGGCGGAAGTTTTACGTTTACGTAATGATATCGCCCGCCCCCAAGCCAATCCTCTCGCATGCTGCCAGATCCCGGACCCAGACCCAGACCCAGACCCAGCCCCGGACCCGGACACGGACCCGGACCCGGACCCGGACTTGTTGTCGTTGGTGGCTGCGGCGGTTTGTGTACATTGTCTCCATCTCCAGGAGTCTGTTCTCTTTCTGCTGGTATTTTGTGCTCTCTGTTTTAGTTTGAGGTTTTGTATGGTCCGATAATTTATTAATGAATGCATTTGCCTACCACTTTTTCTGCTCCTGCTGCCCCTGCCCCTGCCACGGCCCTGTCTGGTGGCGATAGAGAAAAAGCTGAGATTGCCTGGGCTTGTCTGTGGAGAGCTTTCCAATTAGGAACCTCTTTGTGTGTGTGTCTGGCGTCGCATTCCCCGATCAGCTTGATATATCGCAGTTCTTATCGGAGAGCACAGAGCCGAGAGCTCAGAGTTGCCTTGGCCCGTGCACTTCCGCTGGAGTTCTCATTTCCGCTGGCCCTAAAAGCGGGCTAGACAAATTTGTTCTTCCTCCAGTATACGTCCAAGTCAGCTTGTTTATATCGAATTTTTAAAGGCATCGAGTTAATCAGAAGAAACATCAACTGGAACCATCGGTAGCCGTCGTTCAGCCAGAGCCAAAAGCAAGAGCCAAAACAAGGGGTTTAGGTGGCCTGATAGACGGATAGCAGACCAAACAAAACACTTTGCAGGAGCTGCTTTTTTGCTACGAAAGCCACCAGAAGAGCGCTGACTGAGTGACCTGAAGCGCGGCACCAGCACAGCACGGCACGGCACGGCATGGCAGGGCACAGCACAGCACAGCGGGGTGTGGCAGTGGCGGCAGATGGGGCAACTGCATGGCAAACGGTAGCCGGTAGCCGGCCAAGTGGCAACCCCTTTGCTGCTGCTGTTGCTGCTGCTGCTGCTTCTGCCCTCAAGTGGTCAAAAGTGGCGCCCTAGCGCAAATGGCAAAAGCCAAAATGATGAAAGTGCTGCGTGCTCCCATCCCATCCCAACCAGTCTCAACCCCATCGTCCTCGAGGTTGTCGTCGATGTGGAGCGCACATCAAAGGTGCAAACGGCGCTGCAGGGATTGGCACTCGCGTGGGGATGGTGTCGGGAAAGTCGGGGTGTGGGGTTTGGGGTGTGGGGTAGGGGGTTTTTGGGGGCATGGTGCAGGCCCTGGCCCTGGCCTGGCTCCTGGCTCCTGGTGTGCCACTTTGCATAAATGACGGGGGACGAACGGCGAACGGCGAACAGCGTCTGAAAATAATAAACTAGGAATACGCATCTAGAGGATGGAGAAGGAAGGATCGATGGACGGTGGGTGCCGTGTCGTTCCTGTCGCTCCTGTCGTTCCTTTCGTGACCTTTTAATGTGGTTTGCCAGGCAGACACCCCTGCAATTTGCAATTAATCAGCAAACAGGCAAACACGACTTCTGCTCCTGTTCCTGTTCCTGCTGCATTAACTCTGGCCAAGTCCAAGTCCCAGACAGATAGACACAGACACAGACACATACCTACCCGTTATGTTGCAAGTTGCACACTTTCGGGCGCGGTGCATCAAATGGAATCGTAGTTGCAGGCACATAAATTAACACACGTTGCACTCCTCGAGCTCTGTCCGTCTGTCCGTCCGTCCGTCTGTCTGGCTGCCAAGGGGTTAATTTTGTAAAATATTTTAATAGCCCTCGCCGTGCGGCCACCCTTGCAGCGTGCCTCTGGAGTTGTCCCTTCTAATTTATTTCGCATTTGGCAGCTCTAAATTTCATTTGCACATTAGAGTCAATACGACCAGGAAACTGCATTATCTGCATAATCCAGTGGATAGCCCCAGCCTCAGTCCTGGGAGCCCTCCAGTCAGCGACTTGCAGAGTCGTAAAATGAATTTTAAATGAAATACAAATTTCTACCTGGTTCCCCTTCGAACGCCGCCCGCGAGAAGATAATTCAAAAAAATAATAAATGACAATTTTATGGGCCCGGGCCATAGGAGGCGAGGCGGGGCTCCTCAGTAGGTGTTGTCTACTTAAAAAGACAGAGGACACCACCCAAAAATCCACATCCACATCCAGCATCCACATCCAGCATCAGCGTCAGCGTCACCGTCTGAGCCTCTCCTGAAGAGAGCCTTCTTCCTGAGCACATGTGTGGAATTTTGTTGCCAAAAGGCAAGCCGAGAAAATAAGTCATTAAAATGCGGATTACCAAAAGCGTAGAAGTGGATTTCTGCATGTTATTTGCGCGATGCGGTGCAGACTTTAGACTTTGTTAGGTTACATTCCCCGGTCGCCCCGGCCCCCCCCTGGCTTGAGTCTCTGTGGGTCCCGTCACTGGAGCTCAGCCGTATGACTGACAGAGGCCCCGGCAGGCACAAGAACAACGAGAGAATCTGCTAAGCCCTCTGTCTCTACCTCCCCTCTCCCTCTCTCCTTCTCTGCCGCTCTGACAGCTAGGCGGGAACCAAGACAGCGACTGGCATGGCCTGGCATGAGGCATGAGGCATGCGGCAGGAGTGGATTGGATTGGAGTGGAGTAGAGTCGAGGAGAGCCTCTCGAGCAGGCTGGCGGAATATTTATTAATGATCCTTTTTAAGATTTTGCGTGGCAAGACAACATAATTCATTTCACCCATAAACCAAGTCAGCGCCAGAAATAGTTGCTTCATAACTGGGGAAAGTGATCTATGAAATGAGAAATATTTATGGCCCTGAGCAACTATTTTTACCTCTCTCACCTCACAGCACAGCCTCTGCTCATTATCTAAGCATCTGAGAATCTAATAATTCCCCAGATAAATCTCCCACATGAGCGAACCCATCGTACCCTCGTTACATAAATTGGAACAGCTATCCGGAGAACGCCTTTAAATGCCAATTAATTTTGGCCCGCCGAAAACTGTCAAAGTTTCGAACTGTTTCGGACTCCGCGGCTCCTGCTGCTGCCGCTGCCGCTGCTGCCGGTGTGGGATTCTCGAGAGGAATTCCGGGAATATCGAAAACACACACTTCTCTCGGGCAGGCAGACAGCCAGTATTTGTATTTTTATGTGGATTATTTTTGCATCTTTTGGTGTCTTTGGCTTCGTATTCTTTAATTTTAATTTTTAATATCAGAAGAAGAAAAAAAAACATAAAAAAGCGAAGCCGCCTAAAAACCCACGCAGCGGTCCAGGTTTTTGTTAGGGGTTTTTGTTTACGATCTTTTAAGCCTGGTTTATGACACCGCCGCCGCCTCGATCGATTCATCCGCAATATTTTGTTATTTTATTTGCCTCGAAATTAGCAATTAATTTTGTGGCGAGCCAAGCCAAGACAAAGGGGCGTGGCGCTGGCCAGCGATGACTCAGCGCCTGCCTGAATGAAGCCAGTGGGAACCGCTGGGGCGCGGGCCCCGTCCCATCAATGTGGATGGATGAGAATCGAGGAATCAAGAGGAAATTAAATTGCGAGACGCACATCAGGTGCATTCCTCTGCCAAATGTGGAGTAAGGTCAAGCATTCGATCGATCCCATTCCTTCCCTCGTAAATCCGCTGGGCAATGGCACTGCATAAATATCTGCGAATCTCTTAGGTTAATCAGAATATGACAGCTAATTTTTATGGCATCAAGAGTGCTGCCAGTCCCGGGGCCATGAGAATGGGATGCGGATGCGGATGGGGATGGGGATGGGGATGCGGATGGGGATGGTGGCCTGCTTTCAGCACGGGACCTAATCCCCATTTAACATGCATACGCGAATGTGTCGCGCCTTAAAGACGCCATAAATTTTCATTTTCAATAAAAATAACGAGGAAATGTATAATTTTTCTTCCCTCCCCCTCCCCCTCCCGCTCCTGCCCCTGCCCCATATGGCAGAGCAGGGCTGCAAGTGCGTAGAACAAAGACCCCGGTACCAGATTGGAGCGAGGGGCCGTGAAATGCGTTCAATAAATTTCGCAGTCAAATCCGCCACAGATTCAGAGTCAGAGCCAGAGTCCAGAGGGTGGGGGGCGGGGAGAGAGGAGAGAGAGCACCGGGTACCGGGTACCGGGCACTGAGCTTCGGGATCCGGCGACAGTTATACGCGCATTATTTTTTCCAGAGTTTTTTTTTTTGTGCGATTTTAATGCGAAAACATTTCCACATAAGCGATTTTTCACGTAAATCAAAAGCCGGCTCGATGACGATGCGGTGGGGGGGTGGGGAAGAATGGGGTCGACTGGGGCTCGGATTGGGGTTGAGACTGGAGACTGGGGACTGGGGATAGTGGGGACATGTGTCGCATGAGGCCTTTGCGCCAGATCTGGGCCCTGCTATAAGATTAATTCATTTGCTTTTTGCTCGAGTGCAAATTACAAAATTACTTCATTTCCTTTTGACATTTCTCAATTTCTGTTGAATTCCACGCTATGGCTGCATTCCGTCGCCAGTATTCTTGCTCTCCCTCTCTCTCTCTCTCCCTATCTCTATCTCTGTCTCACTCCACATCATAGATAGACGCTTTTGTTTTTCACGTGAATTTAAATGTATAAATATTTAAGTATTATGATAGACGAGAATGGGACAGCTGCTCGTCGCGTCTCGACTCCTCTACTCTCCTCTCCTCTCGTCCCGTCTCGTCTCATCTTCCCTTTGCCAGGTTCTGTCTGCAGGTTGTTGGGCAAACAGAAACGAAAAACGAGAACCAGAGCTAGACCCACAGCCAGAGACAGAGCCAGAGACAGAGCCATATCTATACCCATGGCCACATGGATGCCCATAGCCATAGCTATAGCCAAAGCCATAGCTGGGCCAGACAGTCGAGTCTCTGCCACAGCCTCAGCCTCAGCGTCAGCCTCAGCATCAGCCATGATAAAAATGAATCTTTGATGTCATTTGGGTTTTTGTATGGAAATTTGTTTTAATGAAAAAAGGTTCCAGCAACTGTAGTGCTGCTTTTGTTAATGAAATTTGTTGTAAACGGAAAGGGGCATGGGGCATGGGGCACTGGGAATGGGGCATGGGGCATGGGGAACGGGTGCGGAGCAGACTTGACTTTATTTGCCAAAAATATTAAATGCTTAAATAAATCATGAGCCACTGTCGGTGATCTGCCCAGGGACTTTAGTTGTTTGTGGTCTGCATTTTAGCGCAGACTCCACCTGGAGCGAGTGGGCAGACCTTTGATTTAATTTTTTGGTGGATTTCGGTGGGTAATCATTAAACGATTTTTCAAATGATATGGCCAACACCTTACCTGTTGCATCCCATCCAATTAACGTCAAAATAATGCCACATACTCGCACTCGTGAAGGAGGCACAGTGCTGGGGCACAGTGTTGGGGGAATCGTTTAATAGGCGCATCAATCAGTTAGGCGTACTCATAAAACACCAGAGCCCGAGTGGAAATAAAACATATACATGCATAGGCATGGGGGGGGGATTGGCTAGATGGGGCAGCATCCATGTTGCACATGCACATTTTCATCTTTCGTTTCGTTTCGTTTCGTTTCTTTTGAAGTGGCAGCCGCCAGCCACACAGCACACACCACACATGTATCTACAAGATACAGATAAAAAGCGAACAGCGAACAGCGACAGGCTACCTCCTCATCCCACTCCGTCCCACTCCGCTCCACTCTGTTCGACTGCCAGTCTAGGCCCCGCGCTTAATTGTTAAGACAAATCATACGCTAATGGCCATAAAGCGAAGTGAGCAACGCGCATCCATGAGATACGTGTCTCTCTCCAGCCTCGGCTACAGCTACAGCGCCTGCCTGCCTGCCTGCCTCCCTGCTGCCTGCCTGAGTACTCGTACTCCACTCTCCAGTGAACACATTAAAAATTAAATAAACAATTTGCTGCAGTTTCATTGGAAAATGTGTGATTAAATGCGGTTCGTTTCGAGGAGTTTTCCAGGGCCCCCGGTTTTATGGCCACCTCCTTTAAAAGTTGTACTTTGACTTGGTTCTTTTTTGTTTTTGAAAATGAAATGTACTTGTATTTGAAATGCATTTTCTGCTTCGGTTTTGGGCCATCAATTTTATGGCAAACGGATGTGTTATGGGTTCCAAGTATGCATCAGTCACTGGCGGATGGCAGGGATGGCAGGGATGGGATCGGATGGGATCGGTTGCAGCTCACCCCCCCCTCAGGTTCCACTTATCTCCCGCATGACTTTCCCAAGCAATTTTCCCCCCACACTCGCATTAAATTAATACTCGGCCAACAATTTAGGCAAATCATCTTGTCAATCCCTCCACTAATTGGCTAGACGACCGCTCACCGATTCGGGGGGAGAAATTGTGGCCGCAGGACATGCCTAGGAATCTGGCCAAATCAAAGTTAATGCAAGTGCCAATTGCCATGCTCCCATGCTCCATCCATGCTCCATGGATCGATGCTTGGATGCTTGGGATGCTGTCAATCAGACGGTCGACTGTAACCCGTTTTTATATACGGAATAAACTCTTCCTTCTCAAGTCGTAACTCTCGGAAATTTGTTTCCGCTTTTGGTCCTGAATGTGGCAGGCACTCCCTCATTCCAATCCATCGGTTCCATTTGGTTGTCCCCTGGTGCGTTACCAATTTTAAAGTTGGCATTCCTCCTGGCTCAGGCGCCGCCGCCGTCGCCATCGCCGCTGCCGCCCTTTGCAGCAATTACCAAACCACACAACAATCGTTCAATGGCAGAATAAAAACGACTTAAAAATAGACAAGGGAACAAGACACCAGAACCCTCTGTGGATGAGGTGAAGGCTGTGGGGGCGGCAAAGGCGGTGGTGGAGTACGGGCTATAGACAGGGGAAAACCCAGAAAATTGTCGAATGCTCTTGCAGCTGCCTTCCTCTTCCTTTTCCTGCTGGCTGGCTCGCTGGCTGGCTGGCGGTTGGTTGGTTGGTTGGCTGGCTGGCTGGCTGGCTGGCTTCAATTTCGAGACAATCGCAAATTGACAATCAAAGTCTTCAAAGACAGTGAAAACTGCTGCGGCAAGGCAACAACAGCCGAAAAACATCTGAAAAGAGCCAGCACGGCATCTTTCTCTTAGATTTTCCCATGTGTGTGTATGTGCATCTGTATCTGTGTGTGTGTGTGTGTGTGTGCCTGTCTGCGACGCAAAAGCATTTGATTTAAATTGAGTTTGCGAAAATTTTCGTTGATTTGATTGAAGCAACTAAACTTGCACCAACCGAAACCAACTATGGCCTCCACAACGAACGAAACAAGGGAACAATGTAGGGTGCGTGGGGGGAGGGCAGCGAAAAGGGTAGAGCGGGTGGGGTGGGGTGGACTCGCGCATAGGTGACTTGTGGGTTTACTTGCGGAGGAGTACTTGCAACTTTGGCTCTGGTTTCAGGGAGAGGAGAACTTCTTCGAGGAGTTTACATCCACCGCCATAGCAGGCAGCTTCTGTTTGGTTAGCAGTTTGTTCCATTCCAGTGTTTCAATTGCTCAATTAAATAACTTAACCTCACTCTTATAGGCACTATGCTAAACTAGAAGTATTTCCAAAGCAAATGAAAAGTTTTCGCCCTCCCATGGAATATTCAAATTAGTTGAACGATAAGCCAATCACCAGGCAAGGTATTTAGACCTTGTGAATGGCAAGTGGCCAGTTACGAAAGTGGACCCACCTATCAATCCAAATCGACTACAATGTGGGGTCTTTCTTGGGTCTACCTCGGGGATCCCTATTCTTTTCCTTTTTGCTTGACACTTGTAATTGCCCCGGCATTAAGGACCGCCAGCCACTTTCCACTAATCTCTAATGTACCCGGCCACTCATAAACATTTTTATTCCACTGCGATGCCGATGCTTATCCGAGGCTTTCACCGACTCACCGGCTCCAGCCGCAGAACAGGGCGAGCATCTTGAGGCAAACCGGAGTTTGGACGAGTTGGCGGTACAGCAATTTTGTCACCTCTATGATGAGCGTTGCCGTTGCCGCCGTCACATCATCATTATTATCATTTTATTGTCATCCAGTTTCGGTTTCGGTGCCCAAGGAGCTGCTCGTGGGCAATCTGGCACCCACATGCTCCGCTCTGCGCCGCCACGCCGCCGAACTAAACGACTCGGCGAGTGGCTCATTAAGTCGTAAAAACATTTTAATCGCCACCATCGCCGTCGCCGGTCTCCAGTCCCCAGTATCCAGTCACCAGTCACCATCTCCCCGAGCTCTGTGGTCCAAGACTTGCGAATCCATAAAGAGTTAATAAAAACACACAAAATCACGGCGTGCCACGACACTGGTTATAAAAAATAAAGAAATTTATATTCCTAACTTCTACTTCCACCGCAAATCGTCCCTGTCGCTGCTCTGCTCTGCTCTGGTTTGTTTTTTTTTTTTTTATTTTATTTGATTTTATTTTTAAAGCCCATGGAGACGTTTCATTGCTCATCGAGAACGAATGGAGGGCGAAAGACATCCGCGGAACTTGTCTGTTGGCTCTTGTCTGTTCTCTGTTCTCTGTTTGTAATATGAAATGTCTCATTATCATTTGTCGGTTTGTTTATTTTGGGATTTGGACGCGGGACAGGGGCCACACAAGGGCCCGAGAGCGAGAGGTTAAGCTCAGCGGATCTGTATGTAGAACATATATCTACCCATTTAATAGCCATCGATTGTCGTTGTTAACATAAACTTGAGCTTGTAGACAACCGAACAAAAAACTTATACAACAGAAATCCATTTAAAAACCCAATAAGCGAGAAGTGGAGAGAAGAGAAGAGAACCTGGGGACGACAATGTGGAGAATGCAGAGGGCTCCCCTCGGTTGGTGGCTGCCAACCAACCTCGAGCCGGCAAAAACCTTTCAGTTTCAGTTTCGATTTCTGTCGACGCGTCGCCTTGTGGCCCTTTCATATAAATTATTGCGACACGAGTTCATTGCGAACACGCCCCCAGAGGAAGGCGATCCTGAACTTTTGGGCATCGCTTAATTCTCGTTGAATCGTGTCGCGGAATGTTTCGATTCCCGGACTGCGCTTTGCATGGACGTGTCCCCAAGGTGCGTCCCGGGGGCACCCTCCCCTCGCCATGGCACCGTTCCTGTTCCTGTTTCTGTTCCTTGGATAACTTATCCTTTGTCTACGCTCTCGCAGTCGCAGTCGCACTCGCACTCGCTCTCCTTTTTGGCAGTTGGCAGTCGGCATTGTCTGGGGCTCGACGTCTAGACTTTTGGCATCCATGTCAAGGATTTTGCCAAAAATGTAATTTTTATTGTTTTCTGCGCATTTCTGGGAGTCATTGAAAGTTTTTGCTTTTGGAAAGGGATGGACGGGGATGGGATGCAATGGAAAGGAAGGCCATTGCCATTGACAGGCCTCTGCCAATTTTTTATTCGGGGGCAGATCGATAAGGAATTTCGTGCTGGAAAGGTGGAAAATCTTAGGCTGGACTCGGGCTCCGGCTGAGAGAGATCAGCGTTCGAGAGTTCATTACATTCCATTAACCATTTCAGACGGGACAGACGGAACCGACGGGACAGACGAGACCTTCACCCATGCATCATTTCCTGCTGGTGCTCCCCAGCTCGCCCATCTAATCGCTACCTAGGCAGACAGACACACACACACACACACACACACACACATGGCCATGTCCCAGGCCGAGGCACAGGCGCAGGCACAGGCCCAGTCCCAGGCAGCCAAGCAATCAACTGGCGACCCCAGAACACACTCGAGGCTCTGCCCACACTCTCTGACCAGTTTGCGACTCCACTCTGGGGTCTCGGGTCTCGGGTCTGGGCAAGTGCAGCCGAAGAAGACAGCGCCGATTCGAGAATTGTGGCTTATGTTTTCCGCATGGTGGGATGGGGGCGATGGGGGTTTGGGGGGGGAGGGTGCATGTGGCGGTGTAGATCTTGCCGCAGAATAAAGATCTCATCAAGTGCAACATGCATCGTGCGTTTTGGAGGAGCTCTCCTCTTCTCGTTCTTGGGTTATTTGTGTTGTCCTTTTTGGCTTTATCTGCGGCCTTTAATTTATTAATATTCTCATGCACTTCCCACTCGGTTTCGCATCGCCTCCACTCCACACCCCTCCCCTCCCCTCCCCACCCCACCCCTCCGATCCCCTGCTAGTATGTATGCTCCCTCGGCATAAGTTTTTCAATTTGCGATCTTTGAACTGTAGACAATGAATTCTTTATAGCTTAACCTTGTCTACCGCTTGTACAACATACCAACCCCCCTCCCCTCTCAATGCTGCAGCATTCTGTTGCACTTTGCGCCGCAGGTGAATGGAGGTGCCTCTCAGACATAAACAAACAGAACATATTGTACATACGAATGTCTCTGGACCGTGGACTCATTCATTTCTCATGTGCGATTTCCTGTGCCCCCGCCTCGCCCCCATCCCCTAACGGTATCCATGAACTCTCGGGATCTGGGGATCTGGGGATCTCGGGGAACCTTCCTGTCTATGCGCCGTATGTCATTGGCGACCTACTTAAATGTTTTATTGAAATTAAATCTGATAACTGACGGAATAACAATTGGCCAACACGAATTGGCCATGAACTTCTTGCCAGCCAAACAAATTGAAAAGCCGCAAAAATGATAATGAACTTTTTTGCGGGGCTTCTTTGGGTTTTTTACGAATGAAAAACTAATGTCGCCCCAACACGAAACCGAGGAACTGCCAAAAATATAAAAGAGAAGCAAGGCGAGACGAGGAGAAGGAAAAAATCAGAAATCAGAATTCCCATAGCATTGAAGAGCGACGACGGTCAAAGCGATCACGATGCCATGCTGCCATGGTGCCATGGTGCCTGCCTTCCATGCCTCTTGTGCCCCTTGTGCCTCTTGTGCCTCTTGGTCTGTGGCTGGAGGAGAGCTCTGAATTTATTGATCATGATTATTGGAACGCCGCACCGCACAAGTCGTGGAAAGCAGCCAGCCACAGCCAGAGGGCATCCCAGGAGGAGATGCGCAACCTGTTTGCCCCTTCTTTCGAGGCTGCGACCCGGCAATTGCGCAATGATCGGTGGAGACACCCTATAGCCCCCAATAAGGCGACAGAGAATGCCCCGGAGGATCACTCTCTTCCGCTTTCGAAGAACTTTCGCATCTGCCGAAGGTATCTGATCAGTCGAGCAGTCAGCGTCTGCAAGTCCAAGTAATTTTCAGACAATTTAAGGCACATGGGTGGTGGAGTCGACATATCTGCTTGGCCTCTGCCTGCCGCCTGCTGCCTGCTGCCTGCCGCCTGCTGCCTTCTGCAGGGGAATTGAAATCGGAAATTCATAAATAAACTTTGCCTTTTATTGATAAATCAAAGTGAAGTGCAGCCACAGCAGCAGCCAGCAGGCGGCCCTGCCTGCCTCGTGTTGCATGCGGCACATGTGGGCAGGGCATGGGCTGTGGCATGGGCTGTGGCATGGGCATGAGCCAATACGAGTAGTACTATTTGCATGACCAGATGAAGGAAAAGTAAAAACATTTTAAGTAAATTCAAGTTGACAATCGCCGGTAGTTGCGGAAATGTTCAGTAGAGTCTTCGAATCGGAGCCACAAGATTGTTTATGGCGCTGCAGCTGGAGCCGGAGCTGGCAGTGGCGGTGGCGGTGGCTCTTTCTCTGGATCGCTGATTGGAGGCCAGCTCTTTCTCGGCTGACTCACTCGCTGCTGACCACATCAAAGCCGCATCGAGTCGTCAACTGCTTTACGACTCTTTTCCTCTGGCCAATCTCTTGGCGACAATCGACAATCGGCAATCGGCGACTAACCAGCGGAGCAGTCCAAATATTTATTTACTCGTACAAACGTTCGAAAATCTTTTACAATAGCTGGGCATTTAATGGCTTATTAGATGGCCGGGCCGGACAAAAGACGGCTTTGTTGCGTTTTCCCCATTTGAATCGAAACGATTTTTTAATTCCGATCCATAAAGCGGCAGGGGGGCAGATCGGGGTGAGAGCTCTTTATGAGTAATCTCCCCGAACAGCCCAATAATGAACTCTTTACATCATCTGTGCCGTTTATTCAATAATAAACCCGGGAGACCTTAACACTTGGTGCGCGTCAATCGAGGGATTTGCCGAGTGACAAAGCCACCCCTCCCCCCCCTTCACACACACTCACACATACATCTGAAACTGACACTTTTCCCGAGACGAAGACCGAGATGGAGATGGAGATGCAGACCCTTTGGAGCGTATGCTAATCTGGCTAGCGGTTCGGGGAAAATCAATCAATGCGCCCCATGAAAGGCATCAAAAGGTGGTCTATAGAGGCGAGAAGTTGTGTAATCTGATAGGTCTTATGTACCATTCCATTGCGTAACGAAAGGAACGGTTGGATGGATGGATTGATGGGAAACGAAAGTGTCGCGAGACACTGTGATGGGAACCAAAAAGTCGCACCCTCTCTCTACTTATGAGGGCATCCTTAAAGACACAACTTCTTTCTTTAGAGGTCTGCAACTTTGGCATAATCTCATCAGCAGCCTCACACCTGGCCGTGTGGTCATGTCAACGTCCGTATCCATAACGTTTCATTTCGCACTGCAGCTAATGAATACCGCAGACAGTTTTACGTCCAACTCCAGCTCCAGCTCCAACTCGAACTCCAACGCCAGTTAAACGACACCAAATCCATACGAATCCCATTCCGGCTGGCCATTTGGCAATTGGATTGCGGTCCAGGCTGCCAACTCAACTTTACGGTCTCAACTTTTGGAACTGCGACAACTGCGCAATGCGAAATGCGAAATTCGAAATGCGAAAAATCCCCAACAACCGACACCTACAACCAGACCAGAGACAGACCAGGCCAGACCAAACCATTGCATACCCCAATGGCAGGGAAAAGAGTGTTGTGTGTGTGTGTGTGTGTGTGTGTGTGTGGAGCGGGACGCCACGTCCCGTCCAGAAAACAAAAGTCAGCGTATAATGAGATTAAAACTTGAACTTTTGGCAAGCCCAGAAAAGTTTCGACAGCCAAGATCCAAAAGCAGCGGCAATAGGAAATGTCGGTGGATGAGGAGGCGGCGGAGGCGGAAGGGGAGGAGGAGCTCCAGGTAAATCATTTTACGCACCCGCAACCAAAAATGAACTTGGGCAACTTTTGCAATATGGCAGTGCCCTCTGAGTTATGGATCGGTGTCGGTGTCGGTGTCGGATGAGGAGGGTCCTGGTCCTGGTCCTGGTCCACCCCCTGACCACCCGCCTCTAGTCATTGCATTCATTTCTCATTATCGACATTCGATAAAAAATGCAAGCAAAGTTTTTATTAAAATATGTTTTTTTTTTTGTTCCTTTCAGAAAAGGTATTCCTTTGGTAGTACTCTATCCCAAAATCCATGGGGTATGTGGGTGTTGTAAGGGATTTTAGGCAACGGAATAGTGCAGAAAAATATCTGTTTTTTACATGCGTTTCCTTATGCCATTCCTGCATGCGGGCGTCATGCGGCAGAGACCCTCGGTCAAAGGGATTCAACTTGGTGCACCATGCCGTTTAAAGGGTATTCAAACTTCGTTTGTTATCCCTCGAATATGGCTTGTTTTGAATACTTTTTGGCATTTTGCCATTAAGCAATTTGAAATGTGTGTGTTTTGGCTTTTTGGCTGCAAAGTTGCAGCAGACGCCATAAATATCGGAGCACACACCCACGTAGAGCCGTCTCGCCTAGTCATCGTCCTGGCCTGGCCTGGCCCGGCCCGGCCCGAACCGGACTCTGTATTGGCTCTGGATTCAGATTGAGTTCGTGATCTACGGGATATAGAGAGAGTTGATGGTTGGGGCTGGAGAATATACGGGGAAATTGACGTCTAACCAAGCGTGTCCAATAAAACGTCGCCTTTGCATTTGTTTTGATTGTTTATTACTGCGGTAAAGCGACTCTCCTCTGGGGAGAGTGAGAGACCAGGAAAAACAAAAGAAAATGGGAAAACAATGACGCGTTGAGATACAGATACAAATGTATCCACAGCTAGCCTGTGTGTGTGTGAGTGTGTGTGTGTTTGGAATCAAATTTGTCGGTACACGCTTTCGTGTGGGCCACGATGACCAGCAACCAGCGACCAGCGAC
The DNA here is from genome assembly GCF_009870125.1 of Drosophila pseudoobscura. Taxonomy (NCBI): domain Eukaryota; kingdom Metazoa; phylum Arthropoda; class Insecta; order Diptera; family Drosophilidae; genus Drosophila; species Drosophila pseudoobscura. Next base: position 56,562,189 of record NC_046683.1, read on the forward strand.
CAGCGAAGCCATTTCTCTGTCCATACCATTCCATTCTCCACGACTCACTTTCTTTTGGCTTGGGTTTTAGTTTGATTTGTGCTCTCCTGGCCAGCAGCTTGACAGGATTTAGGAGCGAGAGTGCATCGTAAACCAAAGACCAGCAATGCGGGGGCTTCTCTCTATTAGTTCGCTTATCGATGGACAGCACTTTGGCCTGGAATCAGTTGAGATCATCGCCTGGCAATTCTGGGAACGAGCCCAAGTCTGAATTCCGAACGAGTTCTGGCTCTGGCTCTGTCTCTGTCTCTGACTCATTCCCCCCGTAGCGTTTCACTTGTCAGGCTGTCATTTGGCGCGTCAAAAGTGCCAGCTATAAAGCATATTCATACATACAATATGTATGCTCTAGCTCTAGTCCCCACCCCCACCCTCCGCCCCCCCCTATTTCATTTTGGGACAAGAGACCCTGCTGAACCCGAGAACCATATTCTTTTTGAGTTTGTGCCACGCAAATTGATTCACAACAAAAGCTACGCTTCCATTCTCGAGCCTCGAAAAAAGCCACACAGGAAAAAAAAAAAACACACACACACACACAAAATGATACGAGTATCTAGAGACGAGTACGTATATTATGCTAAATTAATGCAACGGTGTGAGTGTGCATGACTATTCCCGATTTTCCTGGAAAAGCTGGCAGCACCACGCATTATGTATGCCATGCTTCTGCATCGATAAATCAGTCAAAACTGTCAAATGCATATAAATTATATGCAAAAGCCCAGGACCACCGTATGTACGTACACCCCGCACAGTGGACAGTGGACAGGGGACAGCGGACAGTGGACAGCGGACAGCGGACAGGGGACAGCGGACAGTGGACAGCGGGTTAGTGGACAGTGGGTGTGTTCCACACACTGAAAGAAACCAGCCAGCACTCAGCCTTGCCAACAGCAATTGGGAAATGCTTGGCATCCGTCCTTTCTCCGAGTGCATTTGGGACCCGATTCGCGGTTCCCTGTTAGCGTCAGAACAATAACAAGCCACGTATTGCATAAATGCAATATATGTATGTACAAATGTACGTACGTTTGTCCGCACAAGGAGCGACAGAGAGGGACTTAGGGAAATAGACAGAGAGAGAGATGGGAAATGTGCGTGGGTTCTTGTTGAGGTAGAAAATGCCCACGTAGGCGGCCGAGAGATGAGCGAACCTATTAGAACTTGTTGAGTGCCATTCGAGTGGGGATGGGAGCTGGGAGCAGGCAGATGGGAGCTTAGAGCCCGGAGATGGGATATGGGAGATGAGCGGACGTGGGCCATGCCGGAGTTATGTTAATGGGCAATGACTGTTGGGATTTCGTATTAGATAGGGTAATGTGAATGCAGTCCCAACCATAACAGTTAATGCTTGAGATTACCGCGGAGCCAGACGGATCCACACCATCCACAGAGAAGGCGTGAAAACGTTTACGATAATGTGTTTAGTTCAAACTGTGTGTTGTGGCCTGCGGAAAGATGATGATCCCCTGGTTTAGCCATCGCCATCGCCATCGCCATAGCCAGCGCCATATTCATATTAAATTATGCATTCTCCCATCAGCACGATCGCATATCCGTCAAGGAATAGCCCTCGCCAGAGCTACGTATCAACCCATTGACATCTCGAGTGCGGCTCTCCGTTCCCATTCAATCCATCCTCGTGGACTAATTTACATACGTAACTCGCTGCTGCTGCTCCTCTGTCTCTCTGTGGGCTGGCTGGATGGCTGGCTGACCTTTTCGAGTTGATTTTAATGATGCTGTTCGAGAACGGTAGAGATCATCATGAGTCCCCCGTCTCTCCTTCTCTCCTTCCCCCTTGTCGTCTGGCTCTTGCCTTCTTAGATGCATTCTCAACTGATTCCAGGCGATGATATGCCAAACAGGCCAAACGCAGACGCAGACGTAGACTACTCCTGAACGCATAGCAGCTGGGGATACACTCACGGGATTTCGGGTATCTAGTATTTTTCTGGTATTATTAATTTTTCTAGTTTTATATATTTAAAGTATTTTCCTGGTAATCTTTTTGGTGAAATTATTTTGGTATTATTTCTAGTATATTTCTGGTTTTTTTTAGTATTTTTTCTAGTATTTTTCTGGTACATCCAAATTGGTATATTAGGAGTATATACACATGAAGAACAGTATCAAAATTGTCATATATATCATATGATAGTAGTCCTGTAAATGTTTCCCAAAGGAACAGATATACTTAAATATATAGAAAAGAATATATTGCTAAAAAAAAAAAAGAATTTGGTATATTTAGAATCATAATTTGGTTAAAGACTTCCCGAAGATGATATTGTTTGCATGGATATAATGGACTTGGTCGGAGTTTCAAGAATCTATCCAATCGAAAGGGTATTCCTCGTGCTATACTTCTAAACAAACAAACAGAAAAGAGAAGGGTATCCAAGGAAACCACCGATGAAACCACCAAACAAAGTTTCTTTGACGATGATTTGAAATAATGCTGCACCATGATGCGGCACAAAGTTGTGAATAATAAATCAATAACTCCGTGAAAGGGTCGGAGGAAAGCCTCTACTCTTTTTTTTTGTGCGTGATTTGTAAGAAACATTATTATGTAAATTATTGTTTTACACCGCGACCTGCCAGATAGATGCGTATTTTTGTTGGAGCAATTATAGCTGACCAAATATTTACGCAACAATTATGATTTCTATCTCGACGGAGGGCCGATTGAGAGGTCAGCCCTGGCCTGAGAAAGCCATCTCTCCAACAAAAAATCCCCATATACATATGTATGTATGTATGCACCATCGATAAATGGTAGAGAAGATATGTGCCTCTCTCTCGCTGCTTCTCTGTGTCTCTGGAGCGAAGCGGGACGGGGTTGGGGGTGGGGGGGTCTGGGGCGTTGGGAAATCCGGTAAACAGTAGCGACAAGCGGCAATTGACAGCTGCAACAGCTTATGACAAGCTGCAGAGAAACGGCAGAGAAAAAAACGAGCCAAGGAAATACTGCATGACGCCAGACAAAATGCAAATGAGGCATGCGACAGGCGTAGGAGGCGACAAAACTCCCCAAGTCCGCCAGGAGCTGGAGGATCACAGATCTGTCGTTGGAAAAGAAAGTTCAAAGTCTTTGCATTCAGTCTGTTTGGTAATTTGTGCCAACTGTCAAAATAATGTAGTCAACGGCCTGATCCTGCTCGGATCCCTCACAGTACCCTCTGCCCCCCTCTGCCCCCGTCCCCCCTCTCTGACGCGAATCACGCGCAATGAGCAATTAAATATGCGCAGTCGTGTGTGCCACAAACAAAGAAGATGATGAGGATGAGGATGCTGATGCTGATGAAGAAGAGACCCCAGTGACTGTGCCTCGTCACCATCATTCACATTCACATCCACATCCACATCATCATCATCATCATCGTCTCCATTGTGATCGGCGCACGAGGCTGGCTGGCTGGATGGCTGGCTGGCTGGCTGGCTGCCTGGATGGTTGGCTTTCTTCAATTCGTTCTGCTGAAGAAGCTGGGCCAGCCGGGGCAGGAGACAACTGCCACATGACCCGAATAACAATACCAAAGAGCAGTGCAGTGCTTCGGGTAAAAGTCGTTTGTGGCATGAGGAATGTGTCTTGCATTTGGCGATTGTCTTTGCAGCCAGAAACAAAAAGAAGAGACTCTTCTGCCTTTTGGCTTTTGGGGTTATGGAAAGGCAAATGCAGATGCAGATGCAGATGGAGATGCAGATGCAGATACTTCTCCCTTGCCCTTGAAAATGCAGTCCATGCTAACTTCTTTTCTTTGCTCTTGTCTTTCTTTGCAGGTAAGCAAACAGAGTACCAAGTACCGATACTGATCGTGTAAGTCATAGCCACTAAGTTAGTTCCGTTCCCTCCGATCTTCTGAGAACCGAGCCAGTGCCCGAGCTGCGTGTGTGATCCAGGGATTGACACGCTTGTTAGCACACTCTCCACTTACAAAACCGATCTGTGTGCCTCAAATTAAGCGTGGCAGGAGGATGGGGAGGAGGATGGGGGGAAGGAGGCTGGAACCCCGAAGGAACTCGACCGTAATTTTCAAGTGTTTATGTGGCCTTTTTCACAGACCTCTAATAAGCACCGCTGCATGCCGTCTCCGACGTCATCTAACAGAGCTCAAATGCCTTTGTTCTCAGCCCCATTCCCACTCTACCTCTCTCTCTCTCTCACTCTCGTAAGGAAACTTTGTGGCCCTGTCTATGAATAGGAAATGCAGCAGAGGGAAAACTCCTTCGGAGAGCGGGCGATAAAACTTTTCGCACATGCATCTGACGGCGACAAACTTCTTTCGCAATCTTCCCGGCAATGCACAAAATCAAAACATTAATTTATTGCACATTTTGGGGGCAAAAACAGCTACACAGAGAAAGCCGTAGAGAAAGAGAACTGGGAAACTGGCAACTGGCAACTGGGAACTGGGAACCGAGAACTGGCTGCCTAAGTAGCCAAAGCGGAGTCGTCTCCTGATGGAGACAAACTCTCCTCGCCCTCGTAAATCACTTTCCCTGCCCAAAGGCAGAGGCAGAGCCAGAGAGCGGGAGAGAGAGAGAAAAGTTGGCAGCTCATAGAAAATATTTCAATGGTAGGGAGACACGAGAGAGAGAGCGAGAGATGCCGCTGAGAAAAGTGAATCTCCGTCTGGGAAAACTGTAAGAAGCTGGCGACAAAAATATTATTGCAGTTGTGTAAATAGTTGTCAAGACGGAGCAGAAGTTCTCCCTCTGTTCCGGCTCCCAAATGTGTACTTAAAATTGCTTGTATGCCACATAAACATAACCTCAAACTGTCTACAGAGAAACACAGAGCCAGACGCGGGGCAGAGCACTGGCACGAAAAAAACACACACACACACACACACAAAAAATCACAGAGAATTTCAAGTGCACTTATGCATATCCTGGCCGCAATTGAAATGCCGGCCAGACCAAGACATCCCCTCCTTGTGCGTCTTGCACACATGTTGTGCGAGAAATTATAATAAAAAAAATCCTTCCTGCTTTATCCTTATGGCAAACAAGCGACAGTCGGGG